>NC_052617.1:38640447-38985584 GCF_016545825.1 Eucalyptus grandis | reverse complement strand
TTATAAAAGCTACTTTCGGAATTGTCACTGATGACTCTGCGATGTTTGTAGCTAATATAATTTGGTCAAAATGAACTTTCAAAGTCAAAAGGAACTCAAAATATATCCAACTTAATCATAAATCTATATTATTAAGGGAAAAGTTGTATTTGTCTCACTTATTTGGCATTCCAATATAACCCTTGCTACTAACCACGCTCATTTCATCAAGTAACCACCCATTTTATACATGTCTGATAACTATCCGCTATCACCATATCCACCCCACTGGATAACCACCCAATTCCTCTCAATATTTTTTTTTTCTTCGCTCATAACATCCTACTGTTGTGCACGCACTTAAACAATAACAATGGCATAAGAAAAAGTACAGTCCCACAGCAAATACTATAATGGTCTCATACTAAATTCACATTTATATGTACACGTAAGTACGTAACCGTTCCTAACAAAATCAGAGACAAACTAATCCATTGCCTTCATGAAGAACGCAATTTGCGGAGAAGCACATGGAGAAACATGCCTAAAAGATTTGCACCTATGCAATGATACAAGTAGGGTATGCAAAATCCTTGGCTTCACTGTTGTGCGTCAGTTCATTAATATATATGTTGCCTAAGATTCCTAAGTCAGTATTGTTGGGATATAATAATACGCGAAAACAACAGGATCTTGCAATTTACATTAACGTGAAATCACCAGAGAAATAAACGAGAAAAATAAGGATATCAGAAATTTACGTAATTTAGTACGAGTATCGGTACCTACATCCATGGGGAGAGCCAGCAGCAAATAATCCACTAAAATCAGAGAATCAGAGTTTACAATCGCTCAATCGTTCAAATGTTTCTCACACCTAGATTTAGCTCCAAGCCCAAAGTCAACTCACTTGGAAATAAACTCACGGCACAAAATTACCACGCGACAAAACTCTCTATGTACGGCTTCGCAAGTTCAAGATCTTGCGGTTCTTCTTCAAGCGGCGTAGACGTGCGGCTTCTCACATACGTAGGCGGAGACTGCAGTGGCATGGACGTGCGGCTTGTTTTGCTTCACGCGGCTTCTCCCTTCTGAAAGAAAATAAAGCCCTTTTATATGTGTGCCCAGGTCAAACTTCATCGGCTAAAAGGAAATCGTGGAATATTGTATGTTTGGGCCCCACCGTGGATAACAACTTCCAGCAAGAATTCCAAAGAAGGAATTCGTATACGTGTGCCCATCCCCCTTTTTTTTTAAAATTTTATTTCCTCCTTTTTAAATCCATCACACGAACTCCTCATCCAAGCGAATCCGTTTTGCAAACACTCAAACTCGAGACATAATTTAACAATTCTCCACATTTGCTCGATATTTGAAATCAAGTTATAGTGTTCATCATCCATACTGCTCCCAATGCCTCGACGGGCGCTCACTCTCCATAGACGCCAGTAGCACTCAAGCAAAGCTTGACCTTCGCCAAAGGAGCAAACTTAGTCATCATGTCTGCTGAGTTATCTGCTGTAGCGATCTTTTTAACAGTAACAATACTCTTAGCTAAGACATCTCGGATGAAGTGGTACTTGATATTGATATGTTTTGTTTGCTCGTGATAAACTGGAGCACTCGTGATAAACTGGATTATATGCCAAATATATCGTACCTTGGTTATCATAGTGTATATCCACACTTTTATGTTCTAACCCAAAGTCCGAGAGCAAATTTTGTAACTATATCGCCTCTTTTGCTACAAAGATTAGTGCCATGTACTCTGCCTCAGTCGAAGACAAAGCAATGTGATCCTGTAAGGACGCTTTTCAACTAACTGCACCACGCTAGTGTAAACACATACCTACTAAAGACCTACAATCATCCAAATCACTGGCGTGATCCGAATCCACAAAACCAGTGGTCTCACTGCCATTGTTGTCATTTCGATACACTATATCCATGTCTGTCGTCCCCTTCAAATATCTGAGGATCCACTTTACAGCTTCCCAAGCTTTACCAGGACGCTTCATATAGCGACTAATCACGCTCATAGCTTGTGAAATATCAGGCCTAGTGCACACCATAGCATACATAATACTACCCATACCACTAGAATAAGGAACACGGGACATATGCTCATCCGCCTCAGTCTACGGTAATAATTTATCTGAAAATTTAAAGTGCTTAAAGGTGTACTTACAGATTTTGTTGACTGTATATTAAAACGTGCTACGATCTTCTTAATATATTTCTTTTGAGATAGACGTAAAACTCCTGCAGTCCTGTCACGCAAAATCTCCATACCCAAAATTTTCTTTGCAGCACATAAATCTTTCATCTCAAATTCAGTATTTAACTGCCTCTTCGGCACATCAATATCAGACATATTTTTAGCTGCTATCATATCATCAACATATAAAAGTAGATAAATTAAAGAACCATTCTCCAATCTCTTAAAGTAAACGCAGCTGTCCATCTGACTTTTTGAATAGTCTTGACTAGTCATGAAAGCATCAAAACGTTTATACCACTACCTAGGAGACTGTTTTGGCCCATATAAAGATTTCTTTAACAAGTAAACATGATATTCCTTACCCGGAATAGCAAAACCCTCTGGTTGCCTCATGTAAATCTGCTCATCCAACTCATTGTGAATAAACACAATTTTCACATCTAGCTGCTCTAACTCAAGATCCTGTAAAGCAACTAAGGCAAGTAAAACACGAATAAAAGTGTGTCTTACCACAGGAGAAAACACCTCATTGTAGTCAATGTCCTCACGCTGTGTATATTCCTTCACCACAAGTCTCGCCTTATATCTCGCTGCCTCGACACCAGGAATGCTCTCTTTCCGTTTAAAGACCCATTTACTTCCAACAATCTTTTGGCTATTGGATACTTTGATCAGCTCCCATGTCTGATTTTGATGGAGTGATTCCATCTCTTCACTCATAGCCCCTAGCCACTGCAACGACTTCGAATTAGCCGTCGCCTCAAAGTAAGACGAAGACTCATCTGTCTCCACCTCATCACCTATAGTCAATGCATAAGTAATATCTGTATAACCATAATGTACCGATGATTTAATTTGCCTTCTCTGTCTATCTACGGCTATAGTTTGTTGCGGCTTTGCGGGTTGTTCACTATCACCGACTTCAGGAACTGTGACTTCATCTACAGTCTCAACTTCAGTTACCTTTGAGGTCTTCGGAGTCTCCACCTGAAGCTCCACCTCACTTATGACACCATGATCTGTCTTCTTTGCTGGTTGTGTCACAGAACTCCTCTGTTGAAGTATTGCACTCTCATCGAAGATCACATCTCTACTGATTAGAAAATCAAGTGATCTGGGATTAGTGCACCACATCCGATAGCCTTTCACCCCATGTGCATAACCTAGAAATACACTTTTTGGCCCTCGGCTCAAGCTTACAATCATTCGCATGAGCATACACAGGACATCCGAATATTCGTAATCCAAAATAATCAACAGGTTTCCCCAACCATATTTCCTCGGAAGTCTTCCACTTGATAGCAGATGATGGAGATTGATTAACCAGGTAACATGACATATTCATTACTTCAGCCCAAAATTCCTTGCTAAGTCTTGCATGCGAAAGCATGCATCGAGCTCGCTCAAGCAAAGTTCTGTTCTTCCGTTCTGCCACGCCATTCTGTTGTGGTATCCCAAGTACAGTGCGATGTCTCACAATACCTTCTTTCTCGCAGAACTCAGTAAAATCTTTATCACAAAACTCCATGCCATTATCGGTTATCAGGCACTTGATTTTCTTATCTGACTACTTCTCAATCAATGCCTTAAATTTCTTGAACTGATCAAACACATCATATTTGTGCTTTAGAAAGTAAACCCATACCTTCCTCGAATAATCGTTGATAAATGTCAGCATATATCGAGCATCTCCTTTCGAAGGAAACGAAGATGGGCCCCAGACATCTGAATGAATATATTCAACTGGTTGTTTGGTCGAATGAATAGCTATAGTAAACTTAACTTGATGCTACTTCCCATTTATGCAGTGTTCATATAAGTCCAGCTTTCCTGTTTTCTGACCCTTCAACAATTCCGTTTCACCCAACATCATCATACCTACTTCACTTATGTGCCCCAAACGCATATGCCATAATTGAGTCAAATTAGAGTCTGACTCACCTGATGAAACTGCAATGGTTCCGGTCATGGTCTCTCCCAGTAGATGACAGATAGTATTCACTTTCTTCCCTTTTATCACTGTCATAGCACCTCGAGAGATCTCCAGTACTCCACCTTCAACGGTGTACCTACACCCAATGTCATCGAGTGTCCCTAGAGAAATAAGGTTCTTCTTGAGCTCCAGTACATTCCTCACATCTATCAATGTGCACACCACCCCATCGTGCATCTGGATCCAAATTGTCCCTATCCCTACAGCCTTAAAGACTGCATTATTCCCAAAAAAAAACCCTACCACTATCTGCAGCTTGGTAAGTAGTAAATAAGTTCTTATGAGGCGTCATATGATAAGAACACCCCGAATCTAGCACCCATTCGTCTCCTGACGAAGTAGCAATCACACATAAAACAGCTTCTGCATTCCTATTGCTCCCCTTAGCAACGTTTGCAGCAGTGGCATTATGCTTATCAATTTTATTTCTCTGCTTTGGACAATCTCTCGTGATGTGCCCCTCCTTGTGACACTCAAAGTACTTCACACGTCCCTTGGACTTTCTATTGCATGATTTTGATCTGCTTTTATCTCTACTACTACTAGGCTCTCGATGTTATTCTCTACCCCGAATCGTTAGTGCTTGCACTGCTCCTTTCGCCAGACTGTCATCTCGCAACTTTCTCTACTATTCTTTAGAGAATAAGACGGATTTTACCTCTTCTGAGGTAATCGTAGTATGCCCCTGCAACAGTGAATTAGTAAAGTGCTCTCATAACTTTGGTAAAGAGGCTAACAACATCATGCCATGTTCTTCATCATCCAGTATCTTACCGACGTTCTTCAGATCCAACATGAGTTTATTAAATTCATCTAGGTGAGTTTTGATAGACATACCTTCAGTATATGTAAATTGAAACATCTTCTTCAACATGTACAAGCAATTATTCAAACCTTTCTTCACATAGAGTGCTTGAAGTTTTGCCCATAATGCTACGGCATCCTTCTCCTTAGCAACCTCTATTAAGACCTCATCCGTCAAATTTAATAGGATTATACTATTTGCTTTTTCAATTAGCTCTATCCTCTCAAAGGCTTTCATTATAATCGACAATTCATCTTCACCATCCAGTGTCTCGATCAAACTTTGTGTTGTCAATAAAACTCGCATCTTTATGCTCCATAACACAAGATTGCCGCTCCCATCAAATTTCTCAATTTCAGATTTACTCTCAGACATGATTGCAATAATAGAATTTTCAAAATATAATCAGACAAGCAAAAGCCCTAAATCACAATCAAGAAATCCAACCTTAAGCTCTGATACCAATTGTTGGGATATAATAATATGCGGAAATGACAGGATCTTGCAATTTACGTCAACGCGAAATCGCCAGAGAAATAAACGAGAAAAATAAGGACACTAGAAATTTACGTGGTTCAGTCCGAGTATCATTACCTACATCCACGGGGAGAGTCAGTAGCAAATAATCCACTAAAATCAGAGAATTAGAGTTTACAATCGCTCAATCGCTCAAATGTTTCCCACACCTGGATTTAACCCCAAACCCAAAGTCAACTCACTTGAGAATAAACTTACGGCACAAAATTACCACGCGACAAAACTTTCTACGTACGGCTTCACAAGGCTTCAAGATCTTGTGGTTCTTCTTCAAGCGGCGTGGACGTGCGGCTTCTCACGTACGTAGGCGGAGACTGCAGCGGCGTGGACGTGCGGCTTGTTTTGCTTCACGTGGCTTCTCCCTTCCGAAAGAAAATAAAACCCTTTTATACGTGTGCCCAGCTCAAAGTTTGACCTGGGCCCACCTCTTTCTCTTTCACGTGCAAGGAACTCCTTCGTAGAGAAAGACTTCATCGGCTAAAAGGAAATTGTGGAATATTGTATGTTTGGGCCCCACCGTGGATAACAACTTGCAGCAAGAATTCCGAAGAAGGAATTCGTATACGTGTGCCCATCCCTTTTTTTTAAAAAAATTTATTTCTTCCTTTTTAAATCCGTTCCACAAACTTCTCATTCAAGCGAACCGCGTTTTGTAAACACTCAAATTCGAGATATAATTTAACAAGTATAAGCAACGTTTTCACCAAAAATCTATTGATATGGTTTTCCATTGTGATAGCTTTTCGAAAGAACACAGTTACCATGCTTTATTGCTTTCTCAAATGCTTTTGCAAATAAACAACATCTAACCCTAAAAAGAAAGAAGAAGAGACTAGATAACATGATACCTTTAAAGGGAGAACATTAATTTTGATATAGTTACCTATATTCTGATCATGTAAGAAGCAAATATGCAAATCAAGAGAACTGCAATTCAAGAGAACTGCAATGCTGTAACATGAGAATTTTTTATTTGAGCTTCCCAAAAGTGTGGCTTACCTTATGGGGGGACTTCCAGATCTTCATAGCCAGCAAAGCTTGTTCTGTGTCTATACAAATGTGCGTATTATCACTTACACCTCGTGGGTTGCAGCTCTCAAGAAACCTCGATCCTTTCCCGTTTCCAACCAAATGAAAAATAAGCATCGGTCAAATTTAGCATCACTTGACAAGGAAGAAGTCAAAAGAGAAGAAAAAATGGCAAAGGATTATGATCCATGTTCATAGAATTGTTAGCAGGGTCGATGCCACACCTCAAGGAAGAAGCAAGAAGCACTTGAACCTTACAATACTAGCGGTCACAGAAATAAATGTAAGTATAGAATTGGATTCCCAAGTTTGCGGTGACTCATTAAGGTCACATATATGTTTAATCTTAAGACTTACTTGCAAATATAGAATCAAGGTAGGTAAAGGAAGAACACATGACAAGATAAGCAAAACATAAAGAACACTAAAAGAGCACTTTAAACTTAAATATTAACATGGCACCGAATTCTACTAAGTAGAATCCAAAAAAAAAAAAAGAACCTTTGGATGTACGAGAGTCGCCAATGGGGTGCCTATCGGTGGGGCTTGGGAAGGTGATGGCGGGAGGCGACGGCATCGGCGGCGTCCGCGTTCAGGAGCAGGGGGTGCTTAGTGGAGGAAAGAGAGAAAGAGCGAGCATAGTGACCTTCGCTTGCGGAGAGGAAGGCCAAAACGTGAGAGCAAGGGTTTGTCGGCATCGAGGTTGGCCAGTAAAGGCGCTCCGTAGAGAAAAGAGGGAGAGAGCAGAGCGGAGGTCGCGAGAGGGAGGCGAAGGGGCGTCAGTGTTGGCGTCGGGCGCGTAGGTAGAGGCGGAGGCAGAGAAGTCGGCATCAAAGTTGGGGGCGACGGAGGGAACCGGCGGAGGGGCGTTGGCATCGTGGTTTGCTAGAAAAGAGGCGCGACTTTGAGGCGAGAGAGAGAGAGAGAGAGAGAGAGAGAGAGAGAGAGAGAGGAGGGAGGGAGGCGGAGGTTGCGTCGGCGTTGGCGTCGGGGCGACGGAGGCAATCGGTGGAGGTGGAGGGCCGTCGGCGTCGTGTTTCGCTGGAAGAGAGGCACGATTTCGCGGAGGGAGGAGAGAGAGAGCAGAGGAGAGAGAGCGTTAAAGTGTGTAGAGAGGTGGGCCAGGGCTTATGGAAGAGAGAGCAGAGAGAGAACCTCCGGCGTGTTAGTTTGAAATGGAGAAGTGGGATGACGTGGACTGACACACAGACATGTGTCACGCTCTGAATCGTTCAGAGCACAAATGACGTGGTCCTTTAAGGGCTTGCAATATTTTCTCAGTTCATAATAGGTATGTTTTTCTATTTTTTGCAAATTTGGGAATTCAATTTTGGCCAAAGAGGGAAACTTTTTTCTTTTTCTCATAGGTGATGATCTACCAATATATATATATATAAAATCCATCATATAAAATATGATTTTATTTTGGGTAGATGTATATCTAGGATATTGGCTTTGGATGTTAACTCGAGAGAATTCCTCATGTAATGTAATAGTATATAGACAAATTGGGGGAAATTGTCATAAAAATTATTGTGAGATTAGTTTTGAAATGTACCAATTTAGTTCTAAATATTTCAATAATTTGTTGATTTAGGTTCCATTCGTTTCGCGGAAAATAATTTCCGGGAAAACGTTTTTCGAATTTTCCAGTGTTCGTTTCCAGGAAAATGAATTCATTGGGGAAAATGTTTTCCATCAAAGGAAAAAACTCTTCTAAAGTGGAGGAAAATGTTTTCCACTTTTCAAAAGTGGAAAACATTTTTCTCACCTGATCTCTCTTATCTCACACCTCTACAAATCCTTACATCCTTCTCCCAATTCTTCTTTTTCTTTTCTTTTTTTATTCAAATTATATTTTTTTTCTTTTTTCTTTTTTAATTCAAATTATTTTTAATTTCATTTTTCATTTTTTTTTTCTTTGTTTCCCATATTCTTCTTTCTTGGCTAGTCGTCGGACCAAGTGAACCTCAAGCTCATCGATTTCAAACTCGTGCTCGTCAATTTAGCGAGCCTCGAGCTTGACGCTCGCGCCGCCAATCTAGTAAGCAAAAATATTTTTCTTACCGAACACCGAAAATATTTTCTGAAACATTTTCAAATTTTAGTCAAACACCAGAAAATATTGTCATTTTCTTGGAAAATGATTTCTGGGAAAATATTTTCTGGAAATTGTCAATTTTCCGTGAAACGAACGGACCCTTAATTATAAACCTTTTAGTGATTTGCTAATTTAGTTTTAAATCTTTTAGCAATTTGTCAATTTAGTCATTCGGATCCATTATGGTTGAAAATCACTAACTTTGATAATTTTTGCAGTTTTATTTTTTTATTTCTTTTTCCTTTTCCTTCCACCGGCTTCAAGCAAGAGCCACCCTCATCGACCTTAAGTGAGGGGTGCTTGCACCTAGGTTGGTGAGGGCCACCCTTGCCTGAGGTTGGCGACTTTTGCCAAACATCAACGAGGCTTGACAATGGCCAATGGAGGAAAAAAAAAAGAAAAAGAAAAAAATTTATAAAATTTATAAAATTTATAAAATTTATAAAATTATCTTTATTAATACCAGTCATACCACATAAAGTCAAATCGCTAAAAAATTTAGAACTAAATTTGTAAATCATCAAAATGTTTAAGACTAAATTAATAAATTTTCAAAAGACTTATGACTAAATTGGTATAATTAATATGCTTAGAACTGAATTGGCCGGTGTACAATAGGTTTATGCTTTTTTAGACAATTTTCCCAATTAATCAGTCTTAACGTACTCAATTCACTGTGAGTGGATGAAAAAAAATGGTGGTTAAGGTGATATTAGATCTTTATTTTGTATATTAGAGTTAGTCTGCAAATTTGAAGGTGACAAGATCGAAAATACCTGAATATTTACTAATTTTTCAATCAAGTATATGAGCTTTTCATTTGTTAAGTTGGGTATCTAAGTTCTTTAAATTCGGTTCAACTAGCACCTTTGTTAATTAAGTGCCATGTCTAGTGTTTTTATGTTGACATGTTATGTCAACTTAGCATTGTCTAGACAAGACGAGAAAATATTAGGTACAACTCCGAGTCTAATTCAAAATAAAACTAGTCCATTCACCTTAGGACATGTGGCATATGTCGTTTCACCCATCAGTCGTGGTCTCTCCTTCCCTCTTTGTCTCGCATCTCTCTTCTCTCTCTCCACAGTCTTCCTCTTTCTCTCTCTCCTTTACTATCTCATTTTCCTTTCTTTAACCTTAATCTCGAGCTTGATCTTAGACTTGCCATTGCCGTTGTCACCTTCGACACGTTGTCTCCATCTCTACCTCCATCTTTGCCCATTTCTTCTCTAATCTCCAGTGTTGCCACCTCTTGTCCAACTCCTCTAGGGCCCTCTACATCTGCACCCACGTCAGCCAAGAAGTCGAGGCCCTACACCATGTCAATAAACCACGCTGCTGCCTCCATCTTGTTCGTTGTCAAAGTTGACCCTGATTGACCTCAAATTCGAGGTTGAACTGAGCTCTAGATCACAAATCTAGGGCTCACTTGACCTTAAATCTAAAATCCAAGACCCAAGTTCGTTGGTTGAGCTCGACTTCGATGACAAAGGACTAAAATGGCAGCGAGATGGTGGATTGAGATGGTGGTGGGGTGGTGGTGGTGGAGGTAGGGGACAAATCTGTTGTTGTCCCCATCAGAGTGAAAGGGAAGAAGAAAAAAAAAAGGAAAAAAAAAGAGAGAAAAGAGAGAGACAAGACGGTGAGGAAGAAGAGGACTTTTGGGATCAGGGAACACGTGTTGCCTGCTGTATGAACTAGGATTTTGACATGCTAGACTCAAAACTCTACCGAATATTTTCTCGGACAAAAAAGTGACAGAGACCAGCACGTCATTATTTATTTTTTCCATTTTCTTCTCAAAATAAGTGAGGTAATAATCACGGTTTAGATTAATTCAGCCCAAGCATCGAGCACCAGTACAGTGCTTCCAAAGTTCAACTTTATCTAAGTGAAAATTGAACTTATCTCGGTGGAAATCAAAATCTATAAAAAGTTTTATTATAATTTCTAGCTTCATATGCCAACACAGCATACATAATTTAAAAAATGAATAAGTGCATTAAAAACCCAAAAATTTCTCAAAAAGTACAATTGAGTTTTAAAACTTACAAAAAAAAATGTAATTAATAGAAAGACTTGATTTGATAAATTTGACAAGTTTCGAAACTTATTTGCACATTTTGAAATTTTTAGAATTCAATTGTAATTTCGTGATAAATTATAAGATTTGATTATGCTTCTTAAAAGTTTGAGAACTCGGCCATGACAAGTTGTCCAAGTTGCTTCGATCGTCACTCTTGTGAAAGCAACCCAGGAATTTTTGGCTTTCTCAGGTACTAGAACGGAAGAACCCTCTCTCTCTCTTTCCATTTTGCCTCAATTTGCTCCCAATTTGTGAAACCTTGATATGGAAACTTTTTATTGGTACAAAGCACTCAGCCAATAGTCCAGAAAAGAAAGAAATTGTGAAACCCTAATGTGGCAACTTTTTATTGGTACAAAGCACTTGGCCAATAGTCTAGAAAAGAAGGAAATGCGTAAGTTTCTTACCTCTTATTGTATACACCAGCCTAGTCAATCACATATTTCGACACGCAATATTTGGAGTAGTTCGTACCAAAGAGAACTTTAGGAGCAATTTAGATATTAAGATGCCCACATGATAGCAATTATTGATGCATCCGGAACACACGCATATATGCCATCTACACTCCAAAAAAAAGATGACCTTGTCGTTTTTCACGGCCTAAAAACGTGTGGGCGTACTTGTTGCATTGACTTGAAGAACTTTAAATGCAAGATATGATTCATTCGACAACAAAATACGCCGTAGAATTCTATGGGCAAATAAAGATTATGGAAGACCAAGACCATTTTATTGATATCCTATGCACAAGAACCACCATCATAACCGGGCTATAATCAGTAACCCATGTAAAAAGGATGGATTGTTGCCAATAACCTAGGAAAATGCCCCAAATAGTATGGATCTGAAGTCGGTCCAAATGAGCTGAGAGTCTAGCCCTGAAAATCTGGCGAGCTTCCTTACCTTACTCATCTCCTAATCGGCCTATAATAGGTTAGTGCCGGCACTAGTCACATTTAAATGATGACGCTTAAGAAAGCGGTCAATAAAACTTGCGAGAGGACTATTAGCGCCAGTCTAGCAATCCATTAAACCATCCCGCTCGTCTTTGCAACAGCTTAGCTACTTCATTGGAGACTAGCTTAAAATCCATAGAGGACTTAGGCCTAACAATCTCTTTTAAAAAAAATTTCTGTGTGATTTTTTATTGACCCTTAAAATTCCAGGTACGTCACTAATGGCTCTGTGATACGGTCCTACGGGCGGAAGACGTTGAGTGTACTTACTAATCTTTGTTTTGCAGATGGCGTAAGGGGTGAATTCTTACATTAAAAGCGGCCAGTAAGACTTCGGAGAGTCTGTACGAAGCGTAATTACCATCTCCAGAGAAGACTGTGCATGCCCGCCTAACAATCTTTCAAGCCATCTTGAGGCTCGTGCCGAGAAGGTCACGGGAATGCAGTCTTCATGCTTCTCGGTTGTGCGTAGATCCAATTAACTCTGCTGTCCTAAAGTCAAGTCTTTTCTGGTGTGAACGAGGAAGATAAGAATGGAATTCAAGAACTCTCGGATCACGGTAAGGATGGACCCCCCTTTGGATGCGGGCACTTTTTCAATTGTACTCACTCATACAAGACCACATTCGATAACCATTTTGCACGCTTTCCGTCACATTCGATCCTCTTACATTTTCAAGAGCATCTTTGTGGGACCTGATTTATAATCTCGGCACATTCACGTGTAGGTTACACGTAAAAGAATGTTAAGCCGCTCCACATGCTGTTCATATATGGTACTGAATGGCTCTTGTGCAGCTCTAAGTGAAAGTGAGGAGAAAAGGGAGACTCGTGCAACCTAAAATAGGTGACCTTGGCTGGTTTATACTAGAAAGATCTGCCCTGTTGTGGACTCCTATAGCAGGGAATTTGCTGGCATATGGTAAAATCACAGTGGAAGTCATGATTGGTTGCGTTCTCTGGCCATCTTCTTGGGTTTTCTGGGATCGACCTAATCCTTTTGTCGACTTTCCACTGTCTTCTTCTTCTTGTTCTCCTCTGTGGGTGAACATTGTTTTATAGATTCGGTCCTTATAGCTAATGCAGACACTTGGAATTGCATTTCATCCTTCGGGGACGATGTGCTGAGTTTTGCTTATGTTTTGTCTGCTCTTTTATTTGGCGTGTCTGTACGAAGATATCCCTGCTGCTTTCCGGAAGGATTTGAGCTCTGCTTTATTAGGGACACTTAGAGGGAGAACTTCCGTGAAGTTACGTTTCACTAGCGCCTTTATTTCACATGTCGCGTGCATCATGCGGTGAAGCCCTAGAAGTGTCTGACCATGCTATTCTTCTTTGCCATGAGATGGCAACTCCTATCGACGAAAGATCATCCCTAGCCCGTGTCCGATACTTTAATGGACCCCTCCTCTTATGGTTAGAAGCCCGGCTTCATATTACGGTCGGGTACTGGATTTCATCTATTAAGCGGGGTCCATCTCTCTCTCTTCCTCCTCCTGCAGCATTTTCTGTATTCCTCTAATCTTGATCGAGCCCTGTTGGATTCAGTTCCAAGGTTTGAGATGGCATGTTGAGGAACAGAGTTCCACCCTAGTTCTATCCTAGGAAGCCCTTGCGGTTCTGCTTCCTTTTTCCCCTTTCTTTGGAGCTCCCATTGTGCTCATCAGTGTGAATTCCACCGCAACCACCAGATAAGCTAGAGAGAGAGAGAGAGAGAGAGAAGACGATGATGTTGATGAAGGGTGGTCATGTGGAAAGAGTTATTTGAGGAGGTTGGGGAGGAGTAAAAACCGAATTGAATAGAGGGAGGACATGGAGAAAGAGAGGGGGAAGGTCTTTACCAAAATAGAGAATGGCAACAGAAAGCTGGCATCTAGTGTGAGAGCAGCAGACAGAAAAATACAAAGAAGAAAAGAAGAGAGAAGAAAAGGCTAGATAAGAGCGAAAGGGGTTGGTATTCAATTTGTATTTATCATCTGACGTAATACCTCTCATTATTCTCAACCGCCCTCAATTACTCATTGCATTCAATTTCGAGTTTTTAATGGCCTCTCTCTTCCGATCTAAATATAGTCCTCCCCTCTTCCTCCCCCATTTCAATGCTCGAACCACCCAAACCCCACCCCCCTCCTCCTTTCATTTTACCAAATCAGCCCTTGGCATCATTTAAACCCCTCATGTGACTCGTCGCTATTTCGTTAATTGCGGGTTGGTTGCGTTCATGCGTGCGCCTTACCTTTGCTGTCGCGACCCTTTACCGATAGCCTACCGTTTTGCACGAATTATGCTCTGTTTTGTGCAATCTAGCCTGGTCAATTTTCTGGGTCGGTATCAGATTTTGCTGCAGATGTTTTAACCAGGATAAAACAGCAATAATGCGAAAGAGAAAACGAAGGGGGCAAGAATAATTGAGCTAAGCAAGGCGTTTGCAGGCGGAAAGTGGTGCATGTGTCTAGATCAAATGTGCTATGGACAGTGATGTTAGTTAGCTGTTGCTCTGTTTGTGCTAACTGCTCGGCTATCGGGGGGGGTTTCAGCTAGATTCTTGGCTCGTGGGCGGATTCGCAGTTCTCGGGCGTCGGATCTTTTGACATTCTGCTAGATCCCATGGTGGAGCCCCACCCAACCCCAGTTCAAGGTGAAGTACATTGGCCATCTCAAGGTCACCTTAGCCTTTGAGGGAACCATAGGGGAAAAGGCCGTATGAATGGATGGGCCCGGAAAGTCTACAAAATTCTTACTGCCTGTGATAAATAAAAGGCGACCTGCTTCTAAGTGCAAGATAAGAAAAGATCGGTACTCCTTGTCTTGACCCGCCGGTTTTACATTACACCGTTTCTCATCAGCTAGAAAAGAATTCAGTAAAACCCGCTGAATCTCTTTCTAACTTCTTTTCACATAATGGAGCAGAACAGCCCTCGTGCGAAGACGACTTTGTTAGATGCTGTGGCTGGGTACGACAGAGTGCTTAAAAGTGAGAGAAATCGAACACAATCCAGTCGAGCGCAATCTAACATCACCCTATGATAAGAAAATCTGGGCCGCTGCAGTTAACCAGATTTACATTGCCTGTTGCCAAAAGAGGGAAGAGAAAAAGGCTGAGCTCAGGATTTTGCTCTGGTAGTCCCACTAAATCCTCCTTCTAATGCCTAGGAAAAGAAAAGATCGGAAAAAAAGCAAGAGATAAGAAACGAGATAGTGCTATAGCGCTTCACTTTTTCTCTGTTCTTGATGCGTGCCTTTTCCATCCACATACATACCCTGTTTACACCTCTGTTTTTCCTAGTTTAGGCACATGGAAATGAAAAATGAACCTAAAAATGGAGCGCAGATAGCACTATCTTTTCTAGAGAGACCGAAACAGGAGATCGAGAGGAGGGGCTAGACTAGAAAAACGCTAAACATTAACTCCTAGTAATAACAGAATTTCCTGAGAGGGGCAAAAAAAAAGCTCTGTGTCCTCTGTTTCTAGCTTTTCCTGGTCCTCCTGGTGTGGTTGGTGTTGACGTTGTCATGGAGGAAGTCCAGCAAGACGGTGCTCTTGCACTTGGGACACTTGGGGTCGTCCTCCGAGAGCATCACGTACATCAGGCATCTCGGGCACCCCACGAGCACCATCGACGTGGCCTCCGGGCTGTTGGAGTAGCGCAGGGCGGCCTCGTCCTGGTTGAGCTCCGATGACACGCACGAGCTCGGCGGGGAGGTGGGCGACACCGTCGCTGAGCGGGCCGGGGACTCCACCCTCCGGCCAGGCCTCGGCGGGGACAGGTTCAGCTTCAGGTCGAGCTTGGGGCCGTTGCCGTTCCGGCGACTCATGTTATTCGGTGTGCAGTCCAAATAGGACACCTCTCCTCTCTGCTGGAAAAAGAAAAACTTGTTCACTACCACAAGATTTTCAGAAAGCGATTGAATTGCGGCGTGTTCGTGGACGATGGCAACCGAAATGAAATGAATTCGAGAAGCTGGCAGATAAAAAGCACCGTCGAATGTCGAAGCTACCTTAAGATCGAGTAACTTTTGCCGACCAGGAGGGTGGAGGACAGGGCTCTTCTAGCTCAATACGGCAGGGGAGAGCTGATTAGCAGCGAGCGAGAGATCGAGGGCGATCGGGGCCAGGGCAGCGGCTCGTTGGAGGGCGGCAGCTAGGCTTGAAGGAATGCAAGAACCGTCCCTTCTACCTGGTGGTGCACCATCAACAACATGGTCTTGATGTGGTTTGAATTGGACCTGTAAGGCCATTATATATAAAGCCAGAAAGAGAGAGAGAGAGAGAGAGAGAGATGGGTTTACTTTAAAAGCTTAATTTAATTATGGGGGAGAGGTGGCGGGGTATAGTGGGGAGGGGGAGAGAGAGAGAGAGAGAGATTGAATGGAATTGAATTCCTGGTAGAAGATGAGCATAAATTGAGGCCAGGAAATGTATTTATTGTTTTGGAAAAATCCCAAGATGGTGCTGCAGAAAGTGGAAAACTTTGGGAGAAAGTATTAAGTGCAATTACAAAGCGCAGAGAGGAAAGGAGCTCTCTCTCATTCAATTGGCAAATTAAGAGGATGAGAAGGGAACAGCACAAAACACATGCACGCCAACAGGGCTTTTAAAGCTAAGAATCAAATTTGAAAAAATCAAATCAAAATTAAAGCTAAACATAAAGAAAAGGCAAAAAAAAATAAAATAAAAATTTAAGGCCCTCAACCCCACCTAAGATTTTAATGAAAATCGCCCAATATTATTAAATAGCAACCAAAGAAAGGGAAATGTACCATCCCCTCAACCTAATTTCTACACCACTAACTTCCAAATCCCATTTATTAGAATCGCTTATTAGAATCCCATTTATTAGAATCGCTTTTTTTTTTCGACCCAAAAAAAAAAAAAAAAAAACTCTCCCTTGGCTTTGTTCATCATTCATTTATTATTAATTTTTTTTATTTTTATCTTTCTCCTTCTCGTTCTTATTTTATTTTTTTAAGGACTAATCAATGCACATTACCATGCAAAGTATTGGCAATATCTTTCTACCCATTGGAGTCATTTCGCTCTAAGTTTCTTTGGCGAAGAGATGTTTGATATTTCAATGGAAAACGTAAGCGTCGGGAAAGGTTTTGCCCGTTTTACAGGGTTTGGCGTGGTCAAGAAAAACCGGTCAATGGAAAATATGTCATGGTCATTGGAAAAATGCATTAGCGGAAGTCTTCTTTTCCAAAAATTCATTTACATTTAATCCGCTTCCAACCACTATCACCATCAAAATGACTTGTATCATAGTTACTATCACCCAGTCGATCCTGATTGTTACCACCTAAGGTCGAGCAGTCGATGATGCTGCTGCCTTTGCCGCCAATGCCACTACTACTTGCCGCCGGTCGGTAAACGTGCTTCTGTCATCACATGTCAAGAAAACCCTTAAGATGTCATATACAATGACTTAGTTTCACATAAAGAAATTTCTCGAGGAAAGCATTTTCTAGCTGGAATTAATTAACTGATCCTGGTCTTAAAGGCCTACAGCTGAGGCGATGTCATGCTACGAACGTTCTCTATTAAACTTATTCTAAGCAAGCAATTACTGCGCACAGCATCGACGTGCATGCATGAAACAAGATTCTATTCTTGATTTGTGGGAGTAATAAAACTTAGTGGCCGGTCTTGATCTTTGAACTCCTACTACGTCGTACTCGTGTTTTTTCTTTTTATATTATTCCCCACCGGAAGAACCCTAACAAGGCGCCTCAAGAGCACAGAGGAAGCTACTAAAAACTTGTCGGATCAAGACCAGGCAGCACGATTTTTCAGTTTAATGAGGATCTTTGGCACCTACGTGGGATGTCATCGCAAACGTACATGTATACGAAGATGGAGAATTTAGAAAATGGTCGGATGCGTAGTGCGTTTTTAATAATGACATCCTAAGCTGCAATATATATTGCCATGTCAGAGCATTTATTCGTTTTATTTTTAACAGATGATACTCGATGATGGAAAGCAACCACCGAATGCGAGAGGACTGCTAGTTGCAGTATAATATGGCAGAAGCTGTAGGACGAAAAAAATTCAAGAAATGCATCATCTGATCATACCCTAGATGAGCGCTTGTTATATAGTAATTTACTAATGCGGTGCTGAAATATTAAATGGGTGACATTTAGGGTTTTTATTACTACAAGAACCTCTAGCGGGAGAACTAATCAGCAACGGATTGCATGGGGATGCAACTTGCAAGTAGTGGGGTTGACTATGCTTTCTAAGCATAGGCAAGAATATGAATTTTCCTCTACATTTAAATAAAGAGCTAGGACTACATCTACCAGGTAGCTAATTAACTTGCATTTATGGTCGTCTTGTTTTGATTGGTATCAATTAATTTCAACAAGGATATTAAATAAAAAAATTTGGAAGATCGAAATATGATGTTCGACGTGCCAAAGAAATATTCGAGAGATAAAAAATTAGAAAAGAAAGAAAAAGTTGTGAAAAAAAAATGTTCATCATATTAATGGCCAGATGGTAGTTTCCGTTTTTTTTTTTTTTTTTTTTAATCTCTGCTGGCCATACATAGTTTGTCCGATTGTGCTTTCTTGTATTTTCTTAATTTTTTCCTCGATAAAAAAAAAAAGAGTTTTATTTTAGGAGATTAAAAAAAGAAAATTAGAGAGACCCTATTGTTCTATTTATTTTTTAATTCTCCAGATAAACGAACATTCAGAACTCTTAGTGTGACCCATTAATATCTACTGTTAATGCAGGTTATTAGTTTCTTTATCTCATGCCTATTGAAAAATACTCGGAGCACACAAATAATTTTGTTTAAGAGTAATCTCCAGAGAAAATGCATAATTTTATGGCACAAAGTCGTAACTTAATTAACAAGATGAAGTCGATTACTCCTTGATCAACTCTAGGATGAAGACCAAGTTATTTAAAATAAAATAAAATAAAGAATGACCCAATTATTCATCTCACCATAAGCAGGCTGCAATGGTTCCTCAGATATTTGAAATTCTAGGAACAGTTCACCTGTTATCTCATTGCAGTTTTTAGCGCCTGTAACTGTAGTCTTGTCCATCCTCATTTTCTTCACTCTTTGCTCTCAGAAAAATAAAATATACTTTGAATGTTAGGAATTAGTATATTTTAATTCAAAATCGATAAATTTCTCCAGGCCTAATTCAGGTGAACGTGCTCTTAAACCCGCTGAAATTCACTTGTCATTTTTGCCGTAGAATTCGACAATTAAAACTGCACAATATTTATCATTTGACACCAATCTATACCATTGAATAGTGTCCTTTTAGAACGGCGAAGTATGCTTTTTCTCTCTTTTTTTCTCTTAGTAGGAGGGAAATGAATTTCACCCTTGATAGCATTCTTGATCTAAACATGAGAAACTGTCTTATTTGATGAAGGGCATAACTAATTGCTTCTTCTTGATGAGTGGGACCTGACCTCATTAAAAAGATTTTATGCATGACCGCCGTGTTTATCGTGACTAAAACTGTTCATGCCTGAGCTTGGATTAGTCAATTGGTCGTGATGTGTATATTAATAAGAGCATCGATCTAAACAGTGAAGACCTCTAGGGTTTCTCATCAGACATGCAGAGTCACGAAACATCAATGTCTTCGGTAAGCGACATAACTAACTCTCGTACGAAATTTTTAACATAAGAGTTCCAAACCATGTACGAAAAATAAAAATAAAAAGGAGAAAAAAAACTTAGAAAGTACGATGATCATTGCTGATATTCGTGATGAGCAGTAGTTGCTTTAAAGAATTATGCAGAGTATCCTTTGCCGAGCTCCATCTTTACAACGTACATAAATAGAAGCAGAAGTTAAAGATATGTTGGAGAATCAAAATGAAAAATTAATCACTCCGATTGAACTTTTTTGGCCAACGAGTAAAATAGAAAATCAAAATGGAATTCAATCTTCAAACTAATCTCTACCTCTGTATTAAGTATCAAACTCAAAAGTATTTTCAATTGGGTCCATTCGACGAGAGCCTAAGAAAATGTTTTCATTTTTAATTTCCAACAATGTCCATGACTAATTTAAGATTAGCAATAACCTTATATTTCCCAATATTAGACATTGAAATCATAATCTCATTTGATCTTATAAATTTCCGAGGTGAGGACACCTGGAGTGCCATAACTTGGCACGCCGGGACACTTAAGTGCCATAACTTTAAAATGGTACACTTAAGTGCCATCATCGGAGCAAAATGGGACACTTAAGTGCCACTCCGGCGAAAATCCGGCCAAATGGCTGACGTGGCAATTTTCCGGCGAGTTTAGTCCAAAACGGCGTCGTTTTGCACGCTGACGTGGCGGAGAAAACGCAAAACGACGCCGTTTGTGTCTACGTGTAATTAATAATATAAAAATTAATTAAATTATAAAGTATTCAAAAATTAAAAAAAAAAAATTAAAAATTTTAAAATTAAGAAAAATTTAAAAATTAAGAAAATTTTAAAATTTTTAAAAATTAAGAAAAAAAAAGGGGGTCGAAGGGCAGCCGAGGGCCGAGCCTCGCCGCCGCCGCCGCCCCGTCGTCGCCGGAAGGGCCGGCGACGGAGGGGGAGGGTCGGCCGGGTCGCCGCCCCCTACCGACCGACGGCGAGGGCTCGCAGCCCTCGCCGGATAGCGGCGAGGGCCGCGACCCTCGCCCTGCATCTCCGGCGAGGGCTCGCGGGCCCTCGCCGCCGGCCGGCCGGGCTCGCCGCCCCCCGGCCGTGGCCCGGCGACCCCGGCCGACCCTCCCCACTTCGTCGCCGCCCTTCCCGGTGGCGGCGGGAGGAGGCCGACGGCGGCGAGGGCCCGCGAGCCCTCGCCGAGATCCGGGCGAGGGTCGCGCCCTCGCCGCGATCCGGTGAGGGCCGCGAGCCCTCGCCGTCGGCCGGCCGGGGCCGGCGACCGCCGACCTCCCCCTCCATCGCCGGCCCTTCCCGGCGACGGCGAGGTGGCGGTGGCGGCGAGGGCTCACCCTCGCCCGCCCCTTCGACCCCCCTTTTTTTTTTATTTTTTAAAATTTTCTTATTTTTTTTAAAATTAAAATTTTTAAAATTTTCTTATTTTTTTAAATTTTTTAAATTTCTTAAAATTAAAATTTTAAAATTTTTTAAAATTAAAATTTTAAAATTTTAAAATTATTATTATTTTTTATTATTTTTTATGTTGATTTGAGCTCCGGCGAGCCACGTAGGCAAAAAATAATAATAAAAAATTGCCACGTAGGATTTCCGGCAAGGGTCGCCGGAGGTGGCACTTAAGTGTCCCACTCGAAAAAAAAAGTGGCACTTAAGTGTACCGTTTGAAAGTTATGGCACTTAAGTGTCCCTACGTCTTGAAGCTTATGGCACTTGCGCTGTACTTCGCCTAAATTTCCTGTAAACTCTAAATACTAATAAAATATATTCATCTAACGACAATTTAATTCAATTTTTTTAAAAGTCTAAATCACTCCCTTTTTGCTCATTTATAATTTTCTTATTGTTCCACACATATCCGTGTTTGTTTTTGCTAGCCTTCCTCTATACGAAGCAACCCCAAATGTTTAATCTCGAACTTTCCCTTCAAAATTTTCATGAACAGCCATTTATATCATTAGAATGAATATTCTTTCAATTTTCTTACCACACTTGCTAATTCGAATTTAGTGTATTCATTTTACAACGGTCGAGTTAATTTTTCCAAAATCCGGCAATAGCCTATTTTTTCGTGCAAACTTTCCTATACCGGAATACAAGAAATAGCGCGGACAGGGTTCACCAAATCCTTTTATCGGTCCATACCGGCATGCCATAATCACATCATTCGCCGCATTTATTAATGCATTAATTCCTCTTTCCCCAATCGGCATAGTTTTTTCTCCCGAAATTAATCTAATGAAAACCAAAAAACGAGATCATAGAGACCTCCACGGACCGAAAGCGGACTTGATATGTTCCAGTTTGCTTCGCCTTCAAGGCGTAGCAAAATCAAACATCGCAATTAATGAAGGGTTGGCAAATGCTTCGATAATTTGGAGCCAGGAATTCGAGCATGGTCTAGAAAGGGACGAATTGAACCTTCTTTTAAGGGAATTGCGTTATCTTCCGTCCAAGCAGGCCACTTTGCCTCGAATGAGGGGAAAAACAAGAAAAAAGAAAGAAAAAGAAAATGGGGGGAATTAATTGGGGAGGTCGTCATCTGGTGAAATAATTTAATAGTAAGCTGCTTTTTTCAGTTAATGTGGAATTTGATTTGGAGCCCAGCAAAGGCCAAAAGAACTGCTTGGGAGCTTCTTCATTATTGCTTTTTTTTTTTTAATATTTTTTTTTCTATTGTTCGTTGTCTTTTATTCAGTCGGCCATGGGATAAGTGTGAATTCATATCATCGTTGACATAGGGCTTTCACAAATAAATTCATTTGGGGCTCTTTTGTTGAAGTTGGGATTGTCAGCAAGCAAAGTCTTTGTTAATTTCGGTTAAAAAGCCACCAAACTCGTGTCTAATCTAATGGCTTGTGAATGCCGGAAAAACATTTCCCCCTTTGGTCAATCTGGATTTGCACACAATCTATTAAAAAAAGTCCTCTCTCTTTTTATTTTATCAATGAAAGATATGCTTCATATATTCACTCGATGGATTGATTTAGACTCTTTGAAAAAGCCGGTGATATTGGGCTATCTCAATAGCCTTGTGACAGTTTCGGAGCACAATTTGGCGAACAAATATGGTGGATAGGTCATATGCTAAAGTTTAAGTTATAAGATGGATGTAGGTGAAAATATAGATATGAAGGATATACAAGCCTAACGTTGTTACCATCTTGGAGATCTAACCCAAAAGTATGAACTATTAGATGGATTAAAACTATATTAATATAGATTTAGGTTCCGTTCGTTTCGTGGAAAATAATTTTCGTGAAAATGTTTTTCGGATTTTCTGGCGTTCGTTATACGGAAAATGAATTCTTTGGGGAAAATGTTTTTTATGAAAGGAAAAAAGTTTTCTAAATTAAGGAAAAATGTTTTCCACTTTTGAAAACATTTTCCTCGTTTGATCTCTCTTATCCCACACTTTTACAAATCCTTACTTCCTCCTCCCCTTTTTTTCTTCTTTTCTTTTTTATTCGAACTATTTTTTAATTTTCTTTTTCTTTTTTTTTTTCCTTTTTCTTTTCTTTATTTCCCATCTTCTTCTTTCTTGGCTAGTCGTTGGCGTTGCCAGGCGAACCTCAAGCTCGCACTCTACACTCTTGCGTATCATTTTCTTTATTTATTCTACCCTGCAGTTGTATATTGCTCAAGCAAATGGCTCTACATGCTTTGCTTCTTTTTTCTTTTGTTTGTTAGAACACAAAGACGCAGAGGGAGAACATGCCACTCAACTGGAAGATTCTCATGAGGGTTGTACATGTTTTGCTTCTTTTCTCTTTTGCTTCTTTTTAAAATCCATACGAACATTTTTTAGAATAGATGAGCGTTTGGTGATAATGAGGGAACAAATATATGAAGTAAGTTTGCTTGGATTTAAAGGTAAGTTCATATTTGATGGATTTATAGGTCGGTAAGTGATGCATGTCTAAGTGGTGAAATCTTAAAAAAAATTTCCTTACCGAAACCGGAAAATATTTTCCGAAACATTTTCACGTTTTAGACGAACACTAGAAAATATTGTCATTTTCTTTGAAAATGACTCTGAAAAATATTTTCCAAAAATAGCTCATTTTCCGTGAAACGAACGAACTCTTAGTTAAAACAATGATCAAGCCACGTGGGATTACCTTTTAATAAGATACGATCATTTTTTTTGTGTGTTTTTTTCCCCTTCAATCTAGGTTTTAGACTCCCATTTTACATAGAATTGCGAGGTTAGTGATCTATTTCATTATTAGCTGGGGTTTTCCTATTATAGAAGGAAGAGTACTACTTTTTTGGGGTTAGGGGGACGGACTTTTGATTGTTGTTGTCTTTATAGAAAGAATAATCTTCCCTTGCCTTAGTACATTAGCCTATCTCATAGTTTTAGACGACGACTTAGTGGTTATGAATCTATTATGCCAAGTTGGTCAGATTCTTAATATATAAAATGTCGAGGTAATATAATCGGTAGTTCTTGAACTTCAATTGATCAATGTCTTACTTGAATTTTTTTCAACTTAATTCTTAAAATTTTAAATCGGAATTGAATGTGGTCTTTTGTTTATGCTCATGCTTAAATGTTAGTATGTACAGCCAAGTCAGTTGGAACTAGGCAACTTCTGTGAAAGAGAGGGAGAGAATCACCATTGCCAACCTGACTTTGAACAATAATTCGGCATAATACTCCGTTCATGTTAGTAAATTTTATCAGGATGACCACATCAAACTCAAAATTTTGAAATATCATTGCATTGGAAAATAAAAAACTAACATTGAATAAGAAGTAAAGGTGGAAGGGCCATCGATGTTATTAACCATAAAATATTTTCCACGTGGTTGGACTTTAATTGGTGCGAGCAAAGACTGTTTTTGCAATGGAGAAGTACACTATCGCCATAAGTTGTGTACGGCGCTCACTTAAGTGCCAAATTGGAGGAAAACGATCACTTTGGTGCCACCGGCAAGAAATTCCGGCCAAAATGATTATGTGGTTTTTATATTTAAAAAAATGATAAACCCTTTAAACGATGTCGTTTTCCATCTTACTTAAGAAAACGACGTCGTTTTGCCGTCCTATGTGGATGGCTTAGGAAAAACGACGCCGCATAGCTTATTTGGGATTGAAATTAGGGTTTTTTTTTGTTCATACTCGCCGACCTAGCTTGCTTAGCCACCGTTGCTTGGCCACCGTGCTCGGCCACCATCGCTCAGCCAAGAAGTGATAGGAAAATAGGAGGCGAGGGCGGAGGAGGAGGAAGAAGAAGGGGGGTTAAAGGTGCAGAGAGAGAGAGAAGATGAGGAGTGCGAGGGAAACAAGGAGGGCGCAAATGGAGATGGTGGATTGGGCTCTGCTCAGAAAGTGGCTGGTGCTGGTGTTGTTCTTCGGGGAAGAAGACGACGTCGCCATGGCTTCTCTCTCTCTCTGCTGGTGTTGTTCTTAGGGGAAGAAGATGACGCCACCATGGCTTCTCTCTCTCTCTCTCTCTCTGCTGGTGTTATTCTTCGGGGAAGACGACGACGCCGCCATGGCTTTTCTCTCTCTCTCTCTCTCTGCTGGTGTTGTTCTTCGGGGAAGAAAACGACGTTGCCATGGCTTCTCTCTCTCTCTGCTGGTGTTGTTCTTCAGGGAAGAAGACAACGCCACCATGGCTTCTCTCTCTCTCTCTCTCTCTCTCTCTCTCTCTCTCTCTCTCGATTTGGGAATTTAGGGTTTCGACTTGGGGTTTAAGAAGCTAAACGATGTCGTTTGGTGGTTTACACGCTGACTATACTCTCCGGCGAGCCACATCAGCGTCAAAAATTAATAAAAAATAGCTACGTCGGATTTCCAGCCAACCGGATCGGCGTTGGCATTGAAATGATCGTTTTTCAAAATTTTTGGCACTTAAGTGATTCGACGGAAATTTTTGGCATCAAAGTGAGCGCCATACACAACTTATGGCACTGATAGTGTACTTCTCCCGTTTTTGCAATGTAGTTAGTCCTAAAGGTTAAAAAAAAATATATCTGATGCTTTCATCGAAGAAGCGAGGAATTGTCGGATCTAGGAATATAGCAACAAAAAAAATTGCAATGATTGAAGTGCAAAGATGTTGCACATTTGAGTTGGATCAATATGAACTTTTTTTTATGGTCATGCATGACTAGAATCAAAAGACTATCTTAATTTCTACTATTAAACAAGCAGAAAAGAAAATCAAGACTAGATTCTACAGCATTTGCATACGGGTAATGACAATACAATAGCCACCAAAGCTTATCCTAAAACTAGAAATTTTTAGAGGAAATGTGACATGAACTAGGTTGATCTTGGAGTAAGCCCAACACCAAGAGCGGGGGCGGCGGAAAAAAAGTCAACCCTTATGTGCTAAAAATTAAAGAATATGAAACAGGGTCGTCATTAGACTGGCGAAATGAACATTTGTGATGTGCGCTGCACGTAGAGATTCTGAAGAAAAATGCAGTAACGAAATGAAAAATGCAATCGTGCTAAATAATTTATTTGGAGAAGTAATTATAGACTAGAATCCAACCAGTAATTTGGCATATCCTTAGCGACAATCAAGGCGGAATAAAATATATATATTTTTTACGTGAAATATGATATAATCTTTTGACTTATATCTGTTTCGTGTCAAGGAAGGGCCGACATCGATTTGGATGTCACGGATTACTCTGAAAATCGGATCTTTATGCCTTGCACGAGCACAACGTCGAGAGTTGACCCTACTTTCTGGAGATCTCTTGATGCCAATTCACATCATTGAAGCTTTTTCTATTTCTTACCATAGATTATGTTGGACAGTCCATGGGAAAATTGTCCAAAAAGTCCAAAACCTATTACACTTTTACTAATTTAGTTCTAAACCTTTTAACTTTGTCAATTCAGTCATAAACATTTTCACTTATTGCCGATTCAGTCCATTCGGCCAATTTTGGCTGAAAAATGCTAACGTGGACACCGGTGGTGCCACGTAGGACTGTCGGCGCTGACGTTGACAATTTTTAATAATATTTTAATATTTTTTTAATATTTTATTTTTCTGTTTTTTCCCTCTCTTTTTTTTTTTTTTTTTTTGTGTGGCTTTCTTGGCCTTTTCCGGTGGCCGGTCACTAGCCATAGGCGATGGCCGCCACCGACCACAGCTAGCTAGTTGGCTTCTTCTGCCACGGCGAGGCTCGGCCGAGCGAGGAGGAGCCTTGCAAGGGGAGCCCTCGCCCAAGCGCGGCCCGGCAAGGGTCGCTTGGGTGAGGCCGACCCTCGCCCAAGCCGAGCGGTCTTGCCGGGCGTTGGCGGGGCGACGGCGAGGCTTGGCGAGGCCGCCCGGCTTGGGCGAGGTTCGGCCTCGCCAGATGGGCGAGGAGCCCTCGCCGGGCTCGCCCTCGCCCTCACCCAAGCGAGTGTTGGCATCGCCCAGACCAGATCTGCAAGGCCGGCCCTCACCCAAGCCAGGGTGGCCTCGCCCGGCGTCACCGTCGCCCGCCGACACCCGGCGAGGCCGCCCTAGCCTAGGTGAGGGTTGGCCTCACCTAGGAGACCCTTGTCGGGCCGCGCCCGGGTGAGGGCTCCCCTCACTAGGGCTCCTCCTCACCCGGTCGAGCCTCACCTGTGGTGGGCGAGGCCAGTCGACTAGCTGTGGCTGGTGGTCGGTTGTTGCCTGTGGCTAATGGCTGGCCATCGGAAAAGGCAAAGAAAAAGCCAAAAAGAAAAAAAGAAAAGAAAAAAAAAAAGGGGAACGGAAAAATAATAAAAATTCAAAAAAATATAATATTTAAAGTTGTCAACATTAGCACCGGCGGTCTACGTGACACTTTGCCGGCATCCATGTCAACATTTTCCAGCCAAAATTGGCCAGATGGACTGAATCGGCAAGAAATAAAAATGTTTATAACTAAATTGGCAAAGTCAAAAGGTTTATGACTGAATTGGCAAAAATACAATAAGTTTATGACTTTTTGGACAATTTTCCTGACAGTCCACATTAGAATTCGTCACATGAGTATAGCAGGCTCTTGAGAATGTATTTCTCTTAAAATTTGTCGAATGAGTGCCGCCCAACGACGGCCAAACTCAAGATTGGCAAATGGAAAAACACCTAGTTTATGTAGTATCGATTAAACAATTTACAACTTAGAAAGGAACACGAACTAACTTTACGGATTACTTATAGCTAAAACCCGACGGCACAAGCTCAAATAAAACTTTGCGATTTGGTTGACCATTTTTGTCCTTCTTTACGCTTGAGACTTTCTTTTTGTGGTCATGAGCAAGTGAGATTTTACTTCAAAGTCTAAGATTTGTTCCTCAAGTTTTGTATGTACTCCCCAAGTTTTTTGGACACGAGTCCCATCGGATGGTATCGAATTTGATCATATATCATGAGTATTTGGGGTCGAATTCCACATTCTAAGACTTGTTCTTCAAGTTGTGGAAGTACTTTTTGTTAGTTATATGCCCTAAAGTAACCATGTAATAATTTGATGTTAGGGATTATTTAATGGCAAATAAATATTCATTCATCATCCTAATTATATGAATGAGTCCATAAGACCAGTTACGACTGAACATATTCTTAAGGTGTTAAGAATATATTTGACAGGTTTACAGTTATGTTGAATTTTTAAACAATTCTTGATCAATTGATCATTAAAGATATCAATGATCCTATATTGGATACTTGAAGGGATGATAAGTCACAAGTCATTGGATATTGTGATATCCGAAGTAGAACACAAGTGTTCATCTTGGACAAGTTCACTGAACATGACATTTATAAAATGATTTGTGACACAGAAGCTTCTGATCATTCAAGTCTTGGTCAAATGTAAGATCCTTAGACTTGAGTCATGATGCTGACTTATATGTTGGATGGCTATGGTTTACAAATGCACATATTGACGCTTCGTCAAACCATCTCTATATTTGATGGACATAGTTTATTCACATATGAAGGCACATGTGTGTGCAATATGGAATGTCTTCTTGTTATATATAGATATACAAGATTGATGTCATATGCGATCTAATTGTGACATTATATTAAAATCCTCGACCAGGGTTATAATCGAGAATGAATAGTGCATGTCTCGTAAAATACATTTTAATTAGGTTTGGACATATGATTAAATCGGTGGCTTGACCAATAGTTCCATGGCTTTCGTTCAATCAGGACATGATGAGATGGAATGATCAAATTGCATAATCGCCAAAAATGACAAGTTCATTATGTTCTTGAAACATTTTACATTATCTGTGTAATCATAATATATTGCTAGATGTTATTTATGGTTTGCAGGAGTAGGAGATTGATTTGAACAATCAGTTCTTTTGGTTGTGTTAATGTGTTAGTACAAGTCATGCTGCCAGCTTAGTGATGAATCTAGAGTTGTCACACACCATAACCAATTAGAATGAGTTTGAACTAAAGAGAACATTGCAAATATGTTTGCAAGTTGAGCCAATCAAAGCCGGGCTAAAAGATAAAAGATTTGAAAAATGGGCTTCATACTTTATAAAGTCTTAAGCGATTTTTAGACTTTACAAAGTCTAAAGTGGGTTTCAAACTTCATGGTGGAATCAAAGATCTGAAGTATATTCAGATTCCATGATCGAATCTGAAGTAAGCTCAGAATTAATAGATGCATTAATGATCTGAAGTGAGTTCAAAATCAATGGCATCATTAATGATCTGAAATGAGTTCAGAATTAATAGCCAAATTAATGATCTGAAACGGTTTCAGACTTAATGGCTAAGTTAAAGATCTAAAACGATTTCAGATTTAACAATCACATTAAAATTCCGAAATGGTTTTAGAATTTTAAGGTCACATTAATAATCTAAAACGGTTTTAGAATTTTAGATTCAAATGACCAATTAATGCTTTGAAACAGTTTCAAATGTCACGGTTAAATTATATATTTGTAACAGTACAAAGTTAATACCCAAATAAAGACTTGTAACGGTTATGAATAAATGTCTAGAATAATACTTTATAGTAGTTACAGAGTTAATACCCGAATCAGTGTTTGAAATGGTCTTAGATCTTATGTTCGTCAGAAGTTACGGCTGTTAATGAGCTGATTTAAATGCGATCTGCATTGGTTATAAAAAGTAATACAGAGAGCATATCACAGGATGATCTATAATCAACAACTAACAATTGAGAGTGCTGATAGTGATCAACCATATCATTCACACACGAGAGCAATTGCTACCACAATTATAGTTGTGAGATCTCTCAATTTTTCTCTTCTGTTCAATGTGAGAATTTGTGGTGTGTCTAAATTAGAGGCCTAACACTTGTGGGCTGGATTTGAAGAACGGCGGAACTATAATATGAAAAGATCAGACGTTCCGCATCTAAAGAACGTCAGAACCAGTGTTACCAAAAGACATCAAACATTCGTGTGGTCAAAATTCCAAGAACGTCATGACCGGTGTTATCAAAAGGCGTCGGACGTTAGTGGTCAGAGTCTGAAGAATGTCAGAACCACTGTTGTGAGGACATCGAATGGTTGTGCTCAAAACCCAAAGAACATCATAACTAAATTTTTTAGCACGGTATAAGGTTAATATGACTACCTCATTTATCTCTTCTATGTACTTTCGTTAAAATGCATGAAAATATTTTGAAAATACGTATATAAATGTTTTTACTTCCGTTACGATCAGACTTTGATCTTAATTCACTTACGCATGTATGCCTATTTATCACAACAAAGACCAACACTCTCTACATCTTGGACGTGCTCCCCACGTTTTGGACGTTGTTGGTTTCAATTTCTAGTAAGTCATGTATGCTAATTAGCTTTTGCCATGTGTTTGACCGCGATTTCCATCACCCCTGTATTTTAGGGATAACATTTGACAAGAATATAATTGTTCGGGCACATTCATTGAACTTTCAACTGATTTGACGTTATGCTAATAACTTTTGGCACATGTATGCTAGCCATCTGTGCCACGTGTTTGCTACTTGTTTCTGCCATATGTTTGCGAACTACTTATCAATTATCATAGTGCATGTCAATTACAGGTGCCATGTGTACCGCTTCCGAAATACTAATCTTTGTTTTCCTTTTCGATACCAGTGAAACATTTCAAATTTTGGCGCCAACAGTGACCAATACCAATCTTACATAAGCCATTTTACCCAACTACATGTGCCACGTGTACCTAAGGTATAATTTGCATGACATCATATAATTATATAGTCGTCATCTTGCTTAATACAGTAAATACCTTATAAAATCAGTGTCTCTCTCAAGATAGCCAATACATATATTAGCCATATTTAGATATCAATAGTATGAAATGCGTTTTTTCGGTAAGTTACAAAACTATACCCATTGAATATACATGACTATTTAAATGAAATGATTGAATCCAAATCACGTGTCCTAAGGGATATTAGGCTGCGTTTGTTTTGATTTCTTTTTTCTGTTTCTAAACAATTTTTCTGTTTTTTTGTTCCTGAGAACAAAAAATGAATAGAAACGCGTTTGTTTGCGTTTTTATTCCAAAATTATTTTTTTGTTTCCAGAAATACATTTGGAACAGAAACAAGAAACAAAAAAAAAAAGTTGTTCCTTATTTCTGAACACATTTTAAGAACATTTTTTCTCTCTTTTTTCTTCTTTTCTTCTTTTTCTTTTTTTTCTTTTTTTTTTTGGCCGGTCGTCGGCCTCGGCCATCGCCGGCCTCCGTCGATGGCCGGCTCCTCGCCGGAGCGTTGCCGGCCCCGGCGAGGCCGAGCCTCGGCCGGTGAGGCTCGACGAGGCTTGGCGTCGCCGGGCCATCGCCAAGCGGCCGATGAGGCCGACCTCGTGTCGGGCGGGCGAGCTCGATCTCGCCCAGATCTGGCAAGGTCGAGCTCGCCTAGCGGCCAGCGAGCCTCGCCGTGACTGGGCGAGGTTGCCGGCCAAAAGAAGAAAAAAGAAAAAAGGAAAAATAAATAAGAAAATGAGAAAAAGAAAAAAAAAAATAAAATAAAAATATTTAAAAATTAAAAGAAATAAAAAATTATACAAATTTACCAAACATGTTTCTATTCTTTTTATATTTTTGGAACAGATTTATCAAACGTGTTTTTTTGTTCAAAAATTGTTCCCTGAAATATAAATACTTTTTTCTATTTTTGTTCCTTAAACAATTTTTAAACATAAATATTATCAAACGCACCCTTAGTTTCTTCACCTCTTCATCTTATGGCAAAAAGAGACAAGGTCCTCCCATTCTACTTTTAATTTTAGACTTTTCAAATCTAAGGAAAAGTCCAATTTGAAAAAAGAAAAAGGATTATTACTAAAATTTGAGCTTGTTAGATTTTGACTTGTGCCTCGAATTTTGCCATTAAGATCGACATGATTTTTTTTTTTTTCCTGAAAACTCTGTTTAAGATGTGCAACTAGTGGTATATGAGACGCTTCAATCATGATCATATACATAAGGCTTTGTTTATTTTGTGAAAAATGAATAATTTGAAAAATATTTTTATATATGTATAAATTTTTCATAAATGATGAAAATATGAAAAATATATTTATTTTTGTAAGTGATACAAAATGATCATTTTTAGAAAAATTTTTTTAAATCAATTACCTTTTGCAAAACAAATGAAAATTGAAATTTAGCAAAAGTCACAACTCCTGTTAAATTTAGCAAAAGTCACCACTGAAGTAGAAAACATAAACTTCAATTAAAATTAAAGAGGACTGATACAAAGTACAGAAAACCCAAGATAGACTCCTTTATATCGCCCCTCTCTCATCATGTTCGCAGCTAGTTGTCGCCAACTTATGCAAGTGGTGTTCCACTACTTCGAGCATGTCAACAGAAAATAAGAAAGAGAAAAGGTCAATTGAACTCGCTTTCGATAAAATGTTTCGAGTTTCCTTTTTTCTCGAAGAGCTCCTTTATTTCTCTTTTGCCAAATAGCAGCTCCTTGATTAATGGTTTGAGTAATGTCTATTTAACCCTTAAAGTGGTTGGTCTAGTGGTGCAGGGCTTAATCTCCCAAGTGATTTCGAGCCTCTGATCACAGATTTAGAATTTCTCTTACTCTTCAATCTTGAAATGTCTTGATTTGAATATAAAGTAGGTTTGATTGCACCATGATGTAGGGTAACCTTTGTTCTATTCCTCCTAGCACCACAATGGGGTCACGTTACTACTTGCAAAATAAGTAGTAATTTTGGTTTAATACGAATATTTAATTATGCGTGTGGAAACTCTATAACTATAAAGGGGGTCGCTGATATTGGTCGCCCTTTTCTGCTCTTCTAGTTGATTAAAGAATGGGCTCTGTTTATGATTAAACTGATAAACGTGGAAATATGCCAGAGAAACAAAGATCTCCATTTATGAAAGCAGCATATATATAAAGATCTTTTATTAGGAACGTCGCATCAATAAGTCCTAAATGTTTTGCCTTATGTGCAATCCAAATGTTAAAAAAGAGGGAATAATAACATAAATGGTCCATAAACTTTGGTACAATATGTAATGTGATCCTTGCAATTTTTAATTTGATCAATTTGATCCCTAAGCTTTTATTACATGTTCAATTTAGTTCATGAATTATATGAAAATGTTCAATACTATCATTCCATTGATTCAAGTTCGAAAACACGATTAAACATTTTTCATATAATCTAAGGATTAAATTAAACATGTATTAAAAGTTTAGGAATCTCATTGAACAATTTAAAAGTTAAGGGACAATATTACACATTTAGTTATAATTCAGGAACCGCGTTGAACAATTTAAAGGTTTAGGGACTGTACTAGATATTTGATCAAAGTTTAAAGATCATTTGTGAGGATTTGAAGATTGAGGACCGCGATGCCGTTGTTGGTAAGGGCTGGTGAGGGCTCACTACCCGGGAAGAATACCCCTCTTGATCTCTACCTTTTATTTTTTCTATTACTCTTTATAAATAAAAAATAAAAATTGGCCTTTTTTTTTTTTTTTCTCCTTCTTTTTTTTTTTTTTTTTGCTTTTGGATTTTTTTGTCTATTTTTATTATTTTCCATGCGGTGCCAAATCAAGGCTGCATATGTTAAAAGTTGTTTAAAAACGCCATGCTTCGGACTTAGCATGTCATGTTAATGATATTGATTGAGCAATTACCTCAAAAATTAATTGCAGGTTGGGCTAAATGTTCAAGATCGTTGGTGGAATTTTCTTAAATTTCATCACTTCAAAGTCAGCATAAAAAATAAAAATAAAACACTTTTTGCACGCATCGAAACAATTCACGAGAAATCTAACAGTATCTGTATATTTATGGGGTTGCATGATGGGCATGGTACGGAATGCCCTTTATTTAACACATTGAAGCCATGCATTGCAATTATATAAATGCGCAAGTGGGGTAGGTTTTGTTAATGCATGATTTAAGCAACGAGGGAAAAAAATCCTTATTTTTGCTGGTCGTACGATCCTGGCATGCCCAGCCATTTAATATGCTTAAACATTTTTAAGTGGCTAAGACCTTCAAAAGTAAATTATTTTTTTTTACAGGATCCATAGTAGAGAAAAATTGTTTAAAATAAAATGCAATATATTCAAAGAAAGTTACGGTAAGAGGAGTTAGTAAGAGTAGAATGAGTTCATTCATATATGATTTTCCATCCACCATTTTTGTTTTCTTCATGCTTACGCAATATAAAAGCACCATCGATCTCATCATAATATAACTACTTTATACAAATTACACGATCGAGATATTCTATAATGTAGTAAAAAGAGGAAGACGAACAAGAGTGCAAAAAAAAGAAAGAAAAAACGATAAAAGATATTGACGTTGTCCGATAATTAAGTTATGTCGACAAAAAGAAGAAGCAGAATTTCGTTATTCATAATTCTTACAAAAGTAACAAACTCTCAAAAATCCTAACTCTTACAAATGCACCACATCTCTCACCCGCACATAAACATTTTCACAAAATGTATATTAACACTAAATTTTCTAAAGAAATTGTTGAACAATCAAACTAGTTCGTGTTAGCAAGGTTAGTACTAGGCTACAAAGTTACAAATCAAGTAAGTCGAAGTTGAAGTGAATAAGTTACCCTAATTGGTTTGTTTAACACGAACTATGAGATTAAAGACCCTTGTGCAAAATAGTTCTCATCCATATTTTAGGAAAGACGCACTTTGAATCTTTTTTATGACCTAAAATTTTCAATACATATGAATATTGACATGTAGATTCACAGTTAATTTTCCATAGTTTTTGGAGATTTGGATAATATTTTAACTTGGTCGGACAAAAGAAGAAGAAAAGAACCTTTTACTTTTGCTTAATCCTAAACACCTAAAAAGCCTTACAAACTTGTCGTATAATGCATCTCATTTAGCCATCAAGCATCGCGCTAATTTACACTCTAACCCTTGACTAATATTGTTTCTTGACCTAATGATCTTTCTCAGCAACATCGAAATGCATTGAGAAAGTCAATCCTCAAAAGGAAAGTCCTTTCAAAACTTTCTTTTATCTTCCAGGAAAGGTGGTACAACGCGGTGTGCACATTACGAGGAGAGTCCGGTTGAATACGAATGTAATTAAGACAGATTGAATTAGAGGGTACGAAGAATTGAAGGTGGACTTGAATATAGCCATTGAATGTGGTATTCACGCCCACGGTATCTTCGCATCTAACTTTGCATGATGTTTCTGATGCCTGTTCGGTGCGATTATCAACTGGGAAATTAATGTTTCTATAAGAAAGCAAGAGCGAGAATTATTGAAGCCGAAGCCCACCTCATTTCTCATCCCCCAACGGCTATTAAGATGGCGCTTTGATTAGTTGAGAGACCCTTATTGACAAGAGTCGTGGAAACTAGGGTTGCCTAAGGTTAAACGGAGGTACTTATGCCGGTTTTCGTTTGCTTGGGCCAAAGCTTATGTCGGGTTTGAATAAGGTTCATCTGAGTCTATAGGTGTCATTTGGGAAAAGTACCAAAAAGTCCTAAATTTATGACATTGGTACTAATTCAGTAAAAAACCTTTCAATTAAACCAATTTAGTGATAAATCTTTTCATATTGGTATCAATTTAATATATCCAGTCAAATTTGGTTGGCCGGCGCTAACGTGGACGCCGGCTGGCCGACGAATACTAACGTGCAATTTAAAATAATTTCTTTATTTTTTAAAAATTGTTTTATTAAGTTTTTCCTTTTCTACTTTCTTTTTTTCTTTTCATTTTCTTCCTCTTGGCCTTCTTCTTTGGTAGTGGCTAGCAGCAAGCCTCTGACGGCTCATCTGCTGTTGGCGAGGGTCACGTCTCTTGCCTACCATTGGCAAGGACTTCGTGACCCTCACCCAGGGCCACAAGCAAGGTGACTTCGCCTAGATCTAGGTCAGGCCAGCCTTGCTGTGGGCGAAAGTGGCCTCACCCATGGCTGTCGAGGCCATGGCGGCGTTTGTTGGGCCTCGCTAGAGGCTCGTTGCCTATTGCAAGGAATCCAAGGAGGAAGAAGAGAAAAATGAAAATGAAAAATTCAAAAAAAAAAGTCATTAAAAATTGCCACGTCAGCGTTCGTTGGCCGACCAGAGTCCGTGTCAGTGCTAGCCAATCAAATTTTGCTGAATAGAATGAATTTGTACCAATGTAAAAATGTTTAGGACTGAATTTGTATCGATGCCATATGTTTAAGACTTTTTTGATACTTTTTCCGACGTGACCCTTCTCAGACCTTATGTGTTGAGGACAGTTATTGAGTTCAATGTCGATGCATGAGGGGAACTTCAAGTAGTTGTGCGTATACGGGGGAAAGTGAGTAGGGATTGGCAGAGAACTTCTTGTGGTAAAAGGATTCTCATAATACAACGGAAGAATTGTTTATTTCTATTGTGTCGATTACAGCATAACTTCTTTCTTTCGCTACGTACTTGTAAGAATTTCTCATGCGACCTAGCATGCTTTTAAAAGAAAGTAATGAGTTACAACATCATGCCGCATGAACTTCTAAACAAACATGAAAGCATGTTGAGTACAGGGACTATAACAAAAGATCCTTTATTGTCATTGTAATGCAGATTTTCCCGGTTGTTGCCTTTTCTTGTACATAGTCAACTCTAAGTCTTAGAATAAGCTACAGGAAAATTCCATGATTGAATTTTTTTTTCCTGTTTGCTAAAAAATGTAAATTTAGTTTCTTAGGGTATTGTGGCTCTACAAACATAATATAAGGTAATCAAGCCACCGTTTCTTGCCCTTCTTTGGTAGAACTCGCTTGATTAGTTCATCTTGAATTAAAGATAATGAACTTTTGAGTTTGATGCTCGTCATGGTCTACAATCTACATGGCTTAGAATTCATCCAAATCTTAATGAGGTACATGAACCCACTGTAGAAATCAAAATGATGGATAGGCAGACAATTTTTTAGCTTATTACATGGCCTGTTTATGGATTAAAACCACGTGAGTATAGCCCCATCCTTTTGAACGAACAAGTTTCACATGCATTCGAATCATGTGAGCTGACTTTATCTCAACCATCATCAAAAGGTATAGATCTCACATGAAACTTGGGATCGATTTGATTGGAATTGGAATTAGCCCACATGCGCCTACTGCATAAAAATAATTTTTCTTTTGAGGTGGGGATAAACAAGAGCTCTCTTTGGCTGCGCCGTGATTAGTGTAGCTAACAAGGACAACTTTTGACTACGCAAGGGAGTCGTGCAATATGTTGGCTCTTCCCGAACGGTTGAAATCATGCGATCGATTTCAGATAAGATCGATGATATCAATGATGAGCAGGAGGTGCATGATTAATAAAGTACCTAGATAAGTGTCGAAGAAACACAAGACATCGTAGAGAGAATCTACCAGTAGACCTTCCTCAATTCACAGCCAATATCTTATTACCCACACGAGCTTTAGGTTGCAACAAGGTAATGGGGTTAGATTCCTTCGTTATCAATGAGTTGACCACCCAAAAAATAAAATAAATTCTCTAAAAAGAATAATAGATAAAAGAATATTTTACTAGTAAACCAAATAACAAAAACAAAAAATGGCACGACCTAACACAACTCGACTCAAACCGAACCTCATTTTGTGGTTGGGTTCCGTGAGAGTTGGAAGATGGGTCGGGTCACAAAAAAAAGGCATGCATTACTCTTTGTCAAATTAGGTATCCATGAAATCTCGATCTAAATAGAATTGTTTTCACGCATAATATAGGGTTTATACTAGTAATATCACACAAACGTGAAGAAGAAAGTTAAGAATCACAAAGAGCCTCCTTCCTAGCTGCCTTGAATTTATAGGTTCATAAATAATATTTTAACATAAATCAAAGCTCTATTTGCTTTGCCAAAAATGAATGATTAAATGATCACTTCTATCACTTACAAAAATAAATGAACAAAAAAAAATGTTCATCTTTCACGAAGATATTAAGACATAAATTGCTGTTGAGAGTGAAAATATTTCTTATCAACTAATTATCTTAAACGATACAATCAATAAGTTTTAGGAAAAATGTTTCTTAAATCATTTATTTTCTATGAAACAAACAAATGCCAAATCAACATTATCGGTGTTCATTTATTCTTTTATCATGATCCAGTTCATGAAAACACAAATCGATCCGACTCTCTCAACCTCCCGCACCTCCCCTCCTCATCGAAATGGGCGATGCGGGAGAGGGGCATTTAAGGTTGAGGGTGGCAGCAGCCATAAAAGATTTCTAGGGTTTAGTCAATTCGCTTCCCCTCTCCTCTCTTTTATTGAAACGCCATTAACGGATCCAATTCATGTGCCAACCCAGCACCACCAAGAACCTCTGAGGAGCTGTAATGGCAGCCATTAAGGACATTCAAGATTTCGAACAGTAGAGGAAAAGACCTTCGATTTATTTTTATTTTTATATTTTATTTTATGGTATTCGCAACTTATTAATGGCAGAATAAATTAGGGTATCCATTCTTGTGAAAAGAACCCTGAGGGGGAGTGCAATCGAATTGAAGGGAGGCCGGCAGGGGGGCGTGAAGTAACTCTAGATGCACTTTCCTATGAGGTCCTTCAATGCCCTGTTTCGTCAATTTAAGATCGCAGTCGCCTTTCTATAAATTAGAGAGATCGGCTTTTTAATTAAAGATTTTTTTGACATTATGTGATGAGCACAAGCCAATGAGCTATGTGGAGCATATCAAGAATAATGAAAAGTGGAAAAGATATTGAGAGCAACAAATCATGCAAACTATTTCAGTGCGTTTTGATGGTCGCGGCAACTAAATTTAATACCAGAGGAACTTGATCTAGCAATTTATCTAAGTAGAGCGGCTTCATCAGAAAGCTTTACAAGGAGAAAAAGTGAAAATCTTTCCTCAAATAAAATAAAAAGAATGCTAACAAAATAAAATCCCCAAAGTAAAAGGTCACTTCAAATGTACCCTGAAATTCAATGACCGGAGGACCGCCCATCACTGCTAAGAGTTTCACGGGAAACGAGGCTGAAATGGGCCGAGCGTCTGAGTTTAGGCCTCGAAGCCCAACGATCTAGAAGCCCAATAACGGGCCCAACCGTACCAGCTCGTCTCGTTCTACATCAGTGCTAAAAAATACACGGACGATATCGATCAGACCCAGTACTATATGTCATCAAACGGGCCTCATTTAATTCAAAAGACATAAGCATGAAAAGTTAGATATGTCATTGTTGAAGTTCTTGAAAGCAACATGTTAGCTGCTATGACTGACGGTTCTCAGGCAAATTTAAGAAAGAGGAGGTGGGAACTATGTAACTGACAGATGACACGATGTAGGATGTTGATTAAGAGGCATTGAAAGGAATTGAGACTGCACATGCCTTGTTCATCCTTGGACAGAGCTAGAGCTATTAAACGGGTGGATTGGATCGGGTTTGAGTCGGGTCATTAATGGTCCGACTCAAATTGACCCATTAACCCATTTATGACCCATTTATGCCTAATGTAAATTTTCCGACCCGACCCAACCCAACTATTAAATAAAATATTTTAATATTTAACCAAATTTAGAAAAACTTATTCCTATTTTTTTTTTTAAAGATTATATTACTAAAATACTTCCAAGCTTATTTCTTATATATATTATTTTTAAAAAATGGTATTGCTAAAATAGTTTTATACAACATAAATTTAATGGAAATTTTTATAATTTTTAAAATAATTATTTTAAAAATCGAATTTTAATTATTTTTTTTTTTTAAATAAATTTTTATTTATTTTTTAAATATAATTTTTCTTTTTCTTTTTTTTTTTTTTTTGTTCTTCTTCTTCTTTGGCTGGCCACAGGCGAGCCTCGAGCTCGCTCAGCTCACCGGCGTTGGGTGAGCTCAAGTTCGCCCCTTGTCTGATTTGCTAAGGCTCGAGGCTTGCCGACGTCAGGCGAGCTCCCTCACTGGATCTGGCGAGGCTCAAGCCTTGCTCGACGTCGACAAGTTCAAGTCTCACAGAGCGTTGGCGGCCTCGCTAGATCCGGCAAACTTGAGGCTCACCTGGCTGATCACCGGCCATCGCTGTGCTGGCGACCGGAGAAGGAAGAAAGAAAAAAAAATTATAATTTTGGTTTAAAAAAAATTGTAAAGTTAAAGAGAGAAGAGAGAGATTTTGAGGTTTGGCTTTGGGTGAAAATAAATGGGTTGATAAATGGGTCTTAAATGGGTGTAGAGTTGACTTATTTAAGACCCATATATCTCACTCTCTTTATTTTTAAAACCTTAGAAAATAATACTTTACCCATTAATGATCCATTTAAACATAAATGGGTCAATGACCCATTTTGACACCTCTAGATAGAGCTCATGGCTATTGAGATATAAATTGGAACTTGGGGCTCTCGACAGAATGGAGGCAAGTTGCGCCATGGGGGACAAAGTAAGGTCGACTGTTCATCGCTTGATGAGATGAGAAGGCAGATATAAGAAAAGTCCTTATGATTCGCAATTGTTAGTATCTCACATGCAAAAGTATTAGTTTCGTCTATTCAAGAACTAGAAAATACAGTTGATTATCTTGGCAAGTGGACTCACAACTTAGCTTGATCTAGGACTCTTGAGACGGATTATGAGGGAGCTACTCATTGACTTTTTTTAAAATTAAAAAAAAAAAATGGAAGTTATGTTTGTCGCATGATTTCATGAGAAATTTTTCTGGTTGTGAAAATTAGTTTCGTTAATTATAAGGGAACTCAGCCCAAGTTCAAAGACAAAATATCAGAACATAGTATGGTCCACAAGGCCGAAGGTGGAGAAAAAATCCAATTCAAATGAAGGCTAGAGCAATGCTGAGTTTTGGCACCCTAGCCTACGGCCCAGTTGACTTCTCTTGGACAAATGACATCTAGTTTTGAGAAACCCATGAGCAACTCTCGAATCTTTTCCAAATACACACGTGCCTCCTAGTCAAACTGACCCATGGATGAGTTGGATATTGCACTTACTAGTTCCAAATAGTCAGACTCAAGTACAAGCGGCTGTGTTCTTTGCGTGGAGACATTTTCTACAAGTTAGCAAATTTCTATGAAGAGAGACAAAAAAAAAAAATGTTTCCTACAAATGAGCTCCAATCTTCTGACCTAGTAGTTCTTTCTTGATGTAACCAGCCCAAAATCGTTGGGCCTAACTTTAATTAATAAGCCCAAAATAGCAGAAAAGGCGCTTAGGCCCTCTCAATCCTAGGACCAAACGGTGCAATTCTTGGTTTTGAATTTTGAAAATCGGTCCAGTTTCCTATTCCACCTTGAAGCAGAACCAGATTAAGAATTGATTACTTCTAATTTGGCAAGAATTAGAGCATTTATTGAGAAAGGCTGGCTTGGTCCAACTATTTCTATATAAGAATTTTATGACAAGCAAGCTTGTGTAATGCTTAAGAGGTGTTTTTTTTTAAGGCCCAGCCAATTTCGAGACCATGTTCCCTCTTGTGTTTAAATTTTCCTAAGTGGAAATAATAAGATCATATAAATGGATTTAGACAAAGAGCTCTAGTTACTCAATATCCCAAAATCCGCTTGAGTGACTTCTATTGTTTATTCTTAGTCTTATTATCTCTTGAGGAACATATTAAGTTTGACCAGACATCATCTTTATATCTTATTATAACTAAACACCACCTCTAATTTGGACAAATGATATAAGTGATCCATAAAATTTAATCCAATATAGAACGTTATCTTCGGACTTTAATTTGATTAATATGCTCACTGAACTATTAATAAATGTCCAAACTAATTTTTAAATTATATGAAAACATTCATTAATATAGCTACCAATTTGTTAAGTTTGAATGGTGGATGAAAAGAAAAAATTCACATGGATTTCGAATAAAATAGCAATTTCAAATAAGAATATAACAATCCTAACGATGGACATGTTAAAGCCTAACATGTTTTTTTTTCCTTTAAAGTAGATGGATAGAAGAGTAAATAGAAGGATAATGTTAAACATTGATTGAGAATTTAGGATTATATTTAGTTGTTTTACTCTTCTGGTGATGGTTATTTGTCCGATCCTCGAGATACGTGTAAAAGTTGGGGCCCGAAGTCCCTTGGGGAAAATTTTTGTACTTGTGATTGGTAATAAAACACCGATTTTGGCAAATGTTTTTGAATGTTAATTTGCCAAATGTGAGCATTCTCAATGTTGAAAGCTGAATGCTGGGGAAGAGGTGCTTTGGGCATTGGATATTTTGGAAATGTAATGCGTCAGTGTTCATCTTTTCTCCCCCTTCGTCTTCTTCTTTCCCCACCCATTGAGCTTCTTCGATAGCCGCCATTGTCACCTCCATTGTCGCCTAAGGGTCGCGCGTCCCCGGTGACCACTGCATGGGGGTGGCGCGACCTGCGATCCAGGCGGCGTCGCCTGGATTGTGTGGACCTCAAGGGCATCGCCTAGTGCGCGTGGACCCCAAGCGAGCCGCCTGAGATCGCGCAGACTTAAGTGACGTCGCTTGGGTCCGTGCAACCTCAAGCTGCCAGATTTGGCGATCTGGAGGCTAGATCTGGCCGTCTGGATCTGGTTGCCGAACGGCCAGATCTGGCCTCTGTGACCTCAGGCGCTTGAGGTCATGCCTCTAGGTCAAGTGGTCAGATTTGGCCGTTGCTATGACCTCAGGCAACTAGATTTGGCTGCCAGGACGGCCAATTGGCTGGCGGTTAGCCGATTCCGACCACCGGATTTGATTTTCAGATTTTAAAAATATAAAAATAAAAGCAAAAGCCCATTACAAATATTAGTTTTGCCGAACAATATTTATGTTAAAATTACATTTTAATACTATTTGAGATTATAATTTATCAAATGGTGTAATATTTCGAAAATATTTTGAAAAATTCATTTATTTCAAATATATTTGCAATCTCTTAAGAGCATTTCCGTAAAGTCCAACCAAATGGCCCTATAAATGCAACAAAAAAATTGGGGAATCAGTTCATCGAGTCCAGGTGGAGGTCATCCGACGGGCACGAAAAGAACCCACCGTTGATTTGCCGATCCAATCATCCACGTGGCCTCCCACGGCGAAGCCGTGACATCGTACCTGCGATGCGTCCAGTGTTTTTAGCTGCTTCCCGATCTTCGCACGGGCGCGACCTGCCGGGGAAGAAGGAGAATCAGCTCTGCGATTTTGGCGAGAGCGGCATCGATGGGCAACTCGCAATCGCAGTCGCCGCCCGCCCATCCTCGCTTCGCTTCCGCCTCCAGGTTCCATCGATCTCTCCCCCTCCTTCGACTTCGCGAGGCTTCGATCGCGCGCAATCGCGACTCAAAGTTGCCAACTTTTTCCTTTGCTTTTTTTGGTCCCGTTGCGCAGAGCTTTCGCTCAGAAGGAATTGGAAGATCTCCGATCGCTGTTCTTCTCTCTGGCCGCCCAGTCCCAGCCCAATGGCCGTCACGTCTCCCTCCCTGTTTTCCAGGTCCCTCTCTCTCTCTCTCTCTCTCTCTCTCTCTCTCTCTCTCTCTCACGCACTAACGATTGGTGGGGTGCTCTCGCGCAGGCGTACTTCCGGGTCCGTGGCCCTCTGGGCGAGAGGCTGTTCGATTTGATTACCCAGAAGAGGAAAGACGGGAAGCTTAACTTTGAAGACCTCGTCATCGCCAAGGTGAGAACTTTCCGCCATCTAATTTCGCGCTTAACCGGGTGCTGTGTACTGTACATGGGCAGTGGATGACATGGTCGTGCTTCGTTTTTTGCGGGGCGCAGGCTACTTATGAAAAGGGGACCAGAGATGAGATCGAGGATTTCATCTATCAGTTACTGGATGTGGGTGATGATGGAAATGTGACGAGGTAAGAACCCATATGTTTGTCTGTCTGTAAAATAATGTTTTTGCATGGAAATACCGATTCATTCATCGGTGGAGTATCTTTTGGATTGTATTATTGGAAGAATTTAATGGCTTAAATTGTTTGGATAAGGAAGTTATGTCCCTACTCTTTGATGAATATGTTAGCTTGAAATACTGTCTTGTAGGCTATATCCATTAAATGGTATGTAGTGTCAACTAGAAAAAGAGACCTTTGCAGTAGGCTGCTCATTATTCTTTAAAAGGCATGGTAGTCAAAGCTATGTTAATGGCATGGTAGTCAAAGCTATGTTAATATCTTGCTTGCTCTAGCGTGTGGTGTGCCATTTTCATTCATCAGGGGAGAGTGAGTAACGTTATGTTGTTTCAGCTTATGCTAAAGTTCCGATTTCCGCTTTTCATTTGGCTTGTTGCTTATTTTTCTGTGCTGATGGCATGGCTTTATGAATGCAACGACAGGTCTGATCTGGAATCTGTTATGATCACAGTGTTTGACAGTGTATTTAGTCCCAAGAGGGTTCAAACTGCAGGGAGTCCAAAACAAGAGGATCTTCACATTTTTCTCGATTCTACAAATTTCTCAGAGACTGTGCAAGGACATGGTGACCGACGTATGTCATTAGAGGATTTAAGAAGATGGTTTGCACTTGTGCCGTCAGTTAGGAAGTTCCTTGGAAGCTTGTTGGTGCCTGCCGATTCAGGTTCATTTTCCCCAGGCTTAAGCTGTGTCAAAACAAGTTGGTTAAATTGTGACATTTTCTCTCTAATGCAGTTGGCTGTTTATGCATGTATATGTACTTCTATTTTTTAAAGAAGAGACTCTTGTTATGGTTTTTTGGCCAAAGTAGGCTCTTTATAAAGACTAAAATGATCTAAGAGGGCATTACGTTGGCTGGTCAAAATACTTTTGGTTAGCTGTTAAGAAAGACTCGTCCATGGCACTTTGCAACATATTACTCTCAAATCAAAATCAAAATGCTCACTTATTCATTTCTTCTTTAAAATGAAAATTCAGCTTGACCTTATTCTTTCTATTGATAGTTTCTTTGGAAACTCCCTTATGGCAACATATCTTAATAGATGGAGGTGAATGTGCGAGCTCTTTATGAGGGTTAAACTTTCCACATTATACGAGGGCAAAGTCTAATGGGCAGTGATTCGATATGATTTTCTCAACCAGGCTTGTAGCTTTAGTGACAAATGGGAAATAGGGTCGCTTGACATCAATAATAGAAAAGGACATCTTCTAATGATTTGTTTAAGCGTATAATTTTCAGAGAGAGGGAAGGAGGGAGGGAAGGAAGGAGGGAGGGAGGGAGGGAGAGATCAATCCACTGCTTAATTTCCTATCTGAAATGTCTTATTTCAATGGTACAGAGCATTTGAAGTTTGACTCCAATCTTTTATGATTTGACTCCAATCTTTTATGATTAGGAAGACCGGGTTCTCAAGTTCCTCGTCTATCATGTTGGAATAACGTTGATTCTGGTGAGATCATTTTAAACGAAGAGTATGCTTGGCATATAGGAGGTGTTCTCTCAGAAGGAGAGCTCGAGCATTGGAAGCTTTTGTACCACAGTTCTCTCAGTGGCCTCAGTTTCAGCACATTTTTGGGGAGCATCAAGTAATTCTTTATTCCAATTGTGATTTCGCAGCTATTGTTTAATCACGCTTGGCTTCTGTTTTTGTGTCATGCAGTTGCTTCTCTCCCTTTATTTTAACATATATTGGGTTATTAGGTTTGATCTTCTAGTTTCTTAGCTATCCCAGATTTGAGCAGATGTGAAGTATACTGTGGGGAGACCAGCCTAGATTTCAGCACAGATGTCATTGGCATGTAAAAAAACATACCCACATTCATGAATGGTTGTTGCTCATGACATGAAGTGTTAGCCACTCTTTGAAGACATGAGCATGGCGTGACATATACTATGCAGTTAATTCCAAGTTCCAACTTCAGATTTTACATGCACCAACAAATGATAAATATAGAATTATAGAGGTGCTACCTCTGCTGAGGTGCATCAGTCCATGGTATGCTGGTGTTGAGCATTCAAGTTGCTTGCTTTTCCTTTATAGACTTAGAAAGCTGCATTGCTTTAAAGATCTCTCTGTTGAGACTATGAGATTCAAGTGCCGACCTTACCTGAGGTGTTGGTGGAGGGCCTCTTTTTGTCATTCATGCCTAATTTGTCCCTTGTTTCTTACCCATATAAAATGTGTGGTAAACTAAACTGTAATTTAGGACCTAATATATGACTGCTGCTTTAATTTCTTTCTCTGTTTGATTTTTTAAGATACTAAATATCTAGTAGCTTTTTTAGTTGTTGAGAATTTTATGGCTTCTGATACTAATGATCAGATAAGTTTCCTTATAATTTTCGGTTTCGTTTTCTGAGCAAGCACAAGAAGCAACAGTGGCAATGAAAAGACTGCACCCAGTTTTTATGACATGTGTCAATCTATGAGTACTTTGTAATTGTCTCCCTAGTGCTAGATAATAAATATTCTTCTGACATGGAAAATTTCTCTCCAGTCTTGTTTTCCTCAGAGAGATTGGAAATTTTGAATGGGAGAGTAATGACCAATGTTTGTGCTTGGAATTGCAGCAACAGTGAAGGGCCAACCATCTTGATAATTAAGGACAGAGAAGGCCACATATATGGAGGCTACGCTTCTCAGCCTTGGGAGAGGCACAGTGAATTCTATGGAGATATGAAGTCTTTCCTTTTCCAGCTTTATCCTCACGCATCCATATATAGACCTACTGGAGCAAACAGAAATGTACAATGGGTAAGCCACTTCTCCTTGATCTTGTATCCTTAAAATTGATAATTCTTCTTTAGCAGAAAAATAATCTGATTCTTTGGCTGTTCTTCATTCTTTATTGTTAAAATTCTTAAAAAGTCCTTTTTTTAGTGACATGCATGGAAGTATATTTCGTTGTGGGCCTTACACACCGAGCTCTCCATGAAACATGGATTATTTCTATCCTTGGAAATTGCAGCTCCCATGCAAGTAGAATTGGATTAAACAGATGTCCCTCCTTGCTTTAGGAAGAGAAAAGCTCTCTGCAAAGTAGCTGTTCCTGTTTTGTACGACATCCCATAATGGACAGCTTTCTTCGGATCGCATCTACCTGGATTTAGCATCTTTGTTATTTGAATCCTGCTCAAAAGAGTAATAGAGAGCCAGAATAATTCTTGCCACATTTCTTAGCAAATCATTGTAACATAACTTTAGAAGATAAGTTTTCCCAAAATTTCGACGGATACTTTTATCACCTCAAAAAGTTGCAGGATTTGTCAGCCTAAATACCCATTATCTTCCCCTTGAGGTGGTAAACTACTTACTCTACTAATGTTGGTAGTTTGCAATTTACCTTTCGTTTCTTTGCTTGCTGTTTGTTCCATTGACCTGAACATGTTTAGTTTCTCTGCAGTGTGCAGTAAACTTCACATCGGAGGAAATCCCAAATGGGATAGGTTTTGGAGGGCGAGTGAATCACTTTGGCCTCTTCATTTCAGCAAGCTTCGACCAGGGGCAGACGTTTGCATGCACAACGTTCGGTAGCCCCTGCCTTTCAACGGCCAGCCGAATTCTCCCAGAGGTGATTGAGTGTTGGGGAGTTGTCCAAAAGAAGCAACTAGAAAAGCAGGATGCTGTAAAAGGGACCATTCTGGAGAGGTTCAAGGAGGATCGCCATATGCTTAACATGGTTGGTCTCGCTAATTCTAGTGAGTAATGAGAAGGCTCAAGGTACATGTGTGTACTGTCTGCTTCTCCTGTTATCGCTGTTTATACTTCCTTTCCTATACGGGCTAAAAACTTCACCATGAAGATGCTATGGCCACTAATTTTCATCCAGCTTTTGAAAGCGCATCTTTGGCATCGCCAGAATGGACTTCTTCATTCTAGGCTCGCTATGCTAATTCAGATATTGCAGGGTTGTAGAAAAAAAATTTCACTCATCAAGGTCGTTGAGGGGTTGAACTAACCTATAAAAGAACATTGCTAAAATAGATTTAGTCTTATAAAAATCTCTCATGGATCCCACTTATCTTTTGTGCAAAGGAAGTCTGTTGTAGTTTTGTCAAGAATACTTGCCCTAAATCCCCACAACAGCAAGAGCAGAAGTTAGGATAAGCATGAACCGCTCCTTCACCAACCCATTAGCTTATTCCGATTCAAAGCAGAGATTGTAGGACTGGTTCGCAGGATAAGTTAATGGCTGATCTAGCTTTTCATGGATGTTGCATCTTTGAACGTCTCAGGCAATAGACTAGTTTGCGCAAGGTTTCGGTGATCCCTGTTCTCACCACGACCAAGCAAATCATCAGAGGACCATTCTTGGGATGAAAACATCGATGGACTAAATCTTGCAACATTGCTCTTTGCAATAGGTGAGTGATATCTATGCATGTCCATGCATCTATTGAATCACATATATAGCGACTAGGATGATGTGTTCCTTAAAGTTTTCTCATACCCTGCTAGAGAAAAAAAATGGAGATTCACCTTCTTCCTAGTTCGTTGAATAGCCAGAGAAGTGCCTGGCAAATAAAGCAAGCTCATTTTGTCTTGGCCATAATTGTCTTATTCCTGTGATTTTCAATTTTGAATCCGCTGCACAAATCAATTGGTTGAATTTCCATGCTCGTCACTTCAATGTCCAGGCCACGAAAGCCGCGACTTTGAAAATACGATCATCCTATGGTACAAAGGAGGTGCAATCTTCCAATACAAAAGTGATGCCGAGGTCAAGACAACGTGTGAGCGTGAGTTGTCACGGGGAAAAACAGAGTACTTTCGTTAGCACTAGAGAAAATTTCTCGATCAAAGTCGTCAAGCTTCTCGACGAGAGAGATTCGAAAAGTCACAAGGCCTGCAATATTTCATCTACCCTCTTTAATGTCCGAACGGATCTGCAAAATGCCTGTGATCTGTGTAAAAACTTGGCCCCCGGAAAATTAAAAGGCTGCATCTCTGACAGGCGATAGGGATCGTTCACCTTCACCTTTACTCTCGTATTTAATCACCCTCCATCCTCATTTTCTTATCTTCTGGCGTCGTGCGATCTGTTTCAAAAATATCGGACGTATCCTCAGTCAATGGTGGCCATACGTTATTGTGGTCGAAATGAAGTTGTATACTGAATTATGCTCGCTTTGCTTGTGCGATTTTTTATCCGGATTAAATGATATGCTTGCTCCAATCCGGCATGCACACAACGTATGGCGCTAGCTGAAAGATGTGAGAAATTCACTATAAGTCGAATCCTAGATCTTGTTATCGATGCAGCCAAGTTTCCAACCTTTTCCGAAATTAGCATTTAATTGCGTTCAGCAATTCGTTGTGACAATGATTGCGTAATACTATTGTGACGAGTTTAACTTGCGTTTTGTTTATGAAGGGCGACGAGTTGCCGCATTTTCAAGTAGAATTTTAGAGCTGACATCAATTGAAAAGTGAAGAAATTTGACATCGTTCTGCAGTAATTGATCGGGACTTGATTTCATCAATTGAGAAGTTTGACACTCGATTGCATTGAATAATACATCTAATTGATGCACACCACAAGTATGGTCTTCTTTATTTTTATCAAAACGACAACGTAAGGAAGGAGATATGATAAATGCTATATTTCAACAAGACACTACGTGCATGCTCTTTTTATCAAATCGTTAGTTGCCGCTACTACACGATCTTTAGGAGATCAAGGCATCAAACGCTCCAGCAACATCTTGAAGGTCGGGTTGGTGGTGGTGTAACCGCCATCGACCACGAGGTTCAACCCGCTCACGAACTTGGCCTCGTCCCCGCTCAGATACAGCGCCGCCTCCGCCACGTCCTCCGGCTCCGGCACCGGCCCTTTCAGCACTGCCGACGCGCTCAGCACCTCCTCGAGCATGCCTTCTCAAGCCCCACGGCGTTCCTGAGCAACGGCGTCGCGATCCCGCAAGGCGATATGGCGTTAACCCTGATCCCGTACTGCCCCAGCTCGACGCAGAGGTTCTTCATCAGCCCGACCACCGCGTGCTTCGACGTCGTGTACGCGTGCGGCGACTCGCCGGCACACGTCGAGGCGATGCTTGCGGTGAAGAGGATGACGCCCCTCTTCGCCGGGATCATGACTCTGGCGGCGTGCTTGGCGCCGAGGAACGCGCCGCAGACGTTGATGTCGAGGACCCTCTTGAAGTCCTCGCCGTCGGCATCGAGGACGGTCGGGTAAACCTTCCCAGTGATGCCGGCGTTGTTGTACATTATGTCGAGCTTGCCATACTTGGCGACCGCGAAGTCCACGGCATTCTTGACGTCCTCGTCCCTCGTGACGTCGCAATGGACGTACGAAACAGCACCCTCGGCACCTAGCTCCTCGCACAGGGATGGGCCGAGCTTGTCCTGGACGTCGGCGACGACGACCTTAGCGCCGTGGCGGACGAACAACCGCGCGGTGCTCGCCCCGATGCCGCCTGCTCCACCTGTGATGATGGCCACTTTGCCTTCCAGTCTGGAAACAAAAGAAAGTTTGTCGAGTCACATTTACTGCATCAAGAAAAGAAATGGAGAGGCAAGACGGATTGACCAATGGGAAGTTGAGTAGCGCATGCTTACCTTTTCGGAGTAAGTGCTGCGGATGAACCATTCATATTTTTTTCAGATGAACCGTTCATGTTGTTTTTTTCTTCTCTTTGGGAGAGACTTTAATGAATGAAGCGAGGTTTTTGGGACTCTTGGGATTTGTGGGGAAAAGCTGATGTGTCGATGTCTTTCTTGCATAGGGGAGATTTTATAGGGCCCGAAAGATTGTACTGGACCGGTCGAGATGTTGAACCGACGACCCTTGTTGCCGTCGTCGTCGTCATGACTTTGGCTTTCGTGGGGGAGGGGAGCTCCGGATATAAATATGCCACCGCGGATTTTTGCAATTTCCGGGAATAGTCGAACTGGCGTAAATCATTGATTTTCGCCAGCTGGGGTGTCAGGTGAGAATGCGGACGATTCAACATGTTTACAAACAATGGTATACAAAAGTCAGTACATGACTATAAATTGTGAATAATGATTGTGAATCTCGTGATCTCAATTTAAGGGATATATATGGTTCTTTATTTGAAAGAAAACTATTCTCGAAAACTTGTTTTAATTTTTCGATATTTGAATGACAGATAACTAATCGATTTATGGAAAACATTTTTCATAGACCGAAAATAACAAGTTTAAATTAGAAGAAAATTACTCCCCATTCTAAGAAAAATGAAATCACTTTTTCTAAATTACCAAACAAATGAAAAATTAACTATTTTCTTAAAAAATGATTATCATAAAAAGTATTTTTCAATATTATAAAAATTTTGTGAAATAAACTGTAGGATAGCGAATAATAATGGGGCAAAATAGGCGAAGAGAGGGAGCATTGGGATTCAAATGATACATGACTAGCTTTTGAGCATCATTTTAGACAATCGTTCTTCTAAACATATAAAATCTTAAGAGATGAAGCTTCTGTATATGAAATTTACACTTGCTTTCGTAGATGTATATACATACATGTATCCAAACTTTCAGATATATAACTATATCATGTGTGGTGAAATGAATCTAAATTTTCAGATTTGACAGTCCAGATGCATTTCGGTGACGTGACATACCGACTAAATGCTCAAGAACTATGTAGCTCCCACTTCTCGCATGACAAATCACCCTTTATGATGGCTGGTGAGGTCAAAATTGCACATATGGATGAAAATCCACGAGGCAAGCAAGCCGCAAGACAGCACAAAGTGGCCAGGAGGCCTGTGAAAGGTTTCCTGATGGGGCTAGGACAACTGTGCATATATCGAACTTCACTCTCAAGAACACATAGAATCCACTCATCTCTTTTAAACGTCATTAAGACGATATGCCCCAAGTTTGTTTGTTGGTAACATTTTTGAGGTTTGTAATGGTGGAAATGCTAAGCTGATAGCGAAAGATCAGTTCAAAAGGATAAGATGAAGACATACACGATTTCTCGAGAGTACTGAGCTCGTCGGGGACGACGTATTTTGGACTAAGACCGAAAAGGCGGACTTACTTGACATGCGAAAGTTAGTCCCGATTAGCATCTGAACATGTATGAAAACAAGAATAAAAAAGCTTGTAAATAACTAAGTAAAGAAACTTACTGCAACATGGGAAGGGAATATGAAGTGAAGGAAGGCCAAGGAGGACGCTCCAACTGCCACCAAATAAGATACGAAGAATCGTCCAGAATAAATGCTCTGATGCAGAGATTAAAGCAAAGCATCTCGATGCTTTGTCGACTATAGAAAATGCGTCCAACTTGCCACGCCCCGGGTCGAGATGACCAACCCCCCAATTAAATTCCCCTTTCCTCTTGGTACCGAGCCAGCATGTGAACGTGGTGACGCATTTGAATATTCTGCCTTGTGTCTTTTCCCTTGGACTGTGCCGAGACGATCAAACGAGACCCGTTTAACCCTAACAGAGAAACAAACAATCACGACTACAGCTTTACGGTTTCTGGGTATGCGAGCTCCGAAATGAAAAAGGGGATCACGCAACATGTTTCATGCTAGAATACAGAAACAGTACGCTAAATTTAGCTGATGTTCATAAAGAATAATGGGGCATGCCGGGTAAAGAGAGAGCAAAGATGGAGTTGCAAGCTTAGTTTAATCGAATGATGCCCCCCTTGTTTGGAGGTTCGAGTTGTGAATCTTAACGGCTCTTGTGGGTCGTCGGTTTGCGATCACGAGGATTAGTTTGCAACCTTGTGGTGCAGTCCCTTTGCGCTTTGATCTGCGACCGGGGATTACTGTTCTTGGCAACCCTTTTCTTAATGAGGTTAGCCAGATTTTCAGAGAAATGATTCAGATCCATACCTGTTACTTTTCTTAGTATTAATTTGAATGCACCAATGCAGTTTTTTATTTGCCTCTGGGTTTGCTAGAAAAGAGTTACATGTTAGGGACAAAGGCACTGTAGATGCCCGAGTTATTCCCGATCGGGTCCTGAAACTACTTTTCATGCAATTGGATCTTTGAAGTATATGTTTCGAGTTGATCCTTCCATTGAAATAAAAACAGAAATGATAACAAAGATTGACAAACAAGCGCAACGTTAATACTCACCGGATATATTGGTGCTTACATGTGACTTTCAAGCGTTAATTGGATTAAATATCGGATAATTTAAAGAAAAAAACTCAGAGAGAGAGAGAGAGAGAGAGAGAGAGAGAGAGAAGATGTGGGAGACACTTGAGGATGGTGCGCAAAATTTGGCCTGCCTAGTAGGGTCGGATGATCCTAGGCGACACTTGGCATCGCGCCACCCCAGCAATGGCTGGCTCGAGTATGTTTCAAGCACTTTATTGGTTGAGCCGATTTTGTTGAATAGGATCTAACAAGTTTCTCAAAGGGGCAATAGAACTCGTGCATAAGTACCTTTAGACATATACATATGTATGTATGTGTATGTATGTATGTATGTATGTATGTATATGTATATACATATGTATGAGCATTCTTATACATTCAAAGTAATAAAGACTGGTATTTAAATATCATGTGTCGAATGATGAAATTATGTAATCACAAGTCTTGAATGCAGAGACTACGAACGATGGCGGGTCATATAAAATTTCGAATGGCCGTGCTTTTATGGAAACGCCGTTCTATGCCTGACTTGAATTTCTCAATTGTTGAATGATATTATCACCACACATAGTTGAAATAATTGAAATGATTAAAGGAGCAACAGCAATTTTGGAATTTCGGGCTTTTGCTTTTGTGACATGGGAATTTTCACATTTCCAAGGAAGTGAAATTTTGTGGACTATTACCTAACAATTCCGGCTTTCATATTAGGGTAAGTTGAACCGATTTTCGGCGGCAAACATCATCTAGTCCCCTCGGACTTAGATCTCAAACATCATTAGTCATTTTTGACGTTGAAATAATTGAAACGATTAAAGGAGCAACAGCAATTTCGAATTTCCATGGAATTTTCACAAAAGTCAAATTTTGTGGACCAAACAATTCCGGACTTTTTCGGCCGCTAGATCTTAAAGCATTTAATTTAATGTAGTACAAACGTACGCAAAGTAAGGTGGTTGAACAAATCCTGAAAATGGCTTCCACTTAAGATGTTTTGTACCTTTTTTTTTTTTTTTTTTTTTTCCTATTCTAACTCTCAATCTTAGATTTTTGCCCTATTTCCTTGTAAGACATGGGAGTTGAAACTCACATTTGAAACTAAATCATCCTCACCCCAACTCCCGAGAATGTGGGGATTTGAACCCTCCATCTTCCTTTTCCATATTGGAAGGGTGGCTACCGAGGTAACCCTAGTAGTTACATGTTTTGTACCTTTTCAATTTTTGCTAATTGAATATATTAAGCTAATTTTGGCTGAAAATCACCGACATGAATAAAAAATATATTTATTAATTAATTAATTTTATATTTTTAATTTCTCTTTTCTTTTCTTCTTTTTTTTTCCTTTTCTTCCTTTGGTGGTGGTTTAGTGTTTAGCGACTAACCAAAGGCTATAGTTGGTGAGGCTTGGCCTTGTCGGGATCTGTCAAGGGGTGACCTCATCGATTGTAGCCTCCGGTGACTAGCTAGAGGTGGGCAATCACCAGAGGAAGAAAATGGAAAAAATAAAAAAAAGAAATAAAAAGAAATAAAAAATAAAAAAAAATAATTTACTCAAAAATTAGTAAATTTTGTCAATCTTAGTGTTAGACATCCCAAGTAAAATAACGGCGTTCACATTAACAAATTTGGATTAAAATTAGCTAAATGGACTAAATTGATGAAATATTGAAATGTTTATAACTTCATTAGTAAAATTGAAAATTTAAAGATTGAATTGATAAAAATGTAATAGATTTAAGATTTTAGATATAATTTTGCCCGCATTAATGAAATTAGCTGGCGTAGTTTTCTTATGCAATCGGGGTTGTCGCATCATAATGAAGCGAGGAAGATCCTGAGGGCGCTGAGCAGCATTAATCAAGTGGCCATCAACCCGGATCCGTCCCCCGTCCCTTCATTTATTCTCACACCTCGCTCGTTTGTCCCCTTCGAGAGAGGCAGATGAAGCTTTGAGATGATTGACACAATGTTTGACTTCTATCAACCCCTTCAATTGATGGTACTTGGTATATCCATGAGACGATTTGTATGTATATATGAGCATACTTAAACATGGCATCATCGAATTACATATATCCAGATCCACCATACGATTTCTATTATACGAAACTCTGCTGTGAATGGTTTACAAACATTTTTACCCAGCACATGCCCCCTGCGCAATTGCTATCATCATCAAGCACATATCCATCATACTGGCAACATTTTTACCAAGGTGTTGAGTCGAGATTGGTTTACATTTCTTGTCGACAAGTTGGGCATCCTAGACCTTCATGTGTCAAATTGAGGGCGAATATCATGGAAGACCTGTTGAAGATTTTTTTAGCGTTTTGTTAATGTTTAGGACTTACTTTTTATTTGTTAGTTAACATAATATCTAGCATGTGTCCTATGATCCTCTTAAGCCCATTTACAACAAAATCATTTTAAACCCACTTATAGCATTTAATAGCAACTATCACACCTTATGCTATTTGCTTTCTTCTACCTAAGCTCATGAACAGCTACGCATATAACTTTTGAGTATTGATGCACAATGTTAGGAATGTAACGTCGGTTGTGCTTGTTTAGTTCTTCGGAATGTGAGTCCTAAAACTACCGATTGCTTATTTTGGTTAGTTCGACACGAAAACCTTATCGAATTTTCTAATTAGATTAGTTTAGCATGCATCCTTTGTATGTCTAGCATGTTTCGTTCTTATTATTGGTAATTATTAAATAGAGTACAACTGCGCTAGACACAAGGAATGTCTGCATCGGTGGAAGAATCCTATGATTCTCCCATGAAAACGAACTCTTCCATCTTCTCCGGCTGATCATTGTCACCTTGGGCATTCAAATCTAGGACCCGACCCAAAAATCAGGCCATGATTGAATTATGCTCAACCAGGAATCATGTCACTCAGTCACGGTCATGGGCTGAACGTAAGAACCGACCCGGCCCAATCAGGCCTCCTCGGGCGGATACTGGAACATGTGGAACGATGGGTTGACAACCGTGACGCCACCGTCGATGAACAGGTTGTGGCCGCTGACGTACCTTGCCTTGTCGCTTGCCAAGAACAGAGCGGCGTTCGCCACGTCCTCTGCCTTCAATGTCACCCCTTTCAGGTTCGCCGTAGCGCCTATCAATGCCTCCATCTCCACTGGGCCCAAGCCCACGAACTTTGTTGCCAGTGGGGTCCCGCAGCCGAATGGTGACAAGCAGTTGACCCGGATCCCGAACTGCCCTAGCTCCACGGCGGCGTTCCTTGTCAGCCCCAGTACGGCGTGCTTCGCGCACGTATAGGCGTGCGAGGCGGAACCGCCAATGTTGGAGCTAATGCTGGCAGTGTTGATGATGCAGCCGCGCCGCGCCGCGATCATGGCTTGCGCCGCGTGCTTCACCCCGAGGAAGACGCCGGTGACGTTCACGGCTAGGACGCGCTCGAAGTCGGCCTTGTCATTGTCGACGATGCGAGCCTTGTTCGGGTCGGTGATCCCAGCATTGTTGAACATGATGTCGAGCTTGCCATAGGCGGAGACGGCCTCGGCAACAGCGGCCTTGATTTGGGACTCATTGGTGACGTCGCAATGGACGTAGGAGGCGGTGTCCTGGCCAAGGGAGTCGCGGACGGATTGGCCAAGCGAGTCGTTGACGTCGGCGATGACCACCTTGGCGCCGTGGTGCGCAAAGACTCTAGCCGTGATCTCGCCAATTCCGCTGATTCCTCCGGTGATTAGCGCAACCCTGCCCTCCAGCCTATTAAATATTAGAAATGCATATAAAATGAAACTCGTTTAGTAACTCAATTCCAAAGAGATGAATATATACGTCAAAGACTCTGATTTTTCTCTAAAAGGTACAGGAAAAATCTTATTTAGTGATTACAAAGCCAATAAGATTGCTTATGGAGTCGTTTAAGTATTCATCCAATTATAAAAGAAATTTCGAAGAAATGTATTGAAGTGCATATTGGAACTAGAGAACAATTTAAATTAGTGAAGCAGGAGGATGATTTTATTCAATATCAAAAGGAAATGATACAGGCAAAGGCAGGAATCACTCAACTTTGCCTGTATTGAAGTGAAGAGCCTCCCATTGCTGGACTGTTGTCGTTGTTGCTTGCTGCATAGGTGGTCCAATAAGGAAGACAGATCAAATGGAGTTTTCTTTATATAGTCCCCTCGGACGATATTATGCAGTGCGATTTAGGATAAAATACATACTATTAATCATAAACATATAAAGAAATGAAAGATATGACAGAGGGGACTAGTAGACATTGCCAAAAGTTTCGGTACACCTCCGAGAAGATCGGATTTTAGTATAGAAAGAAAAATAATGATATTGATAAGGACCCAATTGAGTCAAATATCACATATGACTCATCAAGTAAAATATGTTGACACTTGGTTGGGTTTGTACTTTAAAAAGGTAATGCTGATAAACCATATCTAATAGAGGAAATTTTGTTTAATATTTGGGGAAAATTTCAAATAGGATCCTTAAGGGAAGTTAGTTTCTTAAAAAGGTTTTTAGAGTGGATCTTATATTAAATAGAGCTCTTTAAGTGTGTAATCAAATTTCAAAACATATTCTTAGCTCACCGACAGGCTAAATCTTCACCGGCCAGCGAGCACATGAATCTTTTTTTTTTTTTTTGGTCAGTCATACTCTATTCCTACTCTACACTCACTTGCGGACTTGTGCCCTACCTCTTGCAGGGCGTGGGAGTCGCAACCTACTCTCAAACTTACGCGTCCCTATCCCCATCCCCCTGAGAAGGTGGGGATTTGAACCCCTCACTTCCCCCTTCCATATTGGAAGGGTGGCCACTGGGGTGAACCCCCAGTGGTTGAGCACATGAATCTCACGTGGCATTTTTCGAGCCACGGCCAGAGGCATTTTCGTTCACGACATTTAATTTTTTCCTTTTTCTGCTTTCTTTCATTTCGTTCCTTCATTTCTCTCTGTCTCTTTTTCTTTTACCAAGCTGGCTCACCCTCGGCCAATGACCACAAAAATGGAAAAGGAAATAGAGAAAGGAAAAACAAACAAAGATAAAATAAGAAAGAAAAGAATAAAAAAATGCCCGTTGATGAAAATGCCCTCGGACATGGCTTGTAAAGTATCACTTGAAATGCACGTGAAGCTGGAAAGTGCTTTAAAATTAAATTGACGTTATAGGGTTTAAGTTGAAACAAGAGCCACTTTAAAAACTCTCTTGAAAAAATGGCCTTAGGTCAATGTCCTTATTTGAAATTGTCCCTTGTATGAAGGGTCATTACTTAATATAAAATGGCACATTTTGTATGCTTGAGTTAAAAAAAAAAAAAAATCAAAACAAAAGGCATCTTCGCCCTCCTCAATTGAAATAGATATCCCCGTTTCTTGCTCTTTAACGGGTTCCATTATTTCTAAACATCCAACCTATTTAATTGGGGTGACTATAATTTAGTAGAAATAGAGGCGGTGCGCATCACGCTCATTTCTTATGCTCATCTTTATTTGTCAAAGAAGCCATGTCCTCATAACATTTATTAAACATCTAAGAAAAAAATTTCCAATTTCTAATTTTAATTGGATTTTCTATTAACTCATGTAATCGATCTTCGATCAATGGTGCATAAACGATGCTGTAAATGCACAAACTCTAAGGTTGCCATAGCATAAGATTGGCCACCGTCTTGCGGAATCTTAGGTTACGTTACCAAAAATCCTGATTGATAACAGGTGAGTAACAACAATCATTTGATTAGGATCCTAGATAATCCTATCTACACGAAGAATTCGGGATTCATTATTAATACGGTTTTATCGAAAGATAATGTCAAGATGACTCACAAGTCATGCGACTCTTGGAATGATAAAGCGCCGATATATGTATTTCCACAAACCCAACTCTCAACTGCTCGTATAATCCTGCTTCCCAAGTGAATGAAAACAAATAAACAAAGAAGGCCTTCCAAAGAAAATTAAAAAAAATAAAAAATTGGAGGAGGTTGAGATTCCGAAAGGAAACTCTATTGAAAAGAAAAGGGGATGACGCTTGAACAAGGACAATAAGGAGCACCCGAGGATCATTCAGCTCCAGGCGAATGGAATCGTTTCTTTCCAAAGCTGATGCGGCGGAGAACTTAGGAAAAATAAAAACAAAAAAAGAAGCCTCTTTACGGGTAATATGTAATGTACTCAAATGTGTGGATTCCTTTCAACTCTATAATCTCAAAATATTTAACATTGCAAATATTCTGAAAAGGTTACATACGCTTAACATGACATCTATTTGTCTTCGACAAAATTATTGTGCGGGTATCAATTTGGTAATAAATCTTTTAATTTGACCAAATTAATCATAAACATTATAATGATTTTCCAACATAATTTTTCTGATTAATTTTGATTAGAAACTACTAACGAGAATGCCAACTATTTACCAGGAAGGACATTGGCAAAAGTACAAATCTTGTTCTTTTTGTGCTTGCATGTGTCTTTTTCCTTTTTAAATGCGCTCCTCTTTCTATAGCTGATGAGTGGTCGACTTCTCCCAATAACTGTTCTCGCTCATAGAAGTCAAATTTCAACTCCACATTTGACAATGACAATCCTTCCCACGTAAGGAGTTTGATTGCAATAACTGCTTGACAGTAACCGCTAGTTCATACCCTTAGTAATCGTTTTCACTCAAGAGTTCGATTGCAATGACTATTTCGCTATTTATATCTTTGCAATCGAGGTGATCTCAACCGAATGTTGTGAGTCAATGTCAATGCCCCTTCAATCTTCACTCATCTAATGTCGACTTTGCTATCAATCAATAGATGGAATCTACTTCCTCCTTATTGACTTAATTCTTTTGGCTTCTCAAAATCGATGTTGGAGTTTAATCGTTGAGTGTATTCGTAATCAATATGATATTAGATCACATGTAATGGGTAACATGACCTTTAGTCAGTCTTGTCCTTTGTTCAATCAATGACTATGCTTTATCATTATGGCCTGACTTAAGAGATTAGTCTTCGGCTCAATAGTCTTAACATGTTCTTATCAATATTGACCCAAGTTAATATCATAATCAAAATCATAGTCAATATATAGTCAGATTAATTTCAGCTCTTTGACATCAAAGTCGTCTTTTTTAGGGTGCCAATGGAACTATTATTGCAAAGCACAAATGGTTCACATGGTTACATTCCGTTGGTTTAAAAGAAACCGATCATTGTCCGTAGGCGTTTCGTACACCAACATTTTTTTTGCCCTCTCTTCATGTATACCCAATCATTTTAAGCCTATTTGCTGCATTTAACAATGGCTAACACACCTTAAGCTATTCGCCTTCTTCTACCTAAGTACGTGAATAACTATGTATACAACCATTAGTACCGATACGCGGTGCTGGAAATGTATTATAAGCCACTTGCTAGAGAATACGGTAATAAATTACCATCATGTTTGTTCGGTTCTTCGAAACCCGAGTCTTGGAATCAACACTTACTGAATTTTGTAATTAGATTAAGATTTAGCATGGCCTCTTTTAGTTAGCCTTTATTATTTTAAAAATTGGTATTATTACATAGGGTAGAATTGTGCTAGACACATAAGCAGTCTAATATCGGGAAAAATGAAAAATGAACTCTTCCTCCTTTTTCAGCCGGTCAATGTCACCGTGGGCCTATAAATCTCCGGCCCGAGCCGAGAAATGAGGCCATACTTGAAACGGGTCGAAGAACAGGTTGTGGCTGCTGCCGTACCTCGCCTCGTCGCCTGCCAAGAACAGGGCGGCGCCGCCATGTCCTCCGCCTTCAACGTCACCCCCTTCAGGTTCGACACCATGTCCATCACTACCTCCAGCTTCGCGGGGCCCACGCCGACAAACTTGGTTGCCCACGGCATCATGCAGGGCGTTCCTCGTGCGTTATGTTATTTGCCTCTTCTACCTAAGCACGCGAATAGCTGTGCTTGTAACTTTAAGCACTCATGTGCTATAACATAAAACCACTTGCTAAAAGACATGGTAAAAAAATATCGGTCATGCTTCTTTAGTTCTTTGGAAAGCAAGTCTTGGAATTACGGCTCACTGATTTTGGTTAGTTTGACACCAAATCCATATTGAGTTTTCCAATTAGATTAGTTTAGCATGCATTTTTCGTATGTCTAGCATGTTTCGTTCTTATTACTTGCAATTATTGGATAGAGTACAACTGCGCTATACACATGAGATGCCTACATCGGCGAAAGAATCCTATGTCCCTCCCATGAAAATGAACTCTCCCTTCTTATTCAACTGATTGATGTCACCTTGTGCCTTCAAATCTACGGCCCGACCCAAGAGTTGGGCCACCATTGAATTATGTCGACTGGGAATCATGTCACTCGGTTACGGTCATGGGCCGAACGAAAAAACCGAGCACGCCCAATCAGGCCTCCTCGGGCGGATTCCGGAACATGTGGAAGACGGGTTAATGACCGTGACGCCGCCGTCGATGAATAGGTTGTGGCCGCTGACGTACCTCGCCTCATCGCTCGCCAAGAACAGCGGCGTGCGCCACGTCCTCTGCCTTCAATGTCACCCCTTTCAGGTTTGCCATCGTGCCTTTGAATGCCTCCATCTCTGCTGGGCCTAAGCCCATGAACTTTGTTGCCAGCAGGGTCGCGCAGGTGTAGGGCGACAGCAATTGACCCGGATCCCGAGCTGCCCCAGCTCCACGGCGGTGTTCCTCGTCAGCCCCAGCACTGCGTGCTTCACTCACATGTAGGCGATGCCAGAGCTGATGCTGGCGGTGTTGATGATGCAACTGCCTCGCGTCGGGATTGTGGCTTGCGCCGCGTGCCTTATCCCAAGGAAGACGCCGGTGATGTTCACAGCGAGGATTCGCCCGAAGTTGGCCTTGTTCGGGTCGGCGATCCCAGTGTTGTTGAACATGATGTCGAGCTTGCTGTAGGTGGAGATGGCCTCGGCAACAATGGCCTTGATTTGGGACTCATCGGTGACATTGTAGTGGACGTAGGAGGCAATGTCCTCGTCAAGGGAGTCGTAGACAGAGTGGCCGAGCGAGTCATTGATGTTGGCAATGACGACCTTGGCGCCATAATGCGCAAAGACTCTAGCCATGATCTCGCTGGCTCCACCGATGATTGGCACGACCTAGCCCTCTAGCCCATGAGACTTGGGAAATGCATAAAAAGGGAGCTAGACACTAGAATGCCACGATTTGGCATGAGAAGACACTAAGTGTCAAAAATTATGAAATGGAACATTTAGGTGTCACTTTTCATGAAAAATAAGACACTTGAGTATCAAGTTTGATGGAGGTGACTGAAAATTCTACATGAAATTTTTTTAATAATATAACTTGCCTACATTGCATGAAGGGCTGCTTTGTCTTCCCATCATCGTCGGGAAGGGTCGATGAGGGAGGGGGGGGTGTCGGCCAGAGTTGTTGGGCCTTGGCCGGGGGGGGGATCCTGTCGATTGATGGTGTCACTCCCGTAGGCAATGGCCCTTGGCCTGACTGTGAGAGGGCCAATGACTCTTGTATGATCTGGGGAGGGTTGTAGCCCTTGTTGAGGGGTTAGTGACCTGGCCAACCCTCTCCTCATCATTGCCTGCCTTTCTAGTGATGGCGGGGAGGTGGCAACAAGGGCTCAACCCTCAGCTGCCTCCAATTTTCATCATCTTTTTTTTTTTTTTAAATAAATAAATTAATATATAAATGAATTTACTTTTAAATTTAATTTAATTAATATTTATATTAATTATCAGCCACGTCAGCAAAACATCGTCATTTTTATACATGTCTAGCTATGTTAGTGTGCAAAATGATGTCACTTTGCATTTGTCTCTTCAGAACATTGCCACATCAGCATTTTAGATCGGATTTTTTTGCCAATGGCATTTAACTAATCCATTTTACTTCGATTTTGACATTTAAGTGTTACTTTTGCACTTTTAACACTTAAATATCATTCCGTGTCAAATTTTGACATTCCAATTGCTCTTTTGTCACATAAAAAATGAAACTTGTTTAGTAACTCAATTCCAAAGAGATAAATATGTATCTCAAAGACTTTGGTTTTGAATTACCAAATAAATAGGCAAAATCATATTTAGTGAATACGAAGCCAAAAAGCTTGCTTATAGCGTGATTTGACTAATTATGTAGTTAATTGGAATCCTGTATCATTACATAATTCAAGGAAATTTTGAAGAAATGTATGACGTGCTTATCCCGGTTCATATTAAATTAGGACTACATTCATCTGAAAATTCCTCTATAATTAGTATCCCACACCTGGAAGATAGAAGAAAGTTTTGAAAGGACTTTCCTTTGAGGATTGACTTGCTCAATGCATTTCGATGTTGCTGAGAAAGATCATTAGGTCAAGAAACAATATTAGTCGAGGGTTAGAGTGTAAATTAGCGTGATGCTTGATGGCTAAATGATATGCATTATACGACAAGTTTGTAAGGCTTTTTAGGTGTTTAGGATTAAGCAAAAGTAAAAGGTTCTTTTCTCTTCTTCTTTTTTCCGACCAAAAGTTAAAATATTATCCAAATCTCCAAAAACTATGGAAAATGAATTGTGAATCTACATGTCAATATTCATATGTATTGAAAATTTCAGGTCATAAAAAAGATTCAAGGTGCGTCTTTCCTAAAATATGGATGAGAACTCTTTTGCACAAGGGTCTTTAATCTCATAGTTCGTGTTAAACGAACCAATTAGGGTTACTTATTCACTTCGACTTCGATTCACTTGATTTGTAACTTTGTATCCCAGCACTAACCTTGCTAACACGAACTAGTTTGATTGTTCAACAATTTCTTTAGAAAATTTAGTGTTAATATACATTTTGTGAAAATGTTTATGTGCGGGTGAGAGATGTGGTGCATTTGTAAGAGTTAGGATTTTTGAGAGTTTGTTACTTTTGTAAGAATTCTGAATAACGATTATTATTATTATTATTATTATTATTATTATTATTATTATTTTATTATTATTATTATTATTATTTGAAATGTTCTAGAGCTCCATGCACGAAGATTCCCATCCTTGAGACCGCCTCTACAATGTTTCGAGAGGCCATTCATCGAAATTTGACATTCAATCGATCATGAATAGTCTAAACTTTAATCGTTTATTCTGCCGTGTGACGTAGGGAAAAGTACAAAAAAAGTCTTAAACGTATTGCATTGTACCAATTCAGTCATAAACTTTTTAATTGGATTAATTTGGTCCTAATTTTTTCACATTGGTATCGTTTCGCCCATCCGACCGATGTTGACTTGAACGCCAACTTGTGGCTGGATGACAATTTTTTAATATTTTTTTTCTTTTCTTTTCTCTCTTCTTCCTCCTTAGACTTTCCTTGCGGTGGCTGGCGAGAGCCATGGCCTTGTTAGGGCTGAGGTTGGCCTCACTCAAATTTGGGTGAAGTCGCCTTGTTGGCAGCCCTGGGCGAAGCTGGACAAGGGTTGTGACCCTTGTTGACGGTTGACAAGGGCTTCATGGTCCTCGCTAGCCAGAGGCTTGTTGGCCACTATGAAGAAACTCAAAAGAGGAAGAAGAGAGAAAAGAAAAAGGAAAAGGAAAAAGAAAAAGAAAAGAAGAAGAAAATAATAATAAATATCGAAAAAAAAAAATTATTAAAAATTGCAGTGTTGGCATCCGGCCACCAATCGACGTCCACGTTAGCATAGCTAGCCAAACTTAACTAGATGAACTAAATTGATATTAATATGAAAAGATTTAGGACTGAATTGGTATTAATGTAATAGGTTTAAAGCTTTTTGGTACTTTTCTCGTGTGATGTACGATAAAATGCATACTACAAGCGAGAAGAATCATAAATATATCAAGAAATGAAAGAAATGAGGGAGGGGATTGGTAAACATTGGCAAAAGTTTTGGTAAACCTTCAAGAAGAAACAACAGCATAGAGAGAAAAAATATCAATATCGACAAGGACCCGATTGAATTGAACATCGTGTATGACTCACTGGATAAAATATGTTGGCACTCGGTTAGATTTGTACTAAAAAGAGGAAATATCGATAAATCATGTCTAATAGAAGAAATCCTATTTAGTATGAGGGGAAAATTTTAAATAAGATTCTCAAGTGAAATTATTTCCACAGAAAAATCTCTAAAGTGGATGTTTATGCCCAGGGACCAACCTGCTCAGGGCCTCAACTCTCCTCTCTGTAACTAGTAGCCTTCTCTTCCCACATTCCAATGCACGTGTGGCGCAACCACTTTTTCAGTTGGCCGTGCCAAGTCGGCTCCCTCGTCTTCTTGTGCTTGCCAAGCCGGCCCACCCTCAGCCAGTTACCACAAAAATGGAAATAGAGAAAGGAGACAAACAGAGGTAAAATAAGAAAGAAAAGGAAAAAAAATGCCCATCGATGATAATGCTCTTAACCATGGCTCGTAGTCGGATTGATTGGTTCCCGATTCGGTTCCCAAGTTCCAAGACCGCTCTCGAAACCGGACCTCGAAGGAACAGACCGATCCCATGCAATTGGCAGAAAACCGGATTTTGCAAATTTGCTATTTTGGGCAAAAAATAAAATGAAAAATGAGAAAAATTGGGAGGAATTATGATTTTTTCTTAAGAAATGTATATATATATTAATCAATTCATTTCTGCTCGTCTCAGAATTGTTAGTCCCACCTTGGAACGGGGAATCGGATTGATTGGCCACTGGTTCCAAAAGCGGGAATCGGGAACTTGACCATCCTCTTTGGGAACCGCCCAAAATCGACCTAAATCAAACCCATTTGTCACCGACCCAATGTCAAATTAAGAAATAAATGCACCTAAAACTATATGCTATGCAATCTAGTAACCCTAATTTTTTAATGCAATAAATGACTAAACGGGTCGGGCTATTTTGGGCAAAAATAAAATGAAAAATGAGAAAATTGGGAGGAATTATGATTTTTTCTTAAGAATATATATATATATATATATATATATATTAATTAATCGAGTTTTCAGTTTGGGCGATTCTCGGTGCACACCCCTAACTCATAGAGTATCACTTGAACTGCACTTGCCTACTGGTGGGTAAGTTGGAAATTATTTTAAGATTAAATTGGCGCTTCAACGCTTTAGTTGAAATAAAATTCACTTTTAAGACTTTTTTTAAGAAAATGACCTTACTTCATGTGCTTATTTGAAATTTTCCATTGTATGGAGAGCCAATACTTAATATAAAATGGCACATTTTATATGTTTCGTTGAGATTATCTTAAGGGGCTGGTGGTTGGTTTATACATGTGAAGGAAAGCCTAATTTTTTGAGCTAACTTTTAGAGTGAGAGAAGTCCAAGATCACCCAATATGCTTGCCCAATCAAAACAAAAGGCACATTCCCATCTCTTGCTCTTCAACGGGTTCCATTATTTCTATGCATCCAACCAACTTAAATGGGTTGACTATAGTTTAATAGGAATAAAGTTGGTGCAACATTGCCCTCATTCACTTATGCTCATCTTTATTTGTCAAATAAGCCATGCCTTCATAACATTTATTAAGCATCTTCAAAAAAAATTCCAATTTCTAATTTTAATTGGTTTTTTTTATTAACTCGTGTAATTGATCTTTAATCTATGGTGTATAAACAATGCTATGAATCCACAAACTCTTAGGTTGTCATAACACAAAGATAGACCGCCGTCCTGTAGAATCTCAAATTATGTTATAAAAAATCCTAATTGATCATAAGTGAATAGCATACGATCATCTGATTAGATTTGAATAACTTCCTACCCACGCCAAGAATTCGGGATTAATTATTGAGACCGTTTTATTGAATTTAAGGAGGGTAAGGTTCTTTAACTTTTAGGAAGATAACGTCGAGATAGCCTTATAAAGAAGAACTTATAAAAAAATTGGAGGAGGTTGAGATTCCAAAAGGAAACTCTATTAAAATCCTGGGATGATGCTTGAACAAGGACAAGAGGGAGCACCCAAGAATCATTCAGCTCCAAGCCAATGCAATTGTTTCTTTTCAAAGTCGAGAATTGTTAACATTGATAAGGACCATTGTATAAGGTACAATAGTCGCTGATGTGGGCGATACTTTAAATATTTTATATAATTTTTTTTTCTCTTTTCTTCTTCCTACGCTAGTTGCCGAGCCTTGGTAATGGCCAACGATTAGCAAAGGAAGAAGGAAAGAAGAGAAAAGAAAATAAATTCAAAGAAATTATTGAAAATTCCAAAAAATTAAAAAATGCACAAAAAAATTATTTGCATCAATATCGTCATACAATGTATGACGCTTAGCATTAATGTTAGCAATTATTGGCCAAAATTGATTGGAATGAATATATTGACAAATTGTCAAAATATTTAGTAATAAATTACTTAAAATTGAAAAGTTTATGATTGAATTTAATATCTATATAATATGTTTATTATTATTTTTTATGTTTATTATGTTTTTGGTAATTATCCCATTTTGTCTTGAGTGCCAATTACTTGGAATCCGATTGTATGAGAAGCTCCATTATTTCACATTCCAAGTGAGTGTTAGAGTATAATTAGAGTATGACAAAAAAAAAAAAGTGATTGCAAATCCAAACTTCACGGCGCCCCAAGGGAGTGAATGACTGTCGTTCGATCACAAATAGATTGAACTCCGAATCTTAAATCGTTTGACTTGAAAATGAAATTTACCCTACCTTAATCAATCAACGATCCTAACTAAACATCGTGGTCTGTGTGCTTTGTTATTGACAAATGCTTGTGCATTAAGAAAGGAACAAGAACTTGATGATTGAGTTCTCATATTGATGATAAGAATTTAATGACATCTGCTTCACTGGAAAATATAAAATACCTTTTGTAGCATGGATTGATTGATATGAGCAGACAAAGATTATGAAGGTCCTTTGTTGATTTTTTGGACATGAAAGTGAAAGGAAATGAATCCAAAAGTACGAATATAGGGAAAAGCTGTTGCCAGTAAAGTAAATGGTAGTGGAAAGTTGACAGCAAAGATGAACAACACGTGTTCTTGTATTGATTGGGGATCTCTACAAAAATTATCTACAATTGACAGTTACATATACGGCTATTAAAAAAAATTAAATATGCCCCGCGTGACTTCTAAATTCAGCCAGACTTATCGACAAAGTTTATTATATCTGAGTTATCGACTCAACTACTCAATAGTTACATTAACTCCACTTTTTTTGACAGTCACATTCTACGCTTCTCCCTATCAACTGAGTAGGTTCTTTATTTATCAACTCTTCACTCCAATGCTTGGCCATTTTTCGTTGACATTTATATCGACTAAAACTGAATTTTCTTGTCGACAAACTATTCTCAACACTTTAGCGATCTTCTGTTTATGTCGCCCTCTTAATAAGCTTCCGTTGATCAAGTTGTCAACGTAATATTTCGAAATTTTTTGATGTTAACAACGAAAATACAATTTTTAACCAAAGAACAAGAGTAAGTGTTTGATTAACCAACGAAAAATGAAAAATTGAAATGACTCTTAATATACTTCTAGAAATGATTGGAAACAAATTGCAAGGAACTAAAGGACAACGATAGAAGTAAAAATGTTGTTCTTCATGTTCTTGGATGTGCCTTTTTCCTTTTCAAATGTGCTCCTTTCTACAGTCCATGAGTGGTTGACCTCTCCCAGTAATTACTCTTGCTCATTGAAATCAAATTTCAACTCCACATTTGACAGTGACATTGCTGCCCACGTAAGGAGTTTGATTGCAATAACTGCATGACAGTAACTAAATACCCTTAGTAGTCGTTCCTGCCCAAGAGTTTGATTGGAATAGCTATCTTGCTGCTTATGTCCTTGTAATGGATGTGATTTTAGCCAAACCTTGTGAGTCAATATCAGTGCTTCTCAACTCAATTGACATTGACTTCGCTATCAATCGATGGACGAAGACTATTCCCTCATTGACTTAATTCTTTTGGCTTCTCATAGTTGATGCTGGAGTTTGACCGTCATGTTTGTTCATAGTCGATAACATATCACATGTATTGGTTAATATGGCCTCTAGTCAATCTTTACCTTTGTCTAGTCGATGACTATGCTTTATCACTACGGCCTAACTTAAGAGATTAGTCTTCGGCTCAATAGTCTTAACATGTTCTCATCAACATTGACCCAAGTTAGTATCATATTCAAAACCATAGTCGATATACAATCAGATTATGTTGGAGATATGCGAGGATTGGGCTGAAGATTATGATTGATCAATCCAAGATTATAGGAGCTTATAATTGATTTTTTTTTATGTCAATTTGTGATTGGATTTGATGTATTTCTCTTTCTTTTCCTTAGTTAGACATTCATTGCATTATAAGTAGGAGCTTCTACAATGTAAATATACACAACCAAATACAAAGAAATTACAAGCGTTCTCTCATTCTTGGCTTAATCTTCTAAACTTTGACACGATATCAAAGCCACTCTCTCCAACCTAGCTTCCGTAAACCCACGAATTACCTCTGCCCTATTTCTGTTTTTGTCTTTGCAAATCAAATCCTGCAAAGCAAATCAGCCAACAATAGGAATTCACCATTAGATGTATCGTGGCCAAGAATACCGAAGGAAACACTTAAGTAGAAGAAACCCCAAAATCACCTCAAAGTAGAAATCCAGACTTGACTGAGCGAATTGAAGAGAAGCATTCCACGGCCCAAATCACTATTGATTCGGTTCTTGCTCTAGCAAATGTTTCCGCCCCAGCCCAATGGCCACCAATCCTGTGGCTCCCATTTTAGGGCTCGTGGGGAGTTGGGCTGAATTAGCCATGGGTTTTATATGGCACATTGAGTTCTGGAGCCCAACCCACTGAAGAAGAACAATTTCCTCTTAACGTTGGGATAGGTCAGGTGGGCCCAGGCCTAGGACCCTAGTCTTATTCGTTGGGTCAGGGAGCAAATTCCTACCCGAATGTGGTACTCGGTTTCCTGCTCTCTGCCATAGCAGTGGTTGGCCATAGCCTGCCCCCCACTCTACACGTCACCGGGTGATGGCTTTGAGCTATGGTTCATCTCCTTAAAGCTGACCGGACCGGAAAATTACAAAACTTGGGCTTGAGATCTTCGGTGGGCGTTGGTGACGAAAGACAAAGATAGGTTCCTTGATGGAACCGACGAGCACTCACAATGACACTGGCATAGATGCAACCAGCTTATGCGGACGTGGATTGACAATTGCTTGGCTTTCGAGGTAACCGCCCGACTTCTACCAACCTAGGATTTGAAGACAATATGGGATAACATCTACGAGATGTACGGAAAACTTGATCGAGCCAAAATATTCTTGCTCATCAAGTCGTGTCTGAATTGAAACGAGGGAATTAGTCTATTATAATGTGTTTCAACCGGCTTTCAGCCCTCTAGAATGAACTCAAGGCTGCTGAAGAGCAGTTCGAGGGACTAGAGGAAATGCTTCGACAGGTACCGGCCATACGAGAAAAGGAAAAGGCAACTCAGTTCTTAGTAATCTTAAACGAGAGCTACTAATATTTCAGGTCACAAATCCTTACAATGGAGCCATTGCCACCACTTGAGTAGATCTACCAATTGGCGGTCCAAGAGGAGAGCCAGAGGATGGCCAAGGTTGGGCATGCACTAACCAAAGATGGAGTTGCCTTCGCTGCCCTCAGATTTGGTCTTTCACTAATCGACAGCCTCCCACACACCTTCTCTCCAGCCAAATAAGTTCTCAATATCCATGGAGAGAAACCTTCACGAGCGGCCATAACATGTAAGGAAGGAGAAGGAAACCCTATTTCTTTTCGGATGGACGGCTCAGATCCACGCTCCAAATCTGACCGCTACTATTCAGTTATGTTTTCAGCTGAATCCAACGTCTCACAACATGGCGCAATGGCATCTTCCTTTAAAAGATGCTATGGTTCTCGTAATGCCACACCATCCTTGAAGGAAATTACTAAAGGAAAATGGAATTTGTACTATGACTATTGCAAACGTCCTCATCACATGATGGAAACCTATTGGAAATTGCAAGGTAAACTTGGGGAGAAAGGAAGAAGGAATCCTAGGCTAATCAAGTTGCTAGGCATAATATCAATTAGTCAATTACTCAAAATCAATATAAGCAAATCATGAAGGCCTTAAGACAACTGGAAATTTCAAATAAAATTATGGGCTTCTCAAGTATTTCATATTGCTTCAACTCTATTTCTCATGATGCATGGGTGATTGATCTAGGTGCTAGTGATCACATTATTTGTGGCAAAAGATCGCTTCAAGTGCCAACCTTTGGCACTCCAGAGGTCTAGGTGTCCATTATTCATAATGAAAGTTACTTTTTTCATACCCATAAAAATTTTGTCGCCTATCAATGTGAAACTACCAAATGGAAATACCATAAATGGAAATACCACAAATGTCACAAAAATAGAGACAAGACATCTTAATCCTTCTATTTCCTCTTGAAATGTGCTTTATGTCCATTAGTTTGAATTCAATCTTATATCAGTATCAAAGGCCAGTAAGGATAATTCATGTTGCATTCTCTTCAATTCTAACACTTGTTTCTTTCAAGCCCTTTCGATTGACAAACTGATGGGCTTATGTAGCCCTTCACAAGGATTGTATTTTGGACAAATTTTCCCAAAAAATTGATTTATCATGTATTCCCGTGAATAAAAAATCATTGTGTAACATTGTTGCCAATGATAAAGTTATCATTTCTCATCGACGTTGGGGTTACAGTGCTTTTTATTCACATCCTCAATGTAATGTTTGTCCCCTTGTGAAGTAATCATGTGCCCCCTTCCCCACTAGCAAATCTCGAACTATAGCTAATTTCTCTTTAATTCATGTAGATATATGGGGTCCCTATCACACTGCACATCATGATGGGTCTCGTTTCTTTCTCATCATTGTAGACGATCATTCTCATTCTACATGGGTTTTTCTTATCTAGTCAAAGAGTCAAACTCTTTCCTACTTAACAGATTTCTTCACCCTAACGAAAAATCAGTTTGGAAAATTTGTTCAACATATTCGATCAGATAATGGGAAAGAATTTTCTAGTCATGACCATCAATCACTTTTCTCCTCTCATGGATTTTGCATAAAAGCACGTGCACTTACACAACTCAACAAAATGGGGTTATTGAGCATAAACATCGCCATCTTTTGGAAGTCGCACGTGCATTTAAATTCCTAGCATTCATTCTTGAGATTTTTTGGGGAGATTATTTTGTCACAGCTTGCTTATCTAATCAATCGTATGCCAACTTGAGTTCTCAATGGACATACTCCTTTTGAAGTTCTATTTGGAAAGAAGCCTGAAGTTAATCATTTGAGAGTTTTTGGTTGCTTATATAACGTTACTACCCTAGGTCCTTGTGACAAAATAAGTCTTTGAGCCCAACGATACATTTTTATGGGATATCCAACTTTCCATAAGGGTTATTTTGTCTTTGAGCCATCGACAGGTAACTTTTTCATAAGTGGAGACATCTTTTTCCATGAAGACATTTTCCCTTTTTAAGATGAGGCATCTTCAAATGAACCGCCAAGCTTAAATCATTAGAATGAACGATTTCCATTTGAAGAAGATTTGTCTCCTAATTCCCACTATATATATATATGTTTCGAATTTTTCTCCAATCATCAAACCCAATGCAATTTCTCCATCTACCCTAGAGTATTCAGTTACAAATTCTACAGTGCAAATTGCAGAGAATTTTGATTCGGTATAATTATCTTCTCAACCTATTTTAGAGATATCATCTTCTACACCTGATCGTATTCCCCTACGACGATTAGGATGGATTACTCATCCCCCCACATGGATGAAGGACTATATTTGTGCCTCTCTTAACTCATTAGGTAGCCCATATCCTATCTCCTCTGTTTTGTTTGATTGCTTGTCTACGAAACATATGTGCTACATTAATCGTATCTCAGAGGAAATAGAGCCATCGTCCTACGACATAGCCGTTCGTGATCCATGGAGGTAGAAGGCCATGGAAGCTGAATTGTATGCCTTAATAGAGGATAACACATGGGATATAGTTCCGTTACCTGTTGATCATAAATCAATTGGCTGCAAATGGATATATAAGATCAAGTACAAGACTGATGGTTTTGTTGAATGCTATAAGGCTTGCTTAATGGCAAAAGGCTTTACGCAACGTGAAGCTTTTGACTACCATGGGACATTCTCTCCGGTTGCGAAGGATGTCACTATTTGTTCCTTCCTTTCCATTGTTGCTTTTCCAGACTAAGAACTACATAAAATGGATGTCGACAATGCTTTTTTTCATGGAGATCTCAATGAAGAAATATGTATGGGTCTTCCACCGGGATTATGGCGACAGGGGGAGTCTCGAGTGTGTGGTTTCCGTAAGTCCCTTTATGGGCTCAAGCAAGCTTCTCGTCAATAGTATGCAAAGTTTAATATAGCCCTTATAACCATTGGTTTCAAGCAATCCAAGCACGACTGTGCCCTTTTCTTATGGACAAAAGGTACGTCATCATTCTACCCGATGATACATGTTGATGACATACTTATTATGGGGAATGACAAATTGGCCATCAAGAAACTTAAAAAATATTTGCACTCCACCTTTTGTATTAAAGATTTGGGACCTCCCAAGTATTTTCTTAGTATTGAGATTGCTTGCTCAGATCTAGGTATCTCGTTCAGTCAACAGAAATTTGTGTTAGCGATCATATTGGAAGCAAGTTTATTAGGATGTAAACTGGCTGTCATTCCTATCGATCAAAACATCAAGCTAACTACTGTTGACTATGACACTGGATCGTCTTCTAAGATTGATGACCCAGTGCTAGAAGATCCATCTTGTTATCAAAGGCTCGTAGGGAAACTTATATATATCACCATGACTAGGCCAGGCATATGTTATGCAATACAAACACTTAGTCAAGTTATGCATAACTCAAAGGAATCTCACATGAATGTAGTCTTGAAGGTTATAAAATATTTGAAGAGATGTCCAAGATTTGGAATACTCCTCTCTCGAGATTGCAATTTGGAAATGGCAACTTATTCTGACACATATTACGCCACATGCCCCATGAGTTGAGATCAATCACCGATTTTTGTATTAAGTTGGGAAAGTCATTGCTTTTGTGGAAAACAAAGAAGCAATCGATCGTATCATTATCATCCGTTCAAGCTGAATATTGAGTCATAGCTAAAACTGTTTGTGAAATAGTCTGGATATGAGGCTTGCTTTTAGATCTTGGGATATGAGTCAAAGGGCCAACGAATTTATTTTGTGACAATGATGTAATAATCAAACTAGCAGCATGTAACCTCATGATTTTCAGATTTTGATATCGATTGGATAAGTTGGTCTTTTCATCGACACGCCTATAGTGCTTTTCTCTGATATGGCCACTCATGAATAACTAGCATATCCGGTGAAACCATTAAGGGATTTTAATGTAATAGACTTGAGAATTTGACCAAGAATCGACTGCTCGACCGTGTTAGTTTACAAGGGTCATTACGGCACAATTAAAATTCAATTAGAGACCAATGATAGGTTGATTTGACTAAGATGTGTGGTTAAACGTGGGTGATTCCACTAAATTGCAAAATTCTCGTCAATCGGCACTAGACCGATTTTCTATCGATTTGGATACCATGTGCTTATATTTAAAATCTTGATATTTTCACGACCACTGAGAGTTACCAATGTATCGAAGAGATACGTGTGGCTCGAAAAAAAATCGATCACGGGTCAATTGCACCAAAAATTCCTAAAAGCTACCCGATAGGCTAGGTCATACTAAAATTATGCCTGCTTGAAATTAACTACGAATTTAAACTTAATTTCAGAAATTGAAATTTTGTCATATCACGAGTTATTTTAGGAATGTTGACTCATCTTTCGAGGAATTTTCGGCGAGTTCGGGATTTTTATGGAAAATCATTTGGACAATTCGGAAAACGAACAAAAATTCGAATTGACCAATTTGAAGGGATTTTTGGCCTTTGGGTGTGAGGTACTTGGTGAAAGTAAATTTCGTGGGCTTTTTCCTCAACAAATTGAACCTCAATCGGAAAAGTTTGTTCAAAATCGTATTTCGGGAAAAAAGAAGTGAAATTCGGAATTGAAGAGAATGATCATTTTTGCTACCAAAGACTTGTTATTTTGGGAGAATTATGGTGCAAGGAAGCAAGTGAGGACCGAGCATTTTTACATGAAAAGTCGTGGGACCAAGTTTGGATAAGAATATGAGGTTTTTTATTTAAAATTTTTCCCTCCCCTCTAGTCCCTTCCATTCTGCACGCCCCCTCTTTTCTTTCTTCATCTTCGCGCACCCTCCTTAGCCGACAATTCCATGCAAGTTTTCTCTTTGAATTTTTGGCTTCCTTTGACCGAGTGGGCCCGATCTTATCCCCCATTTCTCATACGTCTCTCTCTCTCTCTCTCTCTCTCTCTCTCTCATGTTCGTCTCGCACTCTAGGACATGAAGTCTTCTGTTTCCTTTCACTTTCAATTTCCCTCTCTCTCGAGCTTTGCCCCACCATCCACGCAGCAGCCACCGAAGAACCATCTACGGCCCCACTATCTATTGTCTTCGCTGGTCAATTTTCCCCCAACGGGCCTCTCAAAGTTGACCCCCACCGTGGCTCATTGTCATCGCACAAAGCTACTCCATCCCACTTCCGCTCCAGCCCATCCGAAGCCCAACAATAGCTCCATTCCAACAAATTCAGAAGCCATAACTTGGCCTGGTTCATGGCCGTTCCAGTCGCGGTTCGCACCCCCACCCGCAGCCGCTGAGTCTAGCCTAAACCGTGCCCGAACCAGCCACCACTGCAACTTCTTCATCCCAAGATCTGAAGCTAAAATTAGCAAGGGTTTGTGACAATCAATTGTTATTGCATGTTAGGTAGATAGTTAGATTATATTATCAATTTAATTAATTGTTATTGCATGTTAGGTGGTTAGAGTAGTGTAGTTAGGGCCTAAACAAGCTTTAGTATTTATCTAGAGTGATTCAAAATTTTCCAGATCTGTCTTGGCTTTTAATTAGGCTTTACGGGCCTAAGTGTGAATTATTGGCATTTATTAATTACTTCCATAATTATTTATTTATTTATTTATTTATTTTTCAAAAATTAGATCGAGATAGCTGGTGATCATAATTTTATGTTGATTGCAGTGGTATGATTTGTTTATTTAATTGACTGTTATTTTGTACGAATTGAGTGCGATTTGTGATTGTGGGTAATTATTTTAGAAATTCATAATTTTGGTAATTAATTGGAAAATCATCAGGCGTCGGTTTACAGCGCCAAAAATAGATTGGTGGACTATTAAAATTGGTGGGATTTTCAGGTGGCAGAAAATTATATTTTTGGCTAAAGCCAACCGTGTACCCACACACGATTATTTTTATCGAGAATGATAAAAACGGTGATTTGATTAGATAATCAGAATCAATATTTAAGGTAGCTTCTCGCAAGTATATTTAATATACTATATTGGTATTTGAGGCAGCTTCTGGCAAGCTATATTATTTATTGCGGCAGCTTTTGGCGAGCATATGTAGTATACTATATCAATATTGCGGCAGCTTCTAGTGAGATATATTATCTATTATAAGCTTAATGTGAGTAGTCGTGATTATGATCGGACTTGATAGATAGTATTGGTTAAGATGACCGGGGAATGGTCTCGATGACATGTAATCGACTGAGTCGATTGATCGATGATTCGATCTGTCTTGATGTGTTGAAATGATTGGTTGAAAATGTCAATTCTACTGACTTGCAGGAAGGAACATGGGCTAAGGTAAGTCATCTAACTCGTGGTTGTGCTTAGGCAGCTCTCATGGCATATTTTCTTCCTAATCAAGTCTTAGGGGGTTGAACTTGCTAAGACGTCGATTCTTGGATGGAGATTCTTCCTAAACTGCATGGTCGTCCCATGAGGATTACAAAGTGAGTTTCCAGATTTCCTGATCCTAGAGGTTTTTGGGTTTACGACCTAGTTGTAACCACGGCCTAGATCGAAGAGGTTCCTTATCAAGAAATACCTAATCGATTCAGAGAATGGTTCCGTACCAATCCTTATGGTATTAGGCTAGGTCCCCTTAGGTCTTTCGATGTCCCCCTTATAGTGATTGATGCTGCTCGAGATGAGGATCCAGCTGACCCTCCGGATGGTGCAGTGGAGGACCCGTCTTCTCGCCCTGGCCTTGTGGATTCTGTCGAATCAGCGAACGAGTCAGACTAGTTGATGTTAGGACAACTTGTTTTGGAGAGTCGACTTTTTTGTATACTTTGTAAATATCGGCTAGTAATGTATATGAATTAGTTTGATATGTATAAAGGTGTGGTTTGGTTTCTGATTATTGGTGGTCCTGCTTTTCTGTCTCATCTTGTTGTTGTTTGGGGATTTATTATTTGCTTCCGCATATGCATTAAAAAGAATAGGTCAGCGATGTGTCATAGGACGTCGCTATTTAATCGACCACCGAGGGGATGGGCACGCACTCGAAGGATCGAGACGTGACATCCCCGTTTAGTGGTATCGAGCAAGGTCTGTGTTTGGAGTGATGAGGTGTGATGAGTCATGGGATAGTTAGTTGGAATGACCTTTATTTCATGGTGGTGCATTTGATTAATAGCTAATCGGTAGCTTGTTTGTGTGGGTCACTCAAATTCTATTATGGTAATGGAATTAAAAAAAGAATAGGTTTCTAGAAAGATCCTATAGCATGAGTGATCAAGAGCTGAGGACTCCTAGTAAGAGGGCAGTAGCCTCTGTGACTCGGGATGGAATGCCGACAAGGGTTGGTACCTTACGTAGTCATGGCAGAGCGCTAGCTCAAGCCAGCGCGAGTGTAAGAGTGGCGTTGTAGGTTGGTACTAGTGTAGTAGCATCAAATGATCCTAGGTTCGATGGGATCGTTTAGGCGCTAGTGTCCTTTAGGAATTTGTCGGGCTAGCAAACTCAGGACCGAGCTATTATTATTGCTGCACCTGCAGAGGTCCAGCATGAAGATGTGATCTGGGAGCAAGCCATTGCATCCGAGTTGAAGTTCAAACCCAGTAGAAATGGAAATTGGCTTGGAAGGGAGCCTATGACTGGAGAAAAGTATTCTATTCCGCGCGACAATAAAGGTGGGATAGACAAGTTGGTATCGAGTCAAAATGTTATGGGTCACCTTTACGGAAGACGACATGGATTGGCCTCGTGTTTTTCTCAAGATAAGAATTTGTGTGAGTGTAGCCAACGGGGTTACTTGGTTAGAAGCGGTCCCAGAAGGCCGATGGGACATATCAGAGGGAATGCACCATAGAACACCCCGTGGGGTATTTGGAACAGGCCTTCGGTGCAAGATGGAGTGCATGTTGTTAACCGACAAGAGATAGAGGACTCACCAACTATGTGTCGAGTTTGTAGAAGGAAGTGCGGATCAATCCAGTGTCTTGGTATAACGGGAATGTGCTATAGATATGGCTAGCACGGCCATCAAGTGAGGGACTATTAGTGTGAGTCCAATGGAGCACAAACACCGTTACCGCAAATAGGACGCCATTAGGATGGTGAAAGGGACAGAAGTGGAACCGATCATGTATCGATTAGAGGAAGAATGTGTTGGGGAGATTTTATCATAATAGCACAGCAGAGTTTTGGTTAAGTTCGGGGAACGTCAGTCTGTTGAAATAAAGTTGAAGAAAGGAGAATCATTGGCTATAGTTGTACTCGACTAGTTGCTGAGGTATAACTTTGACGTCACATATGAAAAGAGTTGACTCGAGGAGCATTTTATGGTAATGAATTATTGTCGCGGAGTAATCCAGCTTAATTCATTAGCATGTGGGAGTGTCGAGTTTATGGGGAGTCGAGAAGGACCCTTGATTTCATTAATCTCATCGCTTGAAAGCAACCGGTTTGTTAAATAGAGATTGCCCAGGTTATCGGGCGATTGTCATAGATAAGACAGATTGAAGAACTGAAGATTGAGGACACCTCAGTAGTCCAAGAATTTTTAAATGTGTTTCCATAGGAATTGTCAAGCCTATCATCAAAGAAAGAGATAGAGTTCGCGATCGGGTTAGTACTCGGGACGGAGCCATTCTCTAAGGCTTCTTACTAGTTGTCATTGTTTGAATTGAAAGAATTGAATGTGCTGATGCATGAATTTTTGAATAAGGGATTCATACGTCCCAGTACATTGCTATGGGGAGCACCAGCTTCGTTTGTAAGAAAGAAAGATGGTTCGTTGCAATTATGCATCGACTATCATCAACTCAATCAAGTGACAATCAAGAACAAGTGTTCATGGCCAAAAATTCGACTTGAGGATAGGGTATTATCAATTGAGGATTTGAAAAGAAGACGTACCGAATTTAGCGTTTCGTACTTGATATGGCCTTTATAAGAGTATTGTAATGCCATTTGGTCTGACAAACGCTCCAGCTACGGTCATGGATTTGGCGAATTGAGTGTTCAAAAATATCTAGATCAATTTGTGATCGTGTCTATCAATGATATTCTGGTGTATTCGAGAAGTGCTGATGAGCACGAGAGTCATCTAAGAACAGTACTTCAAACCCTGAGAATTCATGGATTGTATGCTAAGTTTAGCAAATGTGAGTTTTGGTTAACTCGTGTAACATTCATAGGTCACGTGATTTCAGGTGAAGTAATCTCCGTGGACCCGACTAAGATCGAAGTAGTCAACAATGAACCAAGATCGATAGCAGTATCAAAGATCAGAAGCCGTTTGGGTTGGACAGGTTACTACAGAAGGTTCGTGGTAGGATTTTCAGCATCGGTGTAGCCATCGACTCAACTCTTGAAGAAGGAAAGGAGGTTCATGTGAGACAGTGTTGTGAATTAGAACTTTGAAAGGACTGTAATTGTGATGTCTTATGTCACCCTAGAAAGACGAATTAAGTCGCAAATACACTGAGTCGGAAGTCTTCAGTTGCACAGATGATAATCGAGGAATGGAACTCACTCGAGAGAGCTCGGGATTCAGTTTTCAAGTTTTAGGTAAGCCACTGTTGACACCTAATTTAAATTTAGAAAATAGAAATAAAAAATAATCTTTGATTAGAGGGAAATTTTTTTAAAAAAATTGAATTCAAAACTCAACAGCCAAATGTTTTGGAGCCACTTTGTTGTTGAGAATGATGTGCAAGTATATCGGAAAATCTTCATTTGCAAAAACAAACTCAAGTCTTTCTTTTATAAATAGAGAGGGCGAGAGAAAAGGAGAAAAAGTGAAAAGAGAGGAAAGGGAAGAGAGGTTTCGTTTTTTTGAAAAGGAAAAGTCAGCAGAAGCTTTTTTGGGTTTTTCTACCGAAGTACAACAGCAACAGGGGGTGGCAGAGAAGAAACAGCATAAAAGCGATGTGAGGGAGACGTGAGAGAGAGAGAGAGAGAGAGAAAAAAAAAGCAAAACACAGCAACTGTTCATCTTCTCCTCTGCGACTGCCGCTTGTCCGAGCCATTCACCGAGCCGCACCAGCACCCCCTCCCGCTGGCCACCGCACCTCCACACTGCACCCCCCCGCGCCGTGCCTCGCTCTCTGCTTGCCCGTCGCTGCACTCGGCGCCTCAGCCCCGACGACCGCGCCTATGCAACTCGCAGCCCAGTCGATTCCGAGCCGGCCCGCGGTGCCCCCGCTGTTGCTGCGCCTTTGACCACCCGAGCTGGATCTGCAGCCCTCCACCTGATAACCCGTGACCCTCATCAGTGTCTCCATCTCCTCGTTGCAGCCACCGGTGCCCGACGACGACCAGCGCTCGACACCCACAGCAGCCCGCTGTTCGGTAGCTTGAGGCCACAAGCGACGCACGCGACACCTACTCACCGCAATACTACCACGTCTGTTGTTGCCTTTGTCGATCGCTGTGCCGCCTCGCCGATGCTTGCTGAAGCCACGCCGCTCCTGACCGCAGCAGCTCGAACCAGATCCACACCGCCTACGCCTGCCTCTGCAGCGCCCAGACCTCCCGCGCTGCTCTGCCCCGACGCCGCGTCACCTCTACTCGACCCGGTGCCCGACGCTCCCCCTTGCCGTCGCTGAGCACCATCAGAACCCTACTGGACGCCGAACTGACGCCTCCGACGCACCAGCCCACGAGCCCTCCTCGCCGACCCAGCCGCCGGACGCCTCGCCGCTCCACCCCCGACGCCCGCACCAGTAGCCTGCGCGTCAGCTGCGTTTCGCCGGACCCCCGCACCGCCTGCGTCCGCCGCTGCAACGCCCCAAGCTCCGCCACCTGCTGTCTCCCCTGTTTTCGCTGCAGGTCCGATTGCTACTCGAGCCTCGCCGGGAGTTCCGACGACTGCCTTACTCCAGCCACCACGACCCATCACTGAACCACCATCGTTGCTCCTATTTTCCAAGCCTTAGGTAGTATATTTTTATTTTTATTTTTTTATTTTTTACTTATTTCATGCCATGTTAGCTTATTTTTTAAGTTTAATTATTTGAATTGTAGTATTGTATGTCAATATTTGTAGACCTTGTAGACATTAGGAGTTTTATCCCAAATTAAGGTAATTATTAATTTGACCCATAAGACGTCGGGTCATTTTTTTAATTAATTTAATTTTTAGGAATTTTGATAGTATTTAAATCGTTAAATCATTATAGAGTTAAAATAATTGTTAATTTAATCCGTGAGACAACGGATTATTTTTCGGTTGTTTTAATTCTTATCTTCGTTCTTTTAAAATAATTACTTGTTTGGAAAGATTAAAAAAATCAAAAAAATCAAAAGTACATGAAAATCTAAATATTGCATTAGGGCATTTAGGTTTAGTAAATTATGACTATATTTTTAGGGTTAGTAAATTAGAATTCCATTTATAGGATTATAATTTTTAGATTATACTTTTAGATGGGTGATTTTTGTTAGGGCTAATTTTAAATAATGTTGGCATGTCTTGATTTTTATATAGCTTTTAAGATAAGATATAGTTTAAGTTAAATTGATTCCTAAAATAAATTAGAATATCATTCACTTTAGTTAGTCTAATTAGTTTTTTTTTTTTTTTTTACTAATTCTGAATTTCAATAAAAAGAATCCAAAAAAATTAGGTATATATTAATTAATTTGCATAATAGGTTTAATTAGAATTTGTTTATTAGTAAAATATTGTCATATCTAGAGCTTAGGTACTTAGGTTCATACACATTTCATATTAAAGCAACACACCTAGATATTTTTAGATTAAGTCAATTTTCATTTAGTAAAACAAAAAAGAGGAACAAAAAAATGTTATGCAGGCTATATGAGTTATAGTTTAATTTTTTTAATAATAAAAAGGAAAATGCTAAAAGATGATCATTACACCATTAAATTACTTTCTTTTCAATAAAAAAACATTATGTCATTAAAAAATTAAAAAAAAACTAAAGATCATTTCCTTGGTTAGTTAATAGGTTAATTCATAATTAATCTCATTTCATATCATCATTATTTAGCATAGGTTGCATATATGCATTAAAAAAATGAATGAATCATCATAAAAAAAAATCATAAAAGAGCATGCATGTAGAAATACCATGTCATTCATCTCATATCACGTAAACATGCATATTTGGGATTATATAATTAGATTGCATACATATAGTGATAAGTTTAAGTCACATGAATTGCATCTCATATGTCATCAAAGTAAAACTCATGCATATCAAATTTAAATTAAGATTGCATATAATTAACATTTTCAAAAGAAAAAGAAAAATTAGGTGTCATGTCATTTAGAAATCATGTTTAGGGCATGCATTTTTATTAGCATTTTTTTTATTTGAATGTTATTTTATTGATGTGCACCCGCATGACCACCATCTGCATGTTAGTAGGTTAAGTTAAAATTAATCAACATTGCCTGCAAAATATTTTTGAAATTAAAATAAAAAGTACCGAAAATGCGTTAAACTAATCTAGCGTAACCATGTCTCCGGATCTATTGAATTTCTGGTTCGCAAAAGTAAAGTATTCTCCCATACTTTACTCGGGTTTCTAATCAACCCTAATTGATTAGTAGTGGCTCCAAATTGAATATAATTGCATGTTTAAAAAGATTAATTTCTTAATATCAAGTCGCGATTGGTAGGACTTGGGAGAGTCCGTGCCAAGTCTTCGGATTTAGTAATCCATTAGCCCTCTTTAGGTAATTCACCCTTCGGAAGGTTGCGACAACTTGGCGACTCCGCTGGGGAAGTCCAGTTTAGGATCAAGATGTTTCAGTTGAAAGACCAAGATGTTCAAGAAATCTTGCAAGAAGATACCGATAAAGGAAAGGTTGACTTCCATATTTCTAAAGATGGAACACCGAAGTATCGGGGGTGATACTAGATATTGCGGATAGATTGCAAGTGTCAGATGTGCTAGTAAGTGGAAGTTTAGTAATGCAAGTTGGGAGGACTTTTATAATCACTCGAGAGTTCCGAGTGGGAATGGAAGTATATCACGATGAAACGTTGTGACAGGCTTACCAAGGTGTTAGATGAGTAATGATTCCATTTGAGGTTGTGGTCGACAGACTGGTAAAGTCAGCTCACTTTATTGCCTTAAGAAAGGACCTAGTTTTAGATAAGCATGCGGAGTGTATGTGCGTCAAATAACTCATCTACATTGAGTGCAAGTGACGAATTTATAACAGATCTAGACCCAAGTTCCCAGTTTCAGCAGAACAATCAGATGGTTTCTTCGGAAGTATGGCATAGCAGAGTGTGCAGAGCACCAGTGAGTTGAGATGAGGTTAGAGAAAGAAAGGTCATGGCCCAGAATCAGTTTAGTAGTTAACGATTGTAGTTGCCATGATCGGAATCAGATTCAAGACCACTAAGAGCTGCCATAAATGTTGTATCGTTGATCATTGAAAGCCCTTAGAGTTCCAAATTGGTGATTACATCTTTCTAATGGTGTCACTAATGAGGGATACCTTCACTTTGGCAAGGAGGGAAGATTGAAACCGAGGTATGTAGGTTCCTTGGAGATTCTAGAGAGAGGATTAGGATCTTAATGTATCGTCTTGGATTGCCGCCGAGGTTGGTGCAAGTGCATGACGTCTTTCACGTGTTGATGTTGAGGACGTATGAGCCTAACCCAACCCACGTGCTAAATCTTAAAGAATTAGACGTGGACAACAGAGTGTCGTATATGGAAAGTCTAATTTAGATTGTAGATCAAAAAGAGCAGATTTTGTGTACCAAGATGGTCCCCTTGGTCAAAGTGGTCCGACAATACCACGGGACTAAAGAAGCAACCGGGGAAAGTGAGACCCATTGAAATGATGATGCTCCCACCTTTTTGTTTAAGAACCGGTGAAGGTTTAAATTTCGAGGACGAAATTTTTATAAGAGGGGAAGGGTTGTGACATCTTAATTTTTAGGTTCTGATTTTGATTGGATAAGTTGGGCTTTTCATCGACGCGCCTATAGTGCTTTTCTCTAAAATGGTTACTCATGAGATAACTGGCCTATTCGGTGAAATCATTAAGGGATTTTAATGCGATAGATTTGAGAATTTGACCAGGAATCGACTTCTCGACCATGTTAGTCTACAAGGGTCATTACGGCACAATTAAAAATCGATTAGAAACTATGGATATGTCGATTTGACTGAGATGTGTGGTTAAACGTGTGTGATTCCACTAATTTGCAAAATTCTCGTTAATTGGTGCTAGACCGATTTTCTATCGTTTTAGGTATATTGTGCCATTATTTGAAACTTTGAGATTTTTACGACCACCGAGAGTCGTCAATGTGTCGAAGAGGTACGTGTGACTCGAAGAAAATTGACCATGGGTTAATTGCACCAAAAATTCCTAAAAGCTACCCGGTATGTTAGGTCATGCTAAAATTGCGCCTGATTGAAATTAATCACGAATTTGAACCCAATTTCAGAAATTGAAAGTTTTGTCATGTCACGAGTTATTTTAGGAATCTTTTGAGGAATTTTCGGCGAGTTCGAGATTTTTACGGAAAATCATTCGAACGATTCAAAAATGAACATAAATTTGGATCAACCAATTTGAAGAGATTTTTGGCCTTTGGCGTGAGCTACTTAGTGAAAGAAAATTTCATGGGCTTTTTCCTCAACAAATTGGACCTCAATTGAAGAAGTTTGTTCAAAAATCGGATTTCGAGAAAAAGGAAGTGAAATTCGGAATTGAAGAGAATGACCATTTTTGCTACCCAAGAATTGTTATTTTGGATTAATTATGGTGCAAGGAAGCAAGTGAGGACCGAGCATTTTTACATGAAAATTCATGGGACCAAGTTTGGATAAAAATATGAGGTTTTTTTTATTTAAAATTTTTCCCTTCCCTTCGGTCCCTTCCATTCTGCATGCCCCCCTCTTTTCTTTCCTTGTCTTTGCGCACCCTCCCTAGCCGACAGTCCCATGCAAGTCTTCTCTTTGAATTTTTGGCTTCCTTTGATCTAGTGGGCCCGATCTTATCCCCTCTTTCTCATACATCTCTCTCTCTCTCTCTCTCTCTCTCTCTCTCTAGGACACGGAGTATTCAGTTTCCTTTCACTTTCAATTTCCCTCTCTCTCGAGCTTTGCCCCACCATCCACACAGCAGCCACCGAAGAACCATCTGCGGCCCCGCTATTTGTTGTCTTCACTGGTCAAGTTTCCCCCAATAGACCTCTCGAAATCAACCCCCACCGTGGCCCATCGTCACTGCACAAAGCTGCTCCATCCCACTTTCGTTCTAGACCATCCAAAGCCTAACGACAGCTCCGTTCCAGCAAGTCTAGCAGCCACAACTTGGCTTGGTTCATGGCCATTCCAGTTGCAGTTCGCACCCGCACCAGCGGTCGCCGAGTCTAGCCTAAACCATACCCGAACAGCCACCATTGCAGCTTCTTCAGCCAAAGATTTGAAGCCAAAATCAGCAAGGATTTGTGACAATCAAAGCCCGTTTTCGAGCCCATCCTGGCCCCTCTTGGCGGTCCCGCTTTGGAGGTTGTCGTTCCTTGCCGCATCCTTGTCGTTTTGATCTAAGCGGATCATCAAACAAGTGAGTTTAACTTACTAATCCTTGCTTAGTAGGTTAATAACGCTTAAGGGTTGATTAGTTTAGACTAAGCATAGTTTAGGTGGATAGTTAGATTATATTAGCAATTTAATTAATTGTTATTGCATGTTAGGTGATTAGAGTAATGTAGTTAAGGCCTAGACAAGCTCTAGTATTTATCTAGAGTGATTTGGAAATTTTCTGGATCCGTCTTGGCTTTTAATTAGGCTTTACGGGTCTAAGTATGAATTATTGGCATTTATTAATTATTTTTCATAATTATTTAACTAATTAATTATTTTTCGGAAATTAGACCGGGATAGTCGGTGACCGGAATTTTATGCTGATTGTAGTGGTGTGATATGTTTAGTTAATTGATTGTTATTTTGTACGAATTGAGTGTGATTTGTAATTGTGGGTAATTATCTTGGAAATTAATAATTTTGGTCATTAATTGGAAAATCACTAGGCGTCGGTTTACAGTGCCAAAAATGAATTAGTGGACCGTTAAAATTGGTGGGATTTTCAGGTGGCAAAAAATTATATTTTTGGCTAAAACCAACCGTGTACCTACACACGATTATTTTTATTGAGAATGATAAAAATGGTTATTTGATTATTAGATGATCATAATCAATATTTGAGGCAGCTTCTCGCGAGCATATTTAGTATACTATATTGATGTTTGAGGCAGCTTCTGGCAAGCTATATTATCTATTGCAACAACTTCGGAGAGCATATATAGTATACTATATCATTATTGCGACAACTTCTAATGAGCTATACTATCTATTATAAGTTTAATGTGAGTAGTGCTAATTATGATCGGACTTTATAGATAGTACTGGTTAAGATGACCGGGGAATGGTCTTGATGACATGTAATCAATTGAATCGATTGATCGATGATTCGATTTGTCTTGATGTGTTGAAATGATTGGTTGAAAATGTCAATTATACTAACTTGCAGGAAGAAACATAGGCTAAGGTAAGTCCTCTAACTTGTGGTTGTGCTTTGGTAGCCCTTAGGGTTAAACTTGCTGAGATGTCGTCTCACTCCATTGTGGGATAACCTTTCTAGTTCTTGGATGGAGATTCCCCCCGAACTGCATGGTCGTCCCGTGAGGATTACAGAGCGAGTTTCCAGTTTTCCCAATCCGGAGGTTTTTGGGTTTACAACCTACTTGTAACCATGGTTTGGATCAAAGAGGTTCCACATCAGGAAATACCTAATCGATTCAAAGCATGGTTCCGTACCAATCCTTATGTTATCAGGCTAGGTCCCCTTAGGTCTTTCGATGTCCCCCTTATAGTGATTGATCCTGCTCGAGACGAGGATCCAACCAACCCTTCAGATGGTGCAGTGGAGGACCCGTCTTCTCGCCCGGCCCTGTGGACTCTACCGTATCAGCAAACGAGTCGGACTAGCTGATCGTAGGATAGCTTGTTTTGGAGCATCGACATTTTTGTAGACTTTGTAAATATCAACTAGTAATGTATATAAATTAGTCTGATATGTATACATGTGTGGTTTGGTTTCTGATTATTGGTGATCCTGTTTTTCTATCTCATCTTATTGTTGTCTGGGATTTATTTATTTGCTTTTGCATATACATTAAAAAGAATGGGTTGGCGATGTGTCCTTTGACGTCACTATTTGATCGATCACCGAGGGATGGGCATGCGCTTGGAGGATTGGGACGTGACACAACAAATCCCATTTTTCAAAAAAGAACGAAACACATTGAAGTAGATTGCTACTACACTTAAGATAAGATCTAAGAAGGAGTAATAAAGACAAATGGAATTGGAACCATAGACCAGCTTGCTGATATTTTTACCAAACCATTATATCAACATGCATATCTACTAAGTAAGATGGGTGTCTTGGATGTATATCAGCCATCAGCTTGTGGGGGAGTGTTGGAGATATGCAAGGATCGGATTGAAGATTATGATTGATCAATCCAAGATTACAGGAGATTATAATTGATTAATTATGTCAATCTGTGATTGAATTTGATTTGATGTATCTTCTCTTTCTTTTCCTTACTTAGACTTTCATTGTGTTATAAATAGGAGCTTATGCAATGTAAATATAGACAGCCAAATACATAGAAATTACAAGTGTCCTTTCATTCTTGGCCTAATCTTATAACTCTGACAGATTACTTTCATCTCTTCAACATCAAAGTCGCTCTTCTTTAGGGTGCCAATAGAAACCATAGTTGCATGGTTTTGGTTCGTGATCCTAATGTCTATGACCCATGTCAATAATCCGTAACTCTCCGTACATGAGCCAGCAATTCTCAAGAGCACAAATTTTGCCGAGTTTCACCACACCATCCAAAGCTGGGATATGATGGAAAACAGACAAGAACGAGCACAAACAACAGCCTGAGGTAAATGCATCGGTCTCGAAGCGATCGATTTTCAGGCCAGAAGAACCTCTGAAGAAGGAACTGCAAAAATGCTGTAGAATTCCTGTCAAAGGATCTAATGCAGAATAGGACCATATAATCAGTAACGCACAAATGGTTCGCATGATTACGTTCCATCGGCTTAAAAGAAACCGATTGTTGTCCGTTGGCATTACGTAAACCGACATGTTTTTGCCCCTCTTTTCATGTATACCAAATCCTGTTGAGCCAATCTGCTATTTGCCTTCTTCTACCTAAGTAAATAGTATCGATGTGCGGTGCTAGAAATGTATTTTGAGTCACTTGCTACAGAATACGGTGATAAAAAGCCGTCGTATTTGCTTAGTTTTTCGAAACGCGAGTCCCAGAATCAACACTCACCCAACTTTGATAATTATACTAATATTTAGCATGCATCCCTCTTTTAGTTGGCCTTCACGATTACTATAGTAATCGGCATTATCAGATGGGGTACAATTGTGCTAGACACGAAAGATGTCTAACATCGGGAATAATGAAAATTGAACGCTTCCTCCTTTTTCAGCCAATCAATGCAGCCGTGGGCCCTTCAGATCTCCGGCCCGACCCGAGAAAATGAGGCCATAATCGAACCGGGTCGAATGGGGGCAATCACGAGAGACCCGACCCGGCCCAATCAGGCCTCCTCGGGGGGATAATGGAACAAGCGGAACGAAGAGTTGACGACGCTGAAGCCGCCATCGATGAACAGGTTGTGGCCGCTGACATACCTCGCCTCGTCGCCCGCCAGGAACAGGGCGGCGTTCGCCACGTCCTCCACCTTCAACGTCACCCCCTTCAGGTTCGTAACCGCGTCTATCGCTGCCTCCAGCTCCGCGGGGCCCATGCCGAAGAACTTGGTCGCCAGCGGCGTCGCGCAGGCGTTGGGCGACAGGCAGTTCACCCGGATCCCGAACTGCCCCAGCTCCACGGCAGCGTTCCTCGTCAGCCCCAGCACCGCGTGCTTCGCACACGTGTAGGCATGTGAGGTTATGCCGGCGAGGCCAGAGCTGATGCTGGCGGTGTTGATGATGCACCCGCGCCGCACCGGGATCATGGCCTGCGCTGCGTGCTTCATCCCGAGGAAGACGCCGGTTACGTTCACGGCAAGGACGCGCTCGAAGTCCGCTTTGTCGTTGTCGACGATGCGGCTCTTGTTCGGGCCGGTGATCCCGGCGTTGTTGAACATGATGTCGAGCTTGCCGTAGGTGGAGACAGCCTCAGCAACAGCGGCCTTGACTTGGGACTCGTCAGTGACGTCGCAGTGGACGAAGGAGGCGTTGTCCCGGCTGAGGGAGTCGCGGATGGAGTGGCCGAGCGAGTCATTGACGTCAGCGATGACCACCTTGGCGCCGTGGTGGGCAAAGACCCTGGCTGTGATCTCGCCGATCCCGCTGGCTCCTCCGGTGATTAGCGCGACCTTGCCCTCTAGCCTGTGGAATTTCAGAAGATAAATTGAAATCGATACTTGTTTAATACCTCAAATCCATGAAGAGATGCATTTTAAACATGAATAGCGGAGCTTGAGTGTGGTAAATTAGTGAAGCAGGAGGATGATTTATTCAACTACCAGAACGAAGAAAACCCACAAAAAAAAAAAAAAAAAAAAAGAACCAGAAAAGGAGATTAAAAAGAGGAAAAAAAAATGGAGGAATCGCTCACCTTTTAGCGGCTGCGGAGATGAATGAAGAGCCCGCCATTGTTGCACAGAAAGTGTAGAAGAAGACTCGCTGCTGCTGATGTTGTTATTGCTGCATATGGTAATCTGATGATGAAGAGAGATGGAATGGACTTTATTATATAGGACAATTACGCACTCGATTCACCATTAAAAAAAGGCTCCACATTTGTGCCGTGATTAAGATAAAATACACGTTTTCATCAAGCGGAGTAGTCGAAAACCTATTCTAGCCACGACGAGTCAGTGAATTAGTCCAAGAAATGAGAGAAGATTCTGTTAAGGTACCACGTTTATGTCGTGTGGTCGCATGTTGGCTTTACTCAATTTGATTTATGAAAAAAAAGAAAGCCTATGTCGTGACCAAGAGCCAATACTCACTGCGAAGTCGTAGGCTTGCCCAATCAAAGAAGAGAAGGCATCTTCTTCTTCCCCGACTGGAGTACATCCCTCCATCTCTACCTCATCAACGGGCTCCAATATTTCTATGCATTGATGCGACTTCAGGGCGACCATGACTTGATCGAAATACGAGTAAAGTAAGCACGCCCACCTACTTCACTTCGCTTGTGCTTATCCTCAAATGTCAAAAAAGCAGATCTCTCCGCTATCGGTATCCTGTAAAGCGAAGAATACTCGATTTCTAATTATTTTGGTTTTTGCTTTTGACACATGTAATTGAAAGCTTTCGAGTCATTAAATATGTCTAGCGAGTACCCTCTTTGGCTTATCACGCTCCTTAAACGCTATCAAGTAATAGTGACTCTCGAGAAATTAGTGTTCTAGTGCTGCTCATCGTTGACAATTTGTAATGTTGGTCAACTTTAAGATTATCAAAACATAAGCCCAATCACAGTCTATTGAGATTGCCTAACAATGACACGTGACCAACGCTAAACAATCGACCTGATATCTTATGAAAATTTCGACGACGAGCAATAATGAATTTGGGATTCGTTAGGATGGTTTTATAAGATTTTGGATTTTTATGAAAAATAATTCTTGATAAAATATTTAAATAATAAAAATTTATTTATCTAAAAGTCTAAATTTTTAGAATAGTTAATAGTGATCCCACAAAATTTAACATGATATTGAAACTGAAGGTTTTGAGTTTCGAATCATTTTAGACCCCATTTCTCTTTCCAATTAAATTTCTACACTTAGTACTAGGCAAAATAACCCAAGATAAACATATGGTGCTGATGGGGTAGTCATACCAACAAACACAAGTAAGAGAAAAAAAAAGAAAAAAACTCATACAGAAGATAACCACTTAAGCTGATCTATAGCATTTAATAACGACCAACACACCTTATTCCATTGCTTTCTTCTACCTTAGTACGTGACATAACTGTGTATGCAACCGAGTACTAAAGCGCAATGCTAGAAATGTACTTACTATAAGCCCTCGCTAAGTAATATGGTAACAAAACATCATCGTGTTTGTTTAGTTCTTTGGAACCTGAGTCCTAGAAGTGACAGTCGCTAATTTTGTTTAGTTCAAATATCACGAATGATTCTTTTGGTAAAAGCAATTGGGCATGTGACATCCTGATTTTTAATATTGATTTTGATTGAATAAGTAGAGCTTTTCATCAACGTGACTATAGTGTTTTTCTCTGAGATAGCCACTCATGAGATAACTGACTTATTTGGTGAAGCCGTTAAGGGATTTTAAATGCAATAAACTTGAGAATTCGACTAGAAACCGATTGCTCAAACGTGCTAATCTGCAAGGGTCATTACAGCACAATTAAAAATCGATTAGAGACCGAAGATAGGTCAATTTGATTGAGATGACGATTAAAGTGTGGGTGATTCCACCTGATTGTAAAATTCTTGTCAATCAGCATTAAACCAATTCTTTGTAATTTTGGGTATCCTATGTCCGTATTTGAAATCTCGAGATTTCCACGACCACTGAGAGTCGCCAATATGTCGAATGGCTTCATTGTGGTTCGAAGAAAATTGACCACGGGTCAATTGCATAAATTTTTTTTAAAAGCTACTTGGTAGATAAGGTCACATTTGTTGGAGAAAACTTCCTTATTTATTTTGAAGCTAACAAAACGTTTCCATCAGTTTAGTCTGAAGACTTGCAGATTCTTTCGTCGCAGTATTTCGTCAAAGTCTGAAGACTGCTAGACTCAAGATTTAAAGTCTGCCCTCATTGATAGTTTCTAGACTGACGAAGAAGACTTATCCAAAAGTAAGTATTTCTTTAAGGATTTGATTCGAGCGGCTAAAGAAGTTCTCACGGATGGAGATAACATCTCAAGATCTATTATTTGTTTTGAAATTAATTCAAGTAATTTGGATCCGTTGATTGGGAAAGTATACTTGAAAGGTTCTACTTATGGAAACCTAGATCCTGATTATATGGGCGAGCAGGATTGGTAAGCTATCATCACATTCTTTAAGTAACTCGAGATCTCCCTAATTGATTATGTCCAATGGATAGATTGGAAGAACTCCTTTGGAAGGTGCCAACGGTTATGAAGGCATTGGGAGTATATAAGGAAGACGCTCTAGCTACTCGAGTGTGTGCACGATAAATAAATTCCAAAATCTGAAATTTATTATTCTTTGCTGATTCAATTATTGAGCGAAAATTTGTGCTCAAAAGAGAGTTTAGACATTTGTGAGACCTTAAGAAAGTGTAGCAAAGTCTCTACACTATGGAATCAAGGTTGTAACGACTCTTTTAATTCATAATGAAATCTAGCCGGTGGGCTGTCAGTGCGGAAGAGTGGACGTAGGCTTGGATTAATTCAAACTACTATAAACCTTGTGTTCTTATTCTCTTCCCTAACTCTTTTACATTATTCGTAAATCTATTTAATTGTTAAAGTCTAATTTTCTCTGCAAAGTCTATTGTTAACCAGACTCGGGTTAAGAATAAAAGTTACCATATATTTTGCAAAATCTATTTTCGCACCTATTCACCCCCCTTTAGGTGCTCGTACTAGCTCTTTCAACACTAAAAATACGTTTAATTGAAAATAACCGTGAATTTGAATTCGATTTCAGAATTTGGAAGTCTTGTCTTGTCATGAGTCATTCTAGGAACGTTGGCTCACCTTTTGAAAAATTTCCGAAGAGTTCGGGATTTTTATGGGAAATTGTTACGAACGATTAGGAAAACGAACGGAAATACGGATTGGCCAATTGGAAGATACTTTTGGCATCTAGTGTAAGTGAATTGGCGAATGGAAGTCGTTTGGGTTTTTTCTGCATTCAAATTAGACCTCAATCGATTTGTTTGTTCAGAAAATCGAATGCCGAGAAAAATGAAATAAAAGTCGGTTTTGAAGAAAATTTGTGGGATTAAAAGACCATCTTATTTTTTTCAACTGGACTTCAAATTGAACAAGTGGATATGTAATTTGACCTAACTTGACCAATTGAAATTTATTGTGTTGAAGTGAGCAAAATTAACTTGGTTTAGTTTTATTTCTTCTCCTTTTTCTTGAACTGACGCCCCCACTCACGTACCCTCATCTTGGCCCATGTATCCCTCCTACAACTTTCTATTTCATTTCCCTTTTGACTTGGACTCATCACCCACATGCGTGCATGACACACTCTCTCTCTATCTATCACCCTTTTCACATGTTTCCCTTGACCCCACCACTTACCGACACCCTCCACCTTATCCCTTCCATCTTGCTTTTATCTTCACGTATAGCTGCCCCCAACTCATTCATTTTATTTTATGCTTTTTCCTTCATTTGGTGGAAGACCTTATGTGACAGTCTGAATTTCCACTTCTGTTTTCAATGGAATAAATCGGATTTTTCATCGACATGTTTATAGTGATATTCTCTAACTGATCACTCATGAGATAATTAGACTAGTTGGGGAAGTCAGTAAGAGATTTTAATGCAACAGGCTTGAGAATTCGACTAGGAATTGACTATTCTACCTTATTAGTCGGCAAAGGTTATTGTGGCAAAGTCGAAAAACTATCAGAGACCGGAAATAGGTCAATTCAATTGAGATATATAATTAGGCATGGGTGATTCCACTTAATTATAAAATTCTCATCGATCGACACTAAACCGATTTTTCTGTCGTTTTGGTACCCTATGTCCGTAATTGAAATCTCGAGATTTTTCACGACAACTGAGAGTTGCCAATGAGTCGAAGATGTACATAGTAGCTCAAAAATAATCGACCATGAGTCCATTGCACCGAAAATTCTCAAAAACTACCTGATGGTTTACGTCGCGCTGAAATCACGTTTGACTGAATTTAACCGTGAAATTCATTCTGATTGCAAAAATTGAGAATTTTCATGTGTCACAATTAATCCTAGGGATATTGTTGCATCTTTTCAAAATTTATTGATGACGGGAATAGTTAGTGAAAAATGCAAATGCGGCAAATTAAAGGAATAAGAGAAATGCCGTATTTTAAATAGGTTGTTAGTCCTCAATGTGGAACTAATGAAGTTAAGACTTATAAGAGTAAATTGATGGCTCATCTTGGTTAGTAAGGTTATTAAATGGCCAAGCAAAAGAAAGGAAAAATGAATGGTAGAAACAATGGAATTCGAATACCTTCATGTAAGAGGGAAATTCACTTGCATTTGAGTTTCTTTTGAAGGGGATAAGTGTATTTAAGTGGGGTGGGCCTCTCGACAATGAAAGGAGAGAGTTTTCCATGGAAGAAGTACTAAAGCTCTTGTAAAAAAACAAAAAGGCTGTGGAAATTTGAGAGGAGGGACCCTTATGGTCCTTTCCTCCCTTGCACTTCCCCCTCTGTGCAATCCCCTTCCCCTTCTTGGCACAATGTGACCCTTCTTGGCATCATGTGACCACTCTCTTCTCTCTCCCCTTTTCTCTTTCTTTCCCTTTCATTTCTTTTCTCTTAGCCGAAAAGCTTATCTTTTCTTTTCCCTATCTCTTCTTCTTCTACACGTATTTCTTCTCCCTTGCTGCCGTGCACTTGTCTCCCTCTTTCCCTTTCTTTTTCCCTTTCCTTTTTCAACCGTATAAGTTGTTGTTTTCTTCTTCTTTAAACATACAATCCACGTTCCTGCTCCCTCTTGGACAATAAACCAGCGGCTAAGAAAATGGAGGAAGGCGAGGTCTTGACGTTACAAAATTCCTGGACCCACATAAGCTTTGACCTAACTACCATCATGTTTTTTTTATCTCTTGATCTTAGGGTTCAAGTGATGATAAAACCCCCTCACCAGCAGGAGAACAGCTAAATCGACCAAACACTGCGTTTGTTTCTCTCTACCGAAAATTTTGTAATTCCATGTGTTGTTGTTACAGTCGCACCGGAGCACACCTCTCTACTGTTACGGCTCAACCCTATCACCGAGAGACCCAAGGCTTATCTCTGTGTTGTTGTCTAGCTATCAGCAAGAGCTGCCTTTACTTTTAAATAGGTGAGTTATTCTCCTAAAACTAGAATAGGAGTTGTGTACCTCTGTTTAGGAGTTGAAATTAGTTGAGAAATGTTTAAATGAGATTAAATATAGTTAATATTAGTTTCGTAAGGTTAGATTAGCCATGGGGAGGCTTAGTTTTAGTAAATTAGCAAGATAAGAATCATAGAGGACAGTTGTGCCAAAAACATGGGATGTTCTTTAAAACCGTTTTCTGGTCGTGTACGACTTATTATTTTTGTAGACTAACATGTGTTGCGATTTTGAAGTGAATTTCTTCTGAAGAAATGTTTTACACATTTTCAAGTATAACATATATTTTTCTCAGGATTTTTTGGGATTTAAAGGAAAATGATTTTGGCTTCGTTGTCTTTAAACAGAAACTCGAACTGTACTGGAATTTGCGATTTGTAAGGATTCTATGGGTTGTTACTAACCCTTCGGGTTCGATTTTAAAAATGGGTTCTTCACGAAAGTTGTTTGTTACATCTTTTATTTGAACATACTCGAATTTCAGATCAAGCGGACCTGTTTCGGACCCCGAACCAAGTTGATTTCAGAAAACAAAACCGCCAGAAACGGAACCGATTTTAGTGATGGATTGAGTGAATTATTGGGCCGAATCCAGAGAGATCTGGGTCTCGGTGTCTTCAGGAATTTTTTTTTTTTTTTTACATGTCCTTTAGCACGTGTTCAAGTTTGAGAATTTTTCAAACTCATATGAGTTGGTTTCTGGTCTTGAATCCAAAAGTGCGCAACTGGGCAGTTTCTGCCAATTCTAGTTAGTAGAAGTTTATGACTGTTTTGAAATATTTATTACTGGAAAATTATTCAATTGATGTTGTGAATGAAATGTGCAATTGAGTTTTGAACTGTGACATTAAGTGAATACATACACGACATGAGAATCCGTTACGAGTCTTTGGGGCCGGACGATGCACTGTCAAGAATGCCCCAAGTCAACGGATGCCGATTGCAGTGGATGCTGGACTAATGCTTCTAATTGGAATGCTGTCTAGAGGTAGATGTTGCTGCACTCGACGGTGTGAGGCGATGTCTGGTTATGCTGGAAGACTGTTATCTGTTGCATTGACTGTGGCCTGTATGATTACATTGATATTTATATCATTGCATATACTCACATTAAAGTATTCATATGATGTGTGAACTCGATACTATTAGATATGATTTGATTGACACTAATATGCAGGAACATGCTTGTATTAAAAGAATTATGAGAAGCGTGACTAGGTTCCTTCTCTTACTCGGGATTTAAGGGATTAACTCGCTGAGATGTGATCTCACCCCGTTATGGCCTAAAATTTTTCAGGTCCTTAGATGGAGAATTTTCAGGAGATGTACAGGGGGTCGAAGGAGGTGAAAGTTAAGTTTTGGTTTAGTTTCTATCAGGAGTTGATGGATCTTCCATCTAGTTTGGACATGGGTGACAGCTACGCTTTTGTTTTCGAGAAGTTTGACGGGATCGCCTGGGACCTTGTTCCCATGGACGAGGAGCTTGGAGCATAAATAACCTAGAAGCTCTTCTTTTTGAAACAGATCATTGTCATGTTAGACTTTAATGTGTGTAAACACTCTTATAAAAATATGTGTGTCTAATGTAAATATAATTTTATGTTTACTATCACATCTTTATATTGTTTGGAGGTTATTATTACGTTTTTGCTTGTGAAATAAAATAAACGGGTTAGCAACCATTCCTGGGAGATTGCAAACTTTAATCGATCATTACGGGATGTGCATGCACTCGAGGTTTGGGTTGTGACACCTCAGCACCCCACGATCTCTCTCTCCTTCGTCAATTTCTCTCGTAGTTCCATTTTCCTTTGTTTCAGTCCTGTTGAAGAACCCTACAACAACTCACAAAAGCCACCACTTGTCTGCACCTCAGTCTTCTCCAGTAAACCAGCAAAGATCCCTTCCCCTTCGTTGACCCAGCAGATCCCTTTGTGCGCCACCTGCCTCCCCTAGCTGGCCACAACTAAAGTTGCTGCCTGTTTGTCCATCTTCACCGAGATTTCTTCAAACTGCAGCCGTGGTCTCCTTGCGCCACCGAAGCTGCTGCCGTCCAAGCTTCAGTCCACCAAAGCATGAGCTGCCAGCGTCCACGATCTCCTCACTTCTAGCCCAGCATCATTGAAGCAGTAATCCATCTTCAGCAATTTCGTGGCCCAATCCCACTGTGTGCTGAAGTCCAGCAGCTTTTTCTTTGCTTAAGCCTAAAAGCCTGCACGTCCGGCCCAAGCTCAGCGGCCCATCTCCTTTGAGTCGCAATGGGCCAGCAATTTGAAGCCCGAGAGAGATTAGCCCAATCTTGAGGCCTACAAAACAGCCCAAGCCCAAGTCTAAGCCTAGAGATTTATGTGGGCTTGCAAGGCTTGCAAGCTCAGCCCAAGTGTCCGTCGACGCCGTCGAAAATTCGGGTGTCGGCCGTCATCGCGTCGCCGTCACGATGATCCGATCTTCACTTTGCACCAGTGAGTTTTGCTCACTAATCCCTTATTATTATGTTAATGATGCTTAGGGGTTGATTAGATTTAATAACTACAATTAAGTGGATAGATTAGAATATATTAATTAGATTAGTGACTTAATGATGCATGTTAGACGGTTAAACTTAGTCATTAGCAAGTAGAGAGCTTCTAGTATTTATTGAACAAACCTTGGGATTTTTTCGGGTTCGTCTCGACTTTCAATTAGGCATTACGGGCCTAAAATGGATTTTTAGTATTTAGTTATTAATTTTCGAAATTATTGAATTAATTATTTATTTTCCGGAAATTAGGTAGGATAACCGACGATTGGAATTTTATGCTGATTGTCGTGATGCAGTTCGTTTATTTAATTGAGCTTTATTTTGTGCTGAAATGAATTATTTGTGATTTTAGGATTTATTCCTAAATTAAATAATTGTGGTTATTAATTGAAAAATAACCGGGCATCAGTTGAAAATGCCAAAAATGTTTTGGTGGACTACAGAAAATATTGGGAGTTATGGAAAGGAAAATATTATATTTTGGCTAAGGCCAACCGTGTGCCCATGCACGATATTTTATCAGGTATGATAAAGTGAGAAGAAATTCTGTATGATGTGGTTCGACGATTAATACATTGCTTTGGCAAATAGGTCGCCTTAGAGAATGCACATGAATTGTTAAGTATATACATCACTTGAAAAAGCACATGGCTCGGTTGTTAGTACATTACCTTGGCAAAAAATTGTCTTAGAGAATGCATGTGGCTTGGTGATTTGGTATATCGCTTTAGAGAATACACGTGGCTCGGTAATTAGTACTTCACATTGGCGTATAAGTCGCCTTAGAGAATGCACAGGATTCGGTGATTATTACCTCGCTTTGGTGATATGACACCTTAGAGAATGCACGTGGTTTGGTGATTAAGTACATCGCCTTGGCATATATGACGCCTTAGAGAATGCACGTAGCTTGGCGACTAGGTATACTATCTTATAAATTGTATAGTATGGAGGGAAATGACCGGTGAATGGTCCGATTGACATGTAATCGACTAGGTCGATTGATCGATGTATCAATCTGTAATATTATGATTGGGTGCCTATTTGAACTATGCTAATATGCAGGTGGAATATGAGGTCAAGGTAAGTCCTCTCACCCGCATGTGCTTAGGCAACCATAGTGTATTGGTTTCCTAATCAAGTCTTAGGGGGTAGAACTTGCTGAGACGTAGTCTCATCCCGGTTGTGGGACAACATTTCAGGACCCTGAGGAGAAAGAACTCGAAGAGAAGGACCTTGATGAGGAACCGGAGGAGGATCCGAGGATGATCCGGAGTATGACCTGGATGATGACTGAGACCTCACCCCGTTTTGCAAACCCTGAGTGTGAACTGTTATGAGATAGATCAAACTCTTGTTTAACAGTATTGTAATATATACTATGAGGTTTGCTTTGTATAAAAATGTAGTTGTGGTTTTTTAGCTATGAAAAATATGGCCCTACTTTTCTATCTCATTATTTTATTGTCTGGGGATTTTTATCTGCTTCCGCATGTGTATTAAAATGAAATGGGTCGACGATGTGTCCTGGGACGTCACTATTAATCGACCAAGGTGAGAGATGGGTGCGTGCCCGAGGATCGGGGCATGACGGGGCATGTATCAGAAGAAAGTAATGTGGGTAAAGCACTATATTCATGCTTATGTTGTCTGGTCGCATGTTGGATTGTCAAGGCATCTCCCTCTTCCTTAATTGAAATGGATCCCTCCTCCATCTCTTTAATCAGCTCCATTATTTCTATGCATCGGACCAACTTATTTGGGGTGATTATATTTTAATAGAATGGACTCACTGCCAATGTTCGCTTATGCTCTTCTTTATTTGTCAAAGAAAGGGTGCTCCCCTAACATTTGTTAAGGGAAAAATTATCAAAAAAGTCATAGTAATCGTTAATTGATATCCTTTGTAATCGTTCTCGCTGAAGAGTTTGATTGCAATGACTATTTCGCTAGTTATGTCTTTGCAATCAATGTGATCTCAGCCGAACCTTGTGAGTCAATGTCAACGCCTCTTCAATCGACTGACATGCTATCAATCAATAGATGGAATCTATTCCCTTCTTATCGACTTAATTCTTTGGGCTTCTCATAATTGATGCTGGAGTCTGATAGTCGAGTTTTTTCACAATCAATATTAGATCACATGTGATGGTTAACATGACCTTTAGTTAGTCTTGTCCTTTGTTGAGTCGAGTACTATGCGTTATCATTACGGCTTGACTTTAGAGATAGTCTTCAGCTCAATAATTTTAGCATGTTTTTATTAACATTGACCCAAGGTAATATCATATTCAAAACCCCAATCGGTATATAGTCAGATTAATTTTAGCTTTTTGACATCAAAGTTGTTGCCAAGCACTACTGGTTCACATGATTACATTTTGTTGCCGATCATTGTCCATCAGCATTTCGTACACCAACATATTTTTTGCCCTCTCTTCATGTATACTAAATCATTTTAAGCCTTTCTGCTGCATTTAACAATGGCGAACACACGTTACGCTTGAAAGTGCTAGTAAAGACACCTAGAGGGAGGTGAATATGTGTAAAAATAGATTCTGCAAAATGCAGTGAAAACTTTTACTTTTAACCGGAGTCTGAAGAATAACAGATTTTGAGCGAGTTCAGATTTTAGTCGTTAAATAAAATTACGAACAAAATAAAGGAGTTGAGGGAAGAGAATAAGAACATAAGATTTAAAATGGTTTGGCTTAGATCAAACCTATGTCTACTCTCCCACGCTAACAGCCTTTTAGCTGGATTCCACTATGTAATCAACAAGAGATTACAACTTTGAGTGTAAACACTTAGTAGTAGATCACACTATCTCACTAAGTTACTCTTTTGGTATTTTTCTCACGATCACAAAACGTTTAAGCTCACAAGAGACAAGTGTAAGATCGAAGGTCGCTCAGACTTTGGAATTATAAATTCTACGCTCCGTCTCTTACTTGCTTATCGATCCTTGATCTCCTTAAATACTCATCCGCTTCCAAACTAGCTGTTGGACAATATCTTGAGGATCGTCTTCCAATCTACCAATTGTACAGATTTGTATCTAGAAGATTTGGTAGCCCTTGAGTGACAAAAGTAGAATCCCAAATTGATTCTGATCGCCCATACAAACAGAATCTTGGTTCCCATAAGTAGAGCTTCTTCGTATAGAAAATTCTTGTCTTCAAGATCTAATTGTCAATCAAATCAATCTTGATGTAGAATCCAAATCATATCACTAGCCATTATACATTGAGGGCTTATGTACATTTTGTTGAATCTGGATGTAAAGTCTAAGAGTTTTCAGATCAAGTAGAGTCTCGAGTGTCTTTTGTTTGAAATAGACTTTACAATCTGGACATCAGTCTGAACATATTCTGCTTTTGAATAGATTTAGCTTTAAGTAGCTTCAGCATAGAGCCTGTCTTCTGGTTCTTCATTCACGTTCAGTATGTAATTTTTCAGAATTGACAGACTTATGATATAGAACAGACTTTGATACTAAAGTCTGACAATCTTCAAACTTTGACACAGAAGTCTGAAAATCTTTAGAATAGACTTTGGGCAATATCCTTTACATATTCTATCATCTGCATAGTATGTTACTCAACCATTAAACACGTTAGTAGCCTTTGATTTATTTTGTCATCTTCAAAATATCATAAGAGATTTCCCTAACAATCTCTCCCTTTTTGATGATGACAAAACAATCTCTAAATATGCAGATGTGTAATCACACTTTCTAAAATAATGATAAATCAATCATCAAATTTTATATTTTCAAATAATGTGATTTGAATCAAAAGACAGGAAATAGATTGAGCATAACAATATATAGAAAAATAATCGCAGCTCAATATTATGCAATAAATAATATCAATCAATCAACACATATGCATATTTATATGCTCTCCCCATTTTTGTCATAATCAAAAAGTGATAACAATGGAAATAGAGTCACATAGAGAATATAAAATGATAACAAATATTTTGCACAATAAAAAAAAATCAGCATTTACAAAGTATGTCGAATATTAAAGATATGCAATATAGCTCACTTCGATCATATATATAAGCAAATATTTAATAAAAATCACAGATACATTATAAAATTCACTTGACCCATTTTGTCATAATAAAATGATAACATCAATAAGAGATTTGTTAATGACAAAAGGTAATAAAAGATGCACTAACTGGATCTTGACAAATTCTGTCACATTTACCTTTTCCTTCCTTCCATAACAAGATCACGATCAATCCAAAAGATTTTTCCATAAATGATCAACATTCCCCCTCAATTTGTTGCCTTTTTGAGGTGATCACGATTCTTTTCCTTTCTCTTGGATTCACTTTCACCCTTTGTCATCATGACAATATTTGCGAATAGCACTAATTGTGGCTTGTGCACGTTGAGCAGAATATTTTTCCATTATTTCCTTCGTAGCAACAATATCCACAACGATCATTTGCATTTTGAAATTCGAGGCAAAAATTTATTTTCTTCAATCAAGCTCTTCTCGAATTCAACTTACATAAATTTAATGATCTTTTTGCACAAATAAGCTGTAATAATTCAATATAATATATAATGCCATTTCTTCAAATAAATAAATTTAATAGCATATATAAAATTAAAATTTCGAACTACTCAACCTTTCGTATGACACATTAGAGATTTTCTTAACTATTTGCAAAAACTTTGCACAAGGAAGGGAATTTTTTAACCTCCAGAAGATAGTATAGAATCTCCATGATTTTCAAATCGAGCTTTTCAAAATCCATATGGAAGATTCTTTTGCTACCTTTTTCATTGCACCTACGTAAACTCGCAATCATTCTTCTCTTATAGAATTTCCTGCAATCAACTCATTTCCTTTTTGGTATCCATCAATTTGGATCCTTCCATTTCGTTAGAGCAAAATATAAAATCTTCATGAATAATCAAATATTTTTTCTAAACTCGTCATAACAAAGTATTTAAGGAAAGAATATTATGCACAATAATATCTTGAAAAAGAAATCCTCACTTAGTCAAAGCACAATAAAATTAGGAGAATAAAATCCTTGAATATCTAAGAGAGAATATTTTAATATCACATAAAACAGATTTCCACTTTACAAAATATGACAAAATTTGAGAGTATAAAATCAAAATAAACTTAATTGTCTCTAAGAAAAATATCAAAAAATGATCACACGATTCTTCCTTTGATAAAACCAATCATAGAATATAATCATTATAAAATCTTAATCAACCAAGGATATATCGAATATAAAGCATAATAAGAATTATGTGCCCAAAAAAAAAAAAATACATTCCTTACCAAATCTCTTTCTTCTTTTCCTTTATTTCTTGCAAAAACAACTCATTGTTTTTTTTTTTTATACCCATTTTTCTTGGGTCCATGAGAGTTAGTAGAGTATGCTGTTTTTACCCAATATTTCTTAATAGGTCTCCACTTTAGGACATTCTTTTTTCAAAGTGTTCTGAATCTCCACAATTCGAACACTTGAGGGCATTTCGATCAACAGGTTTTATAAATACTTTTTAAAAATGATTTTTGTAAAATGCCTTTAGAGGTCTTTGTCTAAGTCTCTCCTTGACTTTAGGAAAATCTATTAGAGAATCATTTTCCTCATTGAAACCAAGTCCCGACTTATTATAGTAAGGAACTTGTATAGAAAGGATATGCTCTAATGTTTTTGATCCATTTGAAAATCTTGTCGAAATATTTGAAAATTCTTTCTTTAAAGAATTATTTTCTTCGACAAGTAAATCTTGACTTTCTTTTGTTTATAGAAAATCTTTTGCAAAATTTTAAACTTTTCTTTTCAAGAAAGATCCTGTTGCATAAGCCAAGAATTTTCCTTTTTAAGTTTGAAGATTCTTTTAAGAGAAGATTTGAGATTAAAGCAAAGCTCATATATATACTTAAGAACTTTTGCAGGAATTTCTGAATGACTTACCTCGATTTCCTCATCGGATTCTAAGTCTGTGTCTGAGTTAGACTTTGATTCTAAGTCTGTGTCTGAGTCAGACTCTGATTCCGAATTTAAGTCTGAGTCCGAATGTGTCATCAAGCATATATTTCCTTACTCATCATCTTTTTTTATTGTTCTTTTCTGGCCATTCTACTTGTATTGTCTTCTTTCACTAAATTTCCTTCATTTTCTACTTAGCTTTATGAATTTCTTGATCATAAAAGCAAGTTCTTCGTCATCCATGTCATTTTTTGAGTTTGTATCATCAAATCAGCATTAGTTTTTAAAGCGATGGACTTCTTACTTTCGAGATCTTCATCGTTGATTTGTTCCACTTCATAGGATTGAAGAGTGCCAATCAATTCATCAATAGAGAGTGGCATAATCCTCTGAGTCTCCCGGATTGAGGTCTTGACATGGTTCCATTCTTTTGAAAGACCTCGCAAAAGTTTGTTGACCTTCATTGGGGAAGAAATTGTATGACCTTGATACGCCAAACCGTTTACAATCTCTGTAAAATGACTAAACATATTTCCAATCAACTATCCTGGCTTCATCTTGAATGATTCACATTGGCCAAGCAGGAAATTTACTCTTGTCTCTTTTACACGATTAGTCCCTTCATATGTAATATGAAGTCTATCCCAAACTTCTTTTGTTGTTTCACATGAAGAGATTCTATTATATTCAGTAAGAGACAAAGCGCAATATAAAGAATAAATGGCTTTTGCATCGAAAGCTTCTCTTTTGGACAACTCCGTCCGAGACATAGGAGCAGGGAGTTTGGTTTATTTGTCTTTGCCATTCTTATTTGATGTAGACGCAACAATGGAATTGATTCTTCTTTCCACAACATCCCATTGCAAGGGATCTCTAGATCTTAGGAATGCTTTCATTTTGTTTTTCCACACGTTGTATTCCTTTCCATCAAAATATGGTGGCCTGGTGTTGCTTTGTCCCTCCATAAGTTCAAGTGCCAAGATACTAGCCATAGAAGATCTTTGGCTCAAAAGTAAAAACACTTTTATAAACCGAGTACTTGACTCTGATACTAATTGAAAGTGCTAGTAAAGACACCTAGAGGAGGGTGAATAGGTGTAGAAACAAATTCTGCAAAATGCAGTGAAAACCTTTACTTTTAACTTGAGTTTGAATAACAACAGACTTTGAAACTGAGTCTGAAGATAACAGAATTTGAGCAAGTTCAGACTTTAGTAGTTAAATAGAACTATGAACAAAATAAAAAAGTTTAGGGAAGAGAATAAGAACACAAGGTTTATAGTGGTTCAGCTTAGATCAAGCTCACGTCCACTCTCCCACGCTAACAGCCTTCTAACTAGATTTAACTATGCAATCAACAAGAGATTACAACATTGAGTGCAAGCACTTAGTAGTAGATCACACTATCTCACTAAGTCATTTTTTTGGTATTTCTCTCACGATCACAAACGTGTAAGCTCACAAGAGATAAGTGTATGATTGAAGGTCGCTTAGACTTATTCTACGTTCCATCTCTTACTTGCTCATCGGTCCTTGATCTCCTTAAATACTCATCCACTTCCCAACTAGCCGTTGAATAGTATCTTGAGGATCGTCTTTTAATCTACCCATTGGATAGATCTGTATCTAGAAGATTTGATAATCGTTGAGTAACAAAAGTAGAATCCCAAATTGATTGTGATCGCCCATACAAATAGAATATTGGTTTCCATAAATAGAGCTTCTTCGTATAGAAAGTTCTTGTCTTCAAGATCTAATTGTCAATCAATTAGATTGAGTCAATCAAATCAATCTTAATGTAGAATCCAAACCAGATCACTAGCCGTTATACATTCAGGGCTTGTGTACGTTCGATTGAATTTGGATGTAAAGTCTGAGAGTCTTCAAACTGAAGAAGAGTCTGAGTGTCTTTTGTCTGAAATAGACTTTACAATCTGGACGTCAGTCTAAATATATTCTGCTTTTGAACAGATTTAGCTTTAAGGTTTGAACACAGTCTGAATAAGTTCAGCTTCAGCATATAGTCTGTCTTCTGGTTCTTCATTCACACTCAGTATGGAATTTGTCAGAATTGGTAGACTTTTGATATAGAATAGACTTTGACATTAAAGTCTGGCAATTTTCAAACTGTGACATAGAAGTCCGGAAATCTTCATAATAGACTTTGGACAATATCCTTTACATATTCTATCATCTGCATAGTCTGTTATTCAACCATTAAATGCGTTAGTAGCTTTTGATATATTTTGTCAAATTTAAAACATCATAAGGGATTTCCCTTACAACGCTATTTGCCTTTTTCTGCCTAAGCACGTGAAGAACCGTGCATACAATCGTTAGTGCCAATGTGCGGTGCTGGAAATGTATCATAAGCCACTTGCTAGAGAATACAATAATAAAATTATTGTCATGTTTGTTCAGTTCTTTGAAACCCGAGTCTTGGAATCAACACTTACCGAATTTTCTAATTAGATTAAGATTTAGCATGCCCTCTTTTAGTTAGCCTTTATTATTTTAATTATTGGTACTAGTAGATAGGGTACAATTGTGCTAGACACATAAGAAGTTGGGAAAATTGTCCAAAAAATCCTAATCCTATTGCAGTTTTGTTAATTCAATCTTAAATCTTTTAATTTTGCTAATTGAGTCCTAAACATTTTCACTTTTTGTCAATTAAGTCTATCCAATCACTTTTGATTGGAATTCGTTAACATAGACGATGGCCGTCCTACACGACCAATGCTAACATTGACAACATTTATTATTTTTATGATTTTTTTTTTAAAAATTATTTTTATTTTTGTCTTCTCTCTTCTTCCTCTAACAGTCGCCTAGCCTCTAATGACTCGCCAAAGGTTGCAACAGGAGTGTCGGCCTTGTCGCCCTTAGGTGAGGTTACCTCATCGGGAATTGGTGAAGGGCACCTCGTTGGCCTCATGCGAGGTCACCCTTGTTGGGATCCGGCGAGGATGACCTTGTGGGCCTTGGGCAAGGCTCGTGGTTGATGAGGCTTGCCCTCGCTTGGCCTTGTCCACGAGGTCGCCCCTCACCAGTTCTTGATGAGGGTGACCTTGCCTAAGGCCAACAAGGTTGACCCCTGCTGATTGCAGCCTTTGGCTAGTTGCTGGAGGTTGGGCGATTGGCCGAGGAAAAAGAGAAAGGAAAAAAAAATTATGAAAAAAATTATAAAAACTTTTAAAAGTAATGAATTTTGTCCACATCAACACCGGTCATGCCATGTAGGACATCAGATGTCCATGCTGGCAAAATTATGTCAAAATTGATCGGATTAACTCAATTGGTAAAAAATGAAAATGTTTAGGAGTTAATTGATAAAATCGAAAGATTTAGAATTGAATTGGCAAAACTATAATAGATTTAGGGCTTTTTGGACAATTTTCCTAGTAAGAAGTCTAATATCGGGAAAAATGAAACTCTTCCACTTTTTTCAGCCGATCATTATCACCATGGGCCTATAAATCTCTGGCCCGACCCGAGAAATGAAGCCATAATTGAAATGGGTCAATTGGATTACACCCGACCTGGCCCAATCAAGCCTCCTCGGGGGGATACTGGAACATGTGGAATGAAGGGTTGACGACGCTGAAGCCGCCGTCAATGAACAGGTTGTGGCTGTTGACGTACCTCACCTTGTTGCCCGCCAAGAACAGGCGGCGTTCGCCACATCTTTGCCTTCAACATCACCCCCTTCGGCTTATATCGCCACCTCCAGCTCCGAGCGGCCCACGCCAACAAACTTGGTCGCCGGTGTCTTCACGCAGGTGTAGGGCGACAAGCAGTTGACCCGGATCTGAACTGCTCTAGCTCCACGGCGGCGTTCCTCGTCAGCCCTAGCACCTTATGCCATTTGCCTTCTTCTACCTAAGCACGTGAATAGCTGTGTTTGCAACTTTGAGCACTCATGCGCAGTGCTAGGAATGTAACATAAGCCACTTGCTAAAAGAGGTGGTAATAAAACATCGGTCGTGCTTGTTTAGCTCTTTGGAACGCAATTACCAGAATTAAGTGTCGCTGATTTTGGTTAGTTCGACATGGAACCCTTATCGAATTTTCCAATTATATTAGTTTAGCATGCATTTTTCGTATGTCTAACATGTTTCGTTCTTATTATTTGTAATTATTAGATAGGGTACAACTGTGCTATACACACGAGATGTCTACATCGTTGAAAGAATCCAGTGTCCCTCCCATGAAAATGAACTCTTCTTTTTCAGCTGATCGGTGTCACCTTGGGCCTTCAAATCTATGACCCGACCTAAGAATCCGGCCACGATTGAAATATGTCGACTAGGAATCATGTCACTCGCTCACGGTCATGGGCCGAACGTAAGAATTGACCCCGCTCAATCAGGCCTCCTCAGGCGGATACCGGAACGTAGAACGACGGGTTAACGACCGTGACGCCACCGTCGATGAATAGGTCGGAGCCGCTGACGTACCTCGCCTCATCACTCGCCAAGAACAGAGCGGCGTTCGCCACGTCCTCTGCCTTCAATGTCACCCCTTTTAGGTTTCCCATCGCGCCTATCCATGCCTCCATCTCCGCTGGGCCCAAGCCCACGAACTTTGCCGCCAGCGGAGTCGCGCAGGCGTAGGGCGACCGGCAGTTGACCCGGAACCGAACTACCCCAGCTCCATGGTAGCATTCCTCGTCAGCCCCAGCACTGTGTGCTTTGAGCACGTGTAGTGTGCGATGCCGAGCTGCCGATGCCGGAGCTGATGCTGGCAGTGTTGATGATGCAGCCATGCCGTGCCGGGATCATGGCTTGCGTGGTGTGCTTCACCCCGAGGAAGACGCCGGTGACATTTATGGCGAGGACGTGCTCAAAGTCGGCCTTGTCGTTGTTGACGATGTGAGCCTTGATCGGGTCGGCGATCCCAACGTTGTTGAACGAGATGTCGAGCTTGCCATAGGCGGAGACGGCCTCAACAACAGCAGCCTTGATCTGGGAACTCATCGGTGACATCGCAATGGACATAGGAGGCGGCGTCCTGGCCAAGGGAGTCCTGGACGAATTGGTCAAGCGAGTCGTTGATGTCGGCGATAACCACCTTGGCGCCGTGGTGTGCAAAGACTCTAGCTGTGATCCCGCTAGCTCCTCCGGTCTTCATTTTCTTGTACCTAGCCTAGTATGCTAGGAGAAGGGCATCGCGGGAATCTGAGCCGGGGGATCTTTGCACAGGGTGGTCCAGTCCCCCGTGGTTAACATTGCCCACATTTTACGTCCGTGGGCTATTTCCGACCAGATGGAGTAGTTTAAGGACCTGCTCAGGTCCTAACCTTGCCCTCTAGTATGTGAGATTAGAGAAAGCATAAAAAATGAAACTTGTTTAGTAACTCAATTCCAAAGAGATAAATATGTACATCAAAGACTTAGGTTTTTCACTAAAAAGTGGAATTACCAAATAAATAGGCAAAATCATATTTAGTGAATACGAAGCCAAAAAGCTTGCTTATGGCGTGATTTGATTGATTATGTAGTTAATGGGAATCCTGTCTCATTACATAATTCAAGGAAATTTTGAAGAAATGTATGACGTGTTTATTATTAGGATTCGCTCTAAAATAACAAGGAAACAAAGTAAAAAAGTGAATGAGAATTTGAGACATGAGATTTTTTCCTGTTTCATCTTAAACTAGGATTTCATCCAGCTGAAAATTTCTCTATAACTAACATTCTGCACATTTATGTTACATCCTTCAATTATAATAAAAAGAGATTATATATACCCAGTAGCTATTTATGGGCCTCAGTTTAAACTATCAATAAAATATTGGTTCAAATTATAAAAGTCCTCTAGTGGATCAGGTGTTGCCCTGCAACCCTGCTAGCTCATCGGGGAGGAGAACCCTTGTGCCATCGTGTCGATAGGCGGGGAGTATCACTCACATGCCAATATTTATTGAAACTAGAGCACGGTATATATTAGTGAATCAGGAGGATGATTTTATTCAATTATAAGAAGAAAACAACGCAGGCAAGAGTCAGTCACTTTCTGGCGATTGCGGAGGTGACGAAGAGCCTCCCATGGGTGGACCATAAGGCGCACTAGAGGAGGACTGCTGCTGTTGCTGCTGCTGCTATTGCTGCGTTGGTGGTCTAATAAGGAAGACAAATCAAATGGAGTTTCTTTATAAGAGACTAGGAAGCATGCTTTTTCATTTTTATTTATATTATTTGGACATTGTTCTGGAGCTCCATGTGCAAAGATTCCATCCTCGAGGCTGCCTCTACAATGTTTTGACAGGCCATTCATCGAAATTTTCCGTTCAATCGATCATGAATGGTCTGAACTTTAGTCGTTTATTCTGCAGTGTGACGTAGGATGATATGCACACTATTGGCGAGAAGAATCATAAATATATCAAGAAATGAAAGAAATGAGGGAGGGGATTGGTGGACATTGCCAAAAGTTTCGGTAAACCTACGAGAAGAAATGGCAGCATAGAGAGAAAAAATATTGATATTGACAAGGATCTGATTGGGTCGAACATCGCGCATGACTCACCAGGTAAAATACGTCGGCACTTGGTTGGATTTGTACTTAAAAAAAGAAGAAGGAAATACCGATAAACCATGTCTAATAGAGGAAATCTTGTTTAGTATGAGGGAAAATTTCAAGTAAGATTCTAAAGTGAAGTTATTTTCTCCAAAGAATCTCCAGAGTGGATCTTTATGCCCAGGGCCCAGCCTGCTCAGGACTTCCGCTCTCCTCTGCACAGCTACTAGCCTCCTCTTCCCACGCTCCAATGCATGCGTGGCACGACTGCATTTTCAGCTGGCCATGCTAGGTTGGCTCCCTCGCCTTCTTGTGCTTGCGAAGCCGGCTCACCCGCGGCCGGTGACCATAAAAATGGAAAAAAAGAAATAGAGAAAGGAAACAAACGGAGGTAAAATAAGAAAGAAAAAAAGAAAAAAGCCCATAGATGAAAATGCCCTCGCTCGTAAAGTATCACTTGAAATAAACGTGCCGACTAGTGGTTAAGTTGGAAATTGTTTTAAAGATTAAATTGGCGATTCAATGATTTAGTTGAAACAAAATCCACTTTAGAGATTCTTTTGAGAAAATGACCTTACTTTATGTCCTTATTTGAAATTTTCCCTTGTATGAAGAGCCAATACTTAATATACAATGACGCATTTTATATGCTTTGTTGAGGTGACATGACATCAGTTATAAAATGGGCTAATAGTTGGTTTATAAGTGTGAGGAGAAATCTCACCCTTTGAGTTAACTTTTAGAGTGAGAAAGGTTCAAGGCCACCCAACATACTTGCCAAATCAAAACAAAAGGCATCTTCCTCCTCGATACCCCATTTCTTGCTCTTTAACGGGTTCCATTAGTTCTAGCATACAACCATATTAATTGGGTTGACTATAATTTAATAGAAATAAAGTTGGTGCAACATTGCCCTCATTCGCTTATGCTCATCTTTATTTGTCATAAAAGCATGTCCTCATAACATTTATCAAGCATCTTAAAAAAAGTTTCCGATTTCCAATTTTAATTGGACATTCTATTAACTCGTGTAATTGATCTTTGATATATGGTGTATAAAGAATGCTGTGAATGCACAGACTCTAAGGTTGTCATAACATGAGATGGACCACCATCTTCCAAAATCTCAAGTTACGTTACCAAAAATCCTAATTGATAATAAGCAAATAGCATACAATCATCTGGTTAGGATCTAAATAATTTCCTGCCCGCGCCAAGAATTTGGGATTCATTATTAAGACCATTTTACCGAATTTAAGGAGGGCAAGGTTCTTTAACTTTTAGGAATATAACGTTGAGATAGCTCATGCGCCGTGCGATTCGTGCAATGATAAAGCCCTAATACATGTATTTCCGCTGATCCTTTACGCAACTGCTCAGATAATCCTGCTTCCCAGTGAAGGAACCGACAAATAAATAAAGAAGGCCTTGTGAGAAAATTGGAGGAGGTTGAGATTCCAAAAGGAAACTCTATTAAAATCATGGGATGACGCTTGAACAAGGACAAGATGGAGCGCCCAGGAATCATTTAGCTCCAAGCCAATGGAATCGTTTCTTTTCAAAGTCAGGAATTGTTAACATTGACTATCGTACATAGTACAATTGTCATGGGTGATTCTCTAAATTTTTTTTTTGATGACCCAGGCGCACCGTACCAACACGAACAACCCGACAGGCCCGGGGTAACGGGGGGTAACCCTGGGGCGACGCTAGCGGAGGACCCACCACCCTGACGTCGCACTTAAGATCCCGTGCGGCCAGCGGGATTCGAACTCCTCTCCTCTGGCAAAAGATCATGGGAGCACTTATCCAACTAGGCCACAGTGGCGGTGGTGTGATTCTCAGAAATTTTTCATATAAAATTTATTCTTTTATTCTTTTTTCTTCTTCCTTCATTGGTCGTTGAGCCTTGGTAATGACCATCGACTGGCGGAGGAAGAAGGAAAGAAAAGAAAAGAATAAAAGAAAATTCAAAAATTTATAAAAAATTCTAAAAATTTTAAAATGTAAAAAGAATATATATATATATATCTTTTGTGTCAGCATCGACCATACAATGTATGATGCTCAACGTCCACGTCTGTGATTACTAGGTCAAATTGGTTAGAATGAATACATTAATAAATTATCAAAATGTTTCGTACAAATTGTTTAAATTGAAATATTTATAACTAAATTAATATTCGTACAAAAGGTTTATGATTTTTTTTGGTAATTATTCCCTTTTTCTTGACTGCCAACTTCTTGGAATCCGAATCTTCACGTACATGTCTATTTCACCGAGTTTCTCTCCGAGACAGTGCCCAAATGGTTACGCCTTTCGTGCGGGTCGGAACTTACCCGACAAGGAATTTCGCTACCTTAGGACCGTTATAGTTACGGCCGCCGTTCACCGGGGCTTCGGTCGCCGGCTCCTCCGTCATCGTCACCAACTTCCTTGACCTTCCGACTGGGCAGGCATCAGCCCCCATACATGGTCTTACGACTTTGCGGAGACCGACTATACAAGAAGCTCCATTGTTCCACATTCCAAGTGAATGCAAATCAAAACTTCACAGTGCTCCAAGGGTTGAATGGCTGTTGTTCAATCACGAATAGATTGAACTCCAGATCTTTAATCATCGACTTGAAAATGAAACTTACCCTACCTTAATCAATCAACTATCCTAACTAAAATTGGTCCATGTACTTCGTCATTGACAAATGCTTGTGCGGAACAAGAACTTGATGATTGAGTTCTTATGTTGATGAAAAGAATTTAATGACATCTACTTCACTGGAAAATGTGAAATACCTTTCATAGTGTGGATCGGTTGATATGAACATACAAAGCCTGTGAAGGTCCTTTGTTGATTCTTGGACATGAATGTAAATGGTAAGGAATCTAAAAGTATGAATACAGGGGACAACTATTGCTAGTAATGTAAATTATAGTGGAGAAGTAAAGTATGTTGAAAGTAAAGATGAAACACGTGTCCATGTATCAATTGGCGATCTGTACAAAAATTACAACTCGAGAATTTTTACCAACAATCGACGGTTACATAGACGGCTACTAAAAAAATTAAACATGCCCAATATAACTTCTAAATTCAGCAACGCTTATCTTCAAAGTTTACGGTATCCAAGATTATCAACTCCACTACTCCACAGGTACATTAACTCTACTTCTTTGATGGTCACATTCCACGCTTCTCCCTATCAACTGAGTGGATCTTCTTCATTTATTGACTCTTCACTCCAACACTTCTAGCCATTTTTTTGTCGACATTTATATAGACTAAAACGGAGTTTTCTTGCCAACAAATTATTCTTGACACTCTAGCGATCTTCTGTTCATATCGCCCTCTTAATAAGCTTCCATCAATCAAGCTATCAACCAAATACTTTGAAATTTTTTTATGTTAACAACGAAAATACAATTGTTAACCAAAGAACAAGAGCAACTGTTTGATCAACACAACAACAAAATGAAAAATTGAAACTCTTAAAAAATTGTACCTATTCCAATAACTATTCTCTCTCCTTAAAATTAAATTTTGACTCCATATTTGATAGCAACCACGTAACGAGTTTGATGGTAACAACTGCTTCGCAGGAACTGTCAATCGATACCCTTAGTAATCATTCCTGCCCAAGAGTTTGATTGCAGTAAATGTCCCGCTACTTATGTCCTTGCAATCGATGTGATTTCAGCCAAATCTCATGAGTCGGTGTCGATGCCTCTTCGCTTGACTGACATTGACTTTGCTATCAATTGATAGATGGAATCTGTTCCCTCCTTCTTGGCTTAATTCTTTTAGCTTCTCATACTATACGCTGGAGTTTAACTATCAAGTTTATTCACAGTTGATATTAGATCACATGTGATGGTTAACATAATCTCTAATTAGTCTCAATTTTGTTCAGTCAATGACTATGCTTTATCATCACGGCCTAACTTAAGAGATTAGTTTTCAGCTCAACAGTCTTAGCACATTCTTATCAACATCGACCCAAGTTAATATCATATTCAAAACCATAGCTGATCTACAGTCAGATTAACTTTACCTCTTAGACATCAAAGACGGTCTTTTCCAGGGTGTTGACAGAACTACAGTTGCATGGTTTTGGTTTGTGATCCTAATGTCTATGACCCTTGTCGACAATCGGTAACTCTCCATACATGAGCTAGGAATTTTTATTTTTATTTTTTGGGTTAGAAATACCAATATTCATTATTAACCCAAAGATGAAGGTTACAAAAGGATTCGAGATCCAAATATAAGTTTAACCAAAAGGAATGAAGGGGATTAATAATCCAGTTCATTGGGAGAGAGCTAGCTCGATGAGCCTTAGCAACTTAGTTGGCCATTTCATTTTAATCTCTTGGTTCAGAATGGATACTACTTCTAGCTGGCTCCGCAAATTGGTGCAATCTTGTATAATTGACCGAGAGGCCCATGGCTCTTCAGACCAGCCCGTAATGCAATCAATTGCTGATAAGCTACCAAATGATAGCATCATGTACATATCAGTGGAAAGTACATCTCCAGTTCGTGCATCTTGCTTCAATTTCAACCACTTCAAAACTTCTCGTATGGTTAGGGCTTCGGCGATGAAGGTAGAAGGGGCGCAGATCGATTTTGCGAATCCGTCCATGAGCGCTCCTTCTCTGTTTCTGCATAATACCGCTTCGATCCCTCCATATTTTGAGCTGCTCCAAGAATAATTGATTTTCACTCTGTAGTAGATCTGGGTCGACGAGCATCCTGTATTTTCTGCAGAACAGGTATCTTCTTCTCGGATAATCTTGTCGCTTCCATGTTTTGCAAATAGTTGAGTCGTATAAACTACATCTTCAATCGTTAAACTTGGGTTGTGTCTCTATGCTTGGAATATTAGGGAGTTTCGCGCCCTCCAAATCCGCCAAACAAGTTTTGCAAAATCCGCTTTGGACTGTGGAGTCATTCTCATGTTGTAGTTCTCCCATACCCATTTGTCCATTCGATTGCAAATCCCTTGGGATAAATCGGCTCTGATCCTCTGGTCTGACTAGATTTCTTTTGTCTAGGGCACATGATGAAGATATGCTCCGTAGATTTGGGAGTTTGGTTACAAAAGGGACACTCTAGTTAGGTAGGGCCTATTTGGCAATGTGCCAAACAGTGCCCGATTCTGATTTTTTGTTCATAAAATTAATTTGGGACGAGAATTGCGTTTGGTAAAATTTTTGTTTCTGGGAACAAATTGGGAAGAGAATTGAGAATAATATATATATATGATTCTCCGTCCGAGAATCAAAAAAGAATCAAAACAGTGAAAGTCTCTATCTTCCCTTCCGACATCTCGCCATTGCCGACTACCACCGCCCGCCGCCGTCTGCCACCGCCCGCCGGTCGCCGGTCGCCATCGGCCGGTCCAACGATCGAGGCTCGACCTCGCCGACCGCGCGAGGCCAAGCCTCACCAAGGGCCGGGCGGGCCTTGCCCAGCCCGGCGAGGCTCGCCCGCCACTAGCGAGGCTCGCCTAGCCCCCCGGCGATGGCTAGGCCGGCCTCGCCTGCCCCGGAGGCCGGACGGCCACGTGCGAGGCTCGGCCGACAAGGGCCGACCTCGCCGACCTCGTCCGTGGCCACCCGGCGAGGCTCGCCCGGCCCAGTGAGGCCGGACTCGGCGACCGGCCACATGAAGAAGAAGAAGAATATGAGAAGAGGGGAAAAAAAAGAGGAAAAAAAGGAAAAAAGTAAAAAAAAAAAACATTTAAAAATTAAAAGAAATTAATTTGGAATATAATCGATTAGCACATTATTAAACGCAATTCTATTCTAGAATTAAAACATTTGGACAATTACCAAACGCGTTTTTTTACTCGGAATCAGTTCTTGAGAACAGAATAAAAAATAATCATTTCTAGTCATAATCGGCTTCCGGGAACATAATCTTTACCAAATGCGCCCGTAGTATCCTCCTCTTATATAATTTTTAGGCAAAGCATTATTACTCGCACTCCATAGCAGAAACCTGACTTTGGGGTAGGCTTTTAGCTTCCAGATTTCAGTCAATAGTCTCTTAGGTAACTAGTATAATGTAGAAGGTTGATTTGCTATTTGAAGTTTTCCCGAGTCTCAAAGCTTGTCATATCCATTTTTCATTATGTAAGAACCCGAGTTATTTGCTGTCCATAGTATCTTGTTTGGTTTAGGTGTTAAGTTTAAAGGCGTGGCTGAAATTTCTTTGATGATTCTTTCCTAAAAAAATCTCCTGTAGTAACTGAATATTCCATCCTCCCTCATTATGATTGATTAATTCATTAAGGGTTGTTTTGGTTTGCTGGTCCTCCTATCTTGCTTGAGAGCAGCCTTCTATCCTCTCTGATTTTGATCTTATTGCTATCGCTAACCTCCCATTTGATCTCTAACTCAATTGTAGCTCTCCCCATTAGTAAGCTTTGCCATCTCCAAGAAGGTCGGGGCCTTTGTTTGCTATCCACAAGTCTTCTTTGGGAAAGTAAATTCCTTTCAATAGTCTACTTCATATGGCTCTCAGGTCTTCAATGAATCTCCAAGTTTGTTTTCCCAACATTGCTTTATTAAAATCAACTAAATTCCTAAAGCCTAGCCCCCCACAATTTTTCCTAGTTTTCAAAATATCCAATCTTTTCCAATGTATAATACCCTTTTTAATAGCATTTTGCTTCTAGCAAAAGGATGGTACTCTCTTTTCAGTAGCTCTGCAAATCAATATGGGAATTTGAAAAATAGACATGATAAATTGAGGTGATGCTTAGACTAATGTTTTAATTAGGATCTCTTTTCCCGCCTTCGACATTAGCTTCTTTTTCCATTCTTCTAGCTTTCTATCAACTTTTGCAAGAATCTAGGAGAACATTTGCTTTTTAGTTTGTCCCCAGTTAGAGAGGACATCTAGATATTTTCCTGTTTTGTCAATGACTGACACTCTTAATTTCGCTACTAGATTCTATTTTAACCCTTGAGTTTCCAAAGAAAATTCTTGACCTATTGAGGTTGATGGATTGTCCTGACGCAAAGCAATATTGATGTAAGATATTTACTAAGTTCTTAGCCTCAGTTATTGTACCATCTAGGAAGAATATAACATCATCTATAAATAGTACATGTGATAATGTAAAGTAATGTGGATTCAGTTGGATGCCCTTTATACTATCATCTATTATAGCTTTCAAATAGTCAAGAGTGATAATCTACCATAATTTCATCACATGACATCATTCAAAGCTATGATCTGATGGAAAACAGATAGGGACAAGTTCAAATGGTAGGCTGAGGTAAATACCTCAGTCGCGAAGGGATGGATTTTCAAGCCAGAAGAGCCTTTAAAGAAAGAACTGCCATAATGCTGCAGAATTCCTGTCAATGGATTTAAATCATCCTTGAATGTTGCAAATATAGATCAAGTGAATAAAATAAAATAGTTGGAAGGAAGGAAAAGAAATCGAACACCGAATATACGTAGTTTAATCCCTCACGGTTCCTAGTGAAACCTTTCAGTGTTTCTCAGCCCTCAATTACACCGAACAACTCATATAGTGTTTAACCCCTCATAATTTCTTATGGAACCTCACCAAGAAATTACACAAATTCTACTCATGAGAATTTAATTTGGTTTCAATACTTGGTGTCTTCTCCAATCTCTCTAGGAAAAGAGCCGGGTGTAATAGAACAATACTCAACCCTCTTGGCCACTGAAAGACTTGGCGCCATGTCATCTCTCTGGCCACCAACGACTTGGCGCACCTTCAACCACAGTGAATCTTCTCCATTTATAACCAGGACAAACCTCCCATCATTTATTGCAGGAGCAATCTTTCCGAGAAGAAATCGCATGCTCTATTTGACTTACACGGCATGGAAGACAAATGTCTATATATATTTTAAGTGTGCAAAGAGTCCTTTCATTTGTTGCTTTGTGCGGCCGTAGCAAAGAAGTCATCAGAGAATTCCATGCACAAGCTGTACTTTTCAACTCAACTTGGGGCCTCATAATTGTTCTTCTTTTTGTACTGTCAAATATTGCGTGCCTCTGCTTAGGAGAGTTGAACAAAACATGCACGTTCTTCCTGCTTTCTTTGTCTCTTACGCATTTAGAGAAATAAATGCAAAAAATCCAAGCGCAATCCTCTTCTTCGTATATCAATTTTTAGCGTTTGGCGCGCTTGCGAAAGGGGCATCTCATCTTGAACTCATACGGACATACATCCACACTTCAGCTTGGACCATATCAATGGGCTTAAACTTGAGATATATTTTAATATTAATAATAAGACCAAATCATCAGTAATGCGCAAATGATTCGCATGGTTATGCTTCATTGGTTTAAAAAAAACCGATCATTGTCCATCGGCTTTCCGTAAACTGACATATCTTTTGCCCCCTTTCCACACATACCAAATCATTTTAAGCCAATTTGATATTTGTCTTCTTCTACCTAAGTACGTGGTATCAATGCGATGTGCTAGTAATGTGTTATAAGCCACTTGCTAGGGAATACGATAATAAAATACTGTCGGGTTTGTTTAATTTTGCAAAACGAGAGTCCTGGAATCAACACTTACCAAATTTTGTAATTGCATGCATCTCTCTTTTAGATAGCCTTTATTATAATTGGTATTAAGATGTCTAGCATCGGGAAAAATGAAAATTGAACTCTTCCTCCTTTTTCAGCCGACCGATGTCACTGTGGGCCCTTCAAATCTCCGGCCCGACCCAAGAAATGAGGCCGCAATCGAATCCGGTCGATTAATGGGATTCACGTGAGACCCGACTCGGCCCAATCAGGCCTCCTCGGGGGGATACTGGAACATGCGGAACGAAGGGTTGACGACGCTGAAGCCGCCGTCGATGAACAGGTTGTGGCCGCTGACATACCTTGCCTCGTCGCCCGCCAGGAACAGGGCGGCGTTTGCCACGTCCTCCGCCTTCAGCGTCACCCCCTTTAGGTTTGCCAACGCGCCCATCGCCGCCTCCAGCTCCGCGGGGCCCACGCCGACGAACTCGGTCGCCAGCGGCGTTACGCAGGCATAGGGCGACAGGCAGTTCACCCGGATTCCGAACTGCCCCAGCTCCACGGCGGCGTTCCTCGTCAGCCCCAGCACCGCGTGCTTCGCGCACGTGTAGGCGTGCGAGGCTGCACCGCCAAGGCCGGAGCTGATGCTGGCGGTGTTGATGATGCACCCGCGCCGCGCCGGGATCATAGCCTGCGCCGCATGCTTCACCCCGAGGAAGACGCCGGTTACGTTCACAGCGAGGACGCGCTCGAAGTCAGCCTTGTCGTTGTCGATGATGCGGGTCTTGTTCAGGCCGCCGATCCCGGCGTTGTTGAACATGATGTCGAGCTTGCCAAAGGTGGAGACAGCCTCGGCGACGGCGGCCTTGGTTTGGGACTCGTCGGTGACATTGCAGTGGACAAAGGAGGCGGTGTCCCGGCCAAGGGAGTCGCAGACGGAGTGGCCGAGCGAATCGTTGACATCGGCAATGACGACTTTGGCACCGTGGTGGGCAAAGACTCTGGCTGTGATCTCGCCGATCCCGCTGGCTCCTCCGGTGATTAGCGCGACCTTGCCCTCTAGCCTGTGAAATTTGAGAAAATGCATCGAAATTGATACTTGTTTAGTACCTAAATCCATGGAGAGATATACATGTTAAATATTTTCGTTTTTCAGTCAAAGTGGGAATTACCAAATAAAAGTGGCAAAATCTCATTAAATTCGAATCCTTTATCATCACATAATTCGATGAAAATTCAAAGAAATCTATAACGTGCTTAGTGGAGCTTGAGCATGATAAATTAGCGAAGCAGGAGGATGATTTATTCAATTACCAGAAAGAAGAAAACCCACAAAAAAAAAAAAAAAAAAACCCTTAAAAACAGAACCAGAAAAGGAGATTAAAAAGAAAAAGAAAAATGAAGGAATCACTCACCTTTTAGTGGCTGCGGAGATAAATGAAGAGCCCGCCATTGTTGCACAGAAAGTGTAGAAGAAGACTGTTGCTGCTGATGTTGTTGTTGCTGCATACGATAATCTCAGGATGAAGAGAGCTAAGCTAGTATGGAGTTTATTATATAGGACAATTAAGACCTGATTCACCATCTTGTAAAATATTAGACTTTTCCGAGCTCTCCGAGGGTTCCCTTCATGGGACTGACTGATTGGAAACTTTTCGCAAGTCTATACATCCGGGCGATTTCATTTGTACCGTGATTAAGATACAACACACCTCGTTATCAAGCGATGTAGTCGAAAATCCATTCTAATCACGATGAGTCAGTGAATTAATTAAAGAAATGAGAGAAAATTACGTAATGAATTAATAAATAATGCTGAATGGACGGCAATATTCCGAATATATGGACGGCAATATTCCGAATATATCATATGATGACACGGAGAAAAAGACGTAAAATAGTAAACGGTGAAAGACCTCGACACCTCCATCGGGTCTGTTACTCAAAAATAGAAATTCCCGTGAGGTACCATGCTCATGTCACGTGGTGGCATGTTAACTTCACTCAATTTGTCTCCTAAAAATAAGGAAAGCCTATGTCGTAACGAAGAGCCGCTGCTTACGACGAATTCGTAGGCTAGCCCGATCAAGAACAGAAGGCATCTTCTTCTTCCCCGATTGGAATAGATCCCTCCATCTCTACCTCATCGACGGGCTCCATTATTTCTATGCATTGATGCGACTTCAGGGCGACACAACTTTGATCGAAATAAGAGTAAAATAAGGTATGCCCACCTATCTTCGCCCGTGCTCATCCTCAAATGTCCAAAAGGCACATCTCCTCGTGATCGGTGTCTTGAATACGTTAAGTATGTAAAGCGAAGAATATTCGATTTCTAATTATTTAGGTTTGATTTCGACACATTTAATTGAGAATTTGAAAGCTTCTTGAGTCATTAAATATCTCTAGCGAATACCCTTTCCAGCTCATTGCACTCCTTAAACGTTATCAATTAATAATGACTCTCTCGGAATTAGTGTTTTAGCGCTGCTCATCGTTGACAACACGCAATGTTGGATGATTTTAAGTGTGACATTTGGATTTTCGCTGGACAATATAGTGAGCTCCAGATGTGTAATGGCCCACGCCATATTAATGAGTTTTTTAAATATATTTTCGTCATATAAAATCCAAAAATTCTGAAATTAAATTATGTTCTAGAACAGTCAATAAGGGACAACTTTTATGAAGAACGTCTCGTGAAATTTGCACCACATTTTTTTTTTGACATAAATTTGCACCACATAAGTTGGTACAAAATTAGCAAACTTTAGGGTCGGGCTAGAACCGAACCTGTCCTCAGCTTAGTCACAATTTTCCTTCAAAGTTTCTGCCATTCCGGCCCTTGTACGTGCCGAATATCAACCATCCCTGCATCTACGACCTAACCACGAACTCAATTATTTTGAACTCGATGACGTAGCTAGGTAACGTAGACGTAGTCGAAGCTTCCGATTAAACGAGTAACGTAGTTGAAACTTCGATTGAGTGAAAATCTCAACAACGTTCTTGAACTTCTAGGCAACTATTCTCGTCGCACGACATATGATCGATATAAGATAGAACGGAGAATATCCACTTGTCTCGAGTCCTCGTGTATGGCAGTCACGACTTGGTGAGATGAAGAGGGCTGACGGCGGCGATGCGGCACTGACTCGAAAGGCAAAAAAATTTCCCGGCGGCCTTGCTGAGATGGGACGCTCGCTGCTGGTTTTTTATCTTTGTGGTTGAAGGCTGGATGAAAAGTTGCTGTGGCCTGGACTTTCTATTTTCCTTTGTGGCGGCGGCTACAAAGGGAATTGAAGAAGAGTGGCAAAGCTAACGTGGTGGGACAGTGGCGTCCCTCCCTCTCTCTCTCTTTCTCCTTTTTCTTCAGTCAACACTGCCTCAGCTTGGACAGCCTTTGTTTACTCCCTTTCCTTATCCCATGCCAGCTGGAAAGGCGGGCTTAAAAGTGAGGAGAGAGGTAAAAAGATCTTCATATGATGGAGGTATTTCAAGGATTTTTAGTGGGGTGGACAGCTGGTCAAGCTTTGCGGTGGACGTGGCAGTGATGAGCAGGGGGAGGAGGGAGAAGCCACTAATGAAGGGGCGGCTTTCTGTCTTATGTCGCTCTTGATCTTCATGCCACGATGAAGGATTCGGTGGGCTTGCTGACCACTTGAGCTGGTCGTCGAGCGGTCCTCGCGAGTGCTGCATGCATTATTGACCGAAGAGCGGCGTGACGTCGCGCCATTAAAACGGACATTGAAGTTGTAGACGATGAGTAGTGACGATGGTTCCGGCGATGTAGACGCATTTTCAAATAAGACAAAATTAGTGTTGCTCCGTGATGACTTGATGCAATGCAAGTGGCGTAGTCCAACAATAAGCTCATTAACGTGGCGTGAACCATTACGCATTTGAGACTTGCTATTTTGTCAAGCGAAAATCCGAATGTCATATCAAGATTGTCGAAACCTGAGACCGATCACGTTTTATTGAAATCCCGTAACAATGACATGCGACGGACATTGAACGATCAGCCCGGCGTTTTGTAAAAATTTCGATGACAAGAATAATGAATTCAAGATTCTTTAGAATGGGTTTATCAAATTTAGGGAGGATAAGATTTTTTTTATGAAAAAATAGCAAGGACGTTACCAAGTAAATAAGAAAATATTGCAGGAGGTTGAGATTCTGAAAAGGAACTCTTATCAAGATCTTGGAGTGGCGCTTGAGCAGGACAAGAGAGAAGACCCAAGGAATCATTCAGCTTCAAGTGGAAGGAATCATTTCTCATCAAAGCCAATGCCGCGGAAAACATACCAGGACAAACATGCCATCTCTTGTTGTGAAGAACCAATTTCTTCGAATCCGACTGCACAAGCAGCGCCATTATACCTGTTGAGATGCGTGCAAAATTTATGTTAGAAAATCCCACATCGAATAATTGACGTTGAATTCCGTAATTAATATATGTTAGTTGACCATAACTCATACTTTATTATTAAGTGAAGGTTAGTCCAAATACATACATTGATGCGCTCCATTAAAGATTCTCATAAAATAAAACTGGAGCTGATTGCTGATTTGGTGGCCACTCTCAACGTTATCTATAAGAGTGAATATCTATTGGAGTTTCACCCATAACATAATTCGAACTTGTGATGATAAAAAGACAAAGGACGAATCTACTGAGCCACGCTTGATGGTTAAATAAAATAAAAGGATTATTAGAAGTTGAGTCCAATTTTAGTCCTCTAGGTATCGTTGAATATTGGATTAGATCACCTAACATTTTTATTATGCAATCAACTCACCTAACTTTCCCCATTTGTATAATCAACTTCTTCTATCAATCCACCTTAGAAGTACCATCAAATTGCAGACTTGGCATTGCTAAAATGACCCGAGATAAACATCCGGTGCTGATGGGGTACGACATTAGTGTCATACCAACTAACACAAGTAAGAGAAAAAGGAAAAATGAAAACTCTACAGAAGATGACCACTTAGGACCCGTTTGGTTCGGCTTTGGGGAAATGCCTTTGGCCAAATGCAAATATTTTTAGGATAAAGGGGTTTTCGGAATGCTCAGCCATTTGGCAAATTACGCATTGGAAAGTTGTTTGTGCAAAAATACCGTTTGGCAAAACTTATTCCAAATGGGCTTTTGCTTTTAATTTTTTTTTTTTTAAATCTAAAAATTGAATCCGGGCGGTGGTGCCGACGGCCGTGATTTGGCCGTCCGCCGCCCGAGGTCGCGACCTCAGCGACACCGTCACCGCGACCTTAGGCGCCCGGAGGCGCAGAGGCCGATCTAGCGGACCCGGGCAAAGACGACCTCAAGCGACGTCGTCACCGCCTGGAGGCGCGACCTCAGGCACCTGAGGTCGTAGAGGCCAGATCTGGCCTCCAGACCGCTAGATCTGGTGGCTCGAGGTCACGCGGACCTGGCGGCATCGACTGGTTTTGAGTGAACCAGTCGACACCGCCTAAGGTCCGCGCCGCCTGGGTCGCGCGTCGCGGCACCCCCAGACGGTGGTCACCGGCGACGTGCGACCCTCGGGCAGTAGCGGCGGTGGCTACCGGAGAAGCCCGGTGGCTGGGAAGAAGAAGAAGAAGACGAGAAGAAGAAGAAAACAACGGGGAAAAAAAATGATGAACAGTAATCGTGGTATTTCCCAAATGCCAAATGCCCAATGCTGCCCCTCCCCAGCTTTGAGCATTGAGCATTCCAAATGCTCATATTTGGGCAAAAGAGCTTCCAAAAAATTTGCCAAACACTAAAATTTTTCTCCTTGGGAATGCCCAACCAAACATCCCTTAAGCCGATCTATAGCATTCAACAACGACTGACGCACCTTATTCTTTTACTTTCTTCTACCTCAGTACCTGACATAACTGTGTATGCAACTAAGTACTGATGCGCAGTGCTAGAAATGTACTTACCATAAGCCCCTCACTAGGTAATATGGTAACAACACATGGTCGTGTTTATTTAGTTCTTCAGAACCCAAGTCCCAAAAGTGACAGTCGCTAATTTTGTTTAGTTTGAATATTACGCATGATTCTTCGGGTAAAAGATGTTGATACTCGATTGGGTATGTACCAAAATTAGATAATGTGCATTATATTCATGTTCATGCTCATGCTCGTGTTGTCTGGTCCTTGCTCTTCCTCAATTGCAATGGATCCCTCCTCCATCTCTATCTCTTTAACGGGCTCCATTACTTCTATGCATCGGACCAACTTATTTGGGGTGATTATAATTTTAATCAAGCAATATTAATTAAATTAAACTCCAGGGGCCACTTATTTGTCATCCAAAATATACAAGTATTTTATTTATACTATGGACATGCCATGATATATAAAATTACCAAAACAGCCTACTTCCAAATTAATTACACAATTAGGACCAATTGTGCATAGACAAGGTGTGTTTGGTAACCGGCCAAATATGTTCTATTCTTTTATTTGTTGGAATAAAAAAGGAATAAAAATCTATTTGGTAACTTTTCTTGTTTCTGGGAATAAATTTGAAACAGAATCAAAAAATAGAATAAATTTACTTCTTTATTCTCCGTAGCAACTTCAATCAAGTCTATTTTCTTTTCTTTTTTCCTTTTCTTCTTCTCCTTCTCCCTTTGCAAAAGAATTTGAGGTTTTATCAAACACATTTCTATCTTGAGAATAAAAATTTTGGTCAACTACTATCTTGAAAATAAAATTTTGCCTTCTTATTCTCGAAACTCGTCCAAAGAATAGGATAAAAACAAATAGGCCCTTCGATACATTGCCTATATTGAGAAATTATCTCTCAAAATAACTCAATTGCCTATAAAAATAAGGTTCCTCATGTTGTGAACAACTCCCAAAACTTTCAATTTTTGCAGATTTGTACCTCAACTTGGTGAAATTACAAATTTGCCCCTAAAGCTTCTAAACTTAGGGGTGATCGTCTAGGGTGGGTAGGGTCAAGACCTGGACCCTGTACCCGACCCTATTATAACCGGTTCTCCTTTTATGGACCCTATACCCAACCCTATTTGTATTGACCTTGTACCCGACCCACCTTGAAAATTATCGAAAAAGTCATAAATATATTATATGATGAGTAATTCAATCCTAAAGTTTTCAATTGTGCCAATTTAATCATAACTCTTTTGACGATCTATCAACACAATCATTCTAGCAATTTTTAACTGAAAATTGAAGATGTAGATGCCGGTTGTCATATGTAACATGGTTAACAGACGATTGGTGCTAACATGAACAATTTTTGTATTTTTTTTTTTAATTTTGACCAACAAGGGTGATGATTGGCCACAAGTGATGGGTGGCAACGGTCACCCAATTGAGGGTCATCGATTCTCGCCCTCACTAGAGCTGGCAAGAGTAATGGTTGCCCAAATAGACATCACTGGATTTGGGTGAGGTTGTTGCGACCTTCATTGGCCACTCCTTGTGCAGGCTTACTTGTGGCTGCCAAGGGTGACCATCTTCTATGTCCGGTGAGCGTTGTGGCTAACTATAAAAAAGAAAAGAAAAAGAAAAAAAATGTAAAACGTATTAAAAAATTGTAAAAATTATTCATGTCTTTGCCTATAGGATGATGAGCCTTAACGTTAGAGATTTTCCAGCCAAAATTGGCTTAAGGGACTATATTAATAAATCATTAAAAATGTTTAAGACTGAATTGACCCTTTGAATAATAGGTTTAGGACTTGTTTTTGGTAATTTTTGGTAATTTGTCAAGCATTTAAGGAAAAATATTTCAATTTCTAATTATTTTGATTCGCTTTTTAAGGCGTGTAATTGACATTTTGAAAGCTGTTCCTTCTCTTTTTTATCATCAAGCATGTCTGGTGAGCTCCTTTATAGCATTCCTTACACATTAACAAGTATAATGACCTCCCCCATTGGTGTTCTAGGGCTGTCCATCTCTGTCAAATGTGCAACGTTGACAACTTCTGCTTCGGTCTCAAAGCCTTCGATCCATGGCTACTCTCGGAGCACCTCCTCGACCAGGTGATTGAACGACCCTTGCGCAAGCACGGCAGGGTCACCAGAACCAACCCCAACCACCCCCCTCCCAAAAAAAAAAAAAAAAAAAACAAAATCAGTGGAACTTATTTGGCATGACATGTTCATTTGCATCTCGTCAGCCATTAGTGATTAGATGATGTTATCAAAGATTAATGAAAGGACTAAATTGATAGATCAAAGAAGAGGTAGATAACTAGACATGCAACAAAGGAGTTAAAAATAACAGACGGCACAAATCATGAATTTTACAAACTACAAATATACTCTATCCCTGTCCATTTCTAATGCATTCTCTATGGAGACATCTATTAGCTCCTTGATTTATCCCCTTCTTCACTATAACGAGCACTAAGACAGCTTCTGCTCAAGTGGTCTGCCGTATCTTCTCTTTCGGCATTTCTTGGGGGAGGTCGACTTTTCTCTTTTTGACCTTTTTCCCCCTACAGAAGCCTCTGAATGGTTTCATCTGGACCCAAAATCCTCTCGTATTACATCAGCTAATTGCAGCATCTCCCTTTCCTTCTCCATTTGATCACGTATATTCGAAGATTCCCTTCTCTCCTCATCTTTCTCTTCCTCATGATGCCGGGTATTTCATCACAAACTTGGTCGATTATCTCTCGTGCTCTCTTATCGCTCTCGAGTTCACGGACTACCGTTAGAAGAGAACCCTTTGACTCTGCTAGTTCTCCCAGTTTCTGGTTCAAGCTCTCGATTTGTGTCCTCAGGTTCCGTACTACTTCGAGTCGTCTACCCGCAACAGACTCTACAGCATGCCTCAACCACTTCATTGGATGGTTTATTCCACCTTGTTCTGAGCGTTGTTCCTGGATAAGTTCATTAATCATCAAATGAGCCCCGTCTAGTTCAGCATGCAAAACTGACGCGATGGATATGCTTGATGGTGGTTAAACTTCATGGCTCCACATGGGATACATAATCTTCAGCAGTTCTTTTGATGTGGTTAAAGCATAACTAACGTCCTTAAAACGAGTCTTTACTCCTACAATCTGACCATCAGATGTCTGGGCTCGAGATTTGTTTTCTGTCTGCACGATCAAAGAAGGGATCTTTGCCTTACAGCCTTCAGACATGACATCCATCAAACTCATAATCAAATATGTAACAGGGCTAATTTAAGTATGGGAAATTTAAAGTACATTGCTTATTCAGAATGACTAAGATACAAAGATATCAGAAAGAATCTGACAGATTATGAATCAACTAAATATATTAAGAGAATTTAATCGAGAAAATGCTGTCTCTCGAGGGAAAAACTAAATAATCTTGCTTAGAGAGCTGAAAGAAAGTGATTTTTTTGGGGGGGGGGGGAGTTTAAGGATGGAGATAGTCCTATTGAAAGGTGTAGCCAATTTGCTGTCACCCTAAGCCTCCGGGAAAAGGACGGCGATCTTCTCCTTTGACTGCCTCTTTCGGATTGATCCATCCCCTGAAAATAGGAAAATGCATTAGTTGAAATTGGAGTTCAGCTGGATTGACTTTGCCAGAAATGGGGAATTAATTATAATACGAGCACCGGAATAGGAGAATCCTCACTTCATTTCTCCTCTCCACCATCATGTTAATGTACAACCCCTCTGAGCAAATTTAATATCGTGATGCATATAAAAAATAGACTGACAAATACATGTTAAAAATTGGACAGACAAATAGATAACAGACATAATAAGTTCAAGACCTCATCTTGCATGTAAACATGCATAAATCAATAAGTTGAACTAGTGAGACTAAGATTTCATGATAAAACAAAGTAACCACAAATCAAATATATCTGTGTCAAGCTTGTAATGAGGGACATGGTCTTGCACGTGAGGATAATGAAATTATCTTGATGCTAGCAAAAGCAGCCCTGAACTAGTTACTGCAGTACTTTTGGACACATGTTGAGGTGTAGTGATCACTTTAGCAATAAACACCGCTTGTCTATATTATAAGAGACTCTTGTTCAAGAAAAGCCAGAGACCAGCACACAACAAAGATCAAGAAAAAGTTTCAGACTACATCTCTTTGTTAGCAAAATAATGTATCCACATGAAAATTTCTAATTCACCTCTGAAAAAAGATTGTGAGATGGATTGGATGAATGTGGAGAGCAAGAACCCTATCACACGGGCTGACGATCCTCTCTCTCCCGCTTCCCTCCTTCTTCAACCTTCTTTCTTCTGATCCCTCCTTCACTCTTGGCGATGGCATCTCATTCACTTCTCAAAGAGTCGCAGCCAGCTTCTGATGAAACTGGCTTTCCCTTATCCACTTTGAGAAGGTGAGTACTTACAGGACTCAACAGTCCAGTGTGCCAATGATGGGTATCGTGAGCTCAATAGACTCTCAGTAAAATCACAGTGGCCAACCCACCCCTTTTACCAATTAAATTGGCTCTCGAGTCAGTCATTGTGGTCTATGGATGATGAGTATGATGTGACCAGGAAAGACCCACATTTTCCAATTTTAGCAGGGATCAAAAGAATCCATTGCTCAATTAATCAGCATGTAGTTGGCTTGTTTTAGATCTGGCAAATCTAAAAGTACCAACAATGAGCAAGAAAATGTGATAAAAATAAATTAATTAAGATTTCCTCAACTTTTTCTTGAAGAAAAATTCAAGAACACGGTAGTGGCGAACACTCAGCAGCTAAAAAAAAAAAGAGTTGCTACTGAGATGTTGAACAGAGACGGCTTTGAAAAGAATCAAGTAAGCATTAGTAGTTTCCCAACTGTATGACTATCACTTCCCTGCCACCAAAGTGGTTTTGGGCATCAAATCAGGAAGAATACTGAACTAACACAGCTAAGCTCACTTTCTCCAATATGAGTTAACACCTAGATCCTAACTCCACCGTGCAGTTCTACTCAAATCCCAAATGCCACCCAAACTTGTCTCAATGCATACAATCCCCCTGGCACCAAATTTTAGAAGGCATGACATGCTTAAGTGATGCAATGGTGAAATTGGTTATTAAGAAATCCAGCTGCAGCCAGGGACTTTTGTGACGCCCCTCTCCTTCATTTGATTCCGGAGAAGAGAGACATCTGTCCACCGATCCGCAGCGGCATATATGTTGGACAGAAGCACATAGTTTCCACCGTTTTGGGGCTCAAGCTCAAAAAGCCTCCGAGCAACCATCTCCCCTAACTCGAGGTCACCATGCAACTTACTGGCCCCAAGAAGTGCACCCCATGCACAAGCATTAGGCTCCATGGGCATTGTGTTCAATAACTCGTAAGCTGCATTTAGCCGTCCTGACCGACTAAGGAGGTCGACCATGATTGAAAAATGATCAGGGGAGGGGACTATGGAGTATTCATTTTTCATCATCTCAAAGAATTGCAAACCCTCTTCTACGAGTGCAGCACGGCTACAAGCAGTTAAAATAACCGTGAAGGCCACCTCATCAGGATTAATTCCTTCCTGGAGCATCCTAGTGAAGAGGTTCACTGCCAAAACCCCACATCCATGCATCGATAGCCCCTGTATCATGGAACAGTAGGAAATGATGTCTCGTTTAGGCAATATTTTGAACAATTCTGTAGCTCTCTCAATGTTCCCACATTTTGCATTCATGTCTATTAGAGCTGCAACAACATGAGCTGTCTTGAGAGCAATTGAACTCTCGCTTAAATAAGAATCGACCCACTTGGCTAACTTCCCACAACCTACTTGGGAACAAGCCGACATCAGGCCAACCAACGTGAACTCATCAGGCTTGATATTCTTTGACACCATCTCAACAAAAACCTTCACAGCTTCATTCGGAAGACCATTTTGTGCATATCCCGATATCATCGACGACCAAGCAAACATATCCTTCACAGGCGCTTGCTCAAACAAAGCCCTTGCCGATGCCATATCACCAGCCTTTGCATACCCATCAATCATCGCAGTGAAAGAAACCACATTCCTCTCAGGCATTTCCTCAAAAAGTTCCCTAGCACTCTTCATGTCACTCGCTCTGGCAAGCCCAGTGATCATCGCATTCCACGACTTCACATTTCTCAGAGGCATTTCCCGAAAAAGTCTCCTCGCCTCGCCCAAATCCCCAGCGCCGACGTAACCGACAACCATCGCCGTCCAAGAAACCACACTCCGCTGGGGCATAGCATCAAACACCTTCCGCGCGCACTCTATCTGGCCGCACTTGCCGTACAAATCAACCAAGCTCGTGCCCACGAACACATCCTCGTCGAGACCGCTCTTCACGACACCCCCATGAACCGCCCTCCCTTCCCGCACCCTCGACTGGCCGGCGCAAGATTTCAAGACCAACGGGTACGTGAACTTGTCGGGCGGGGCGCCGGCCCTCCTCATGCGGGCGAAGACCGAGAGGGTGTCGACCCAGGAGGCCCTCTGGCAGTACCCTTTGAGGAGGGAGTTCCAGAGGACGGGGATTGGGCGGAGGACGCAGCTGAAGAAGCGGGAGCAGTAGGAGAGGGAGGCGAGGGAGTAGGCGAGGCAGATGAAGTGGGAGGCGACGAACTGGTCCTGCTCCAGCCCTTTGACGATGATCTGGGCGTGCAGCTGGTGGAGGTGGGCGGCGTTCTTGCAGGATCTGAGGAGGGTGACGATGGAGGGCAGCTTGTCGGAGACGGGGACGCGGGTCAGTGAAGAATGGAGAGGCATGAGAATTGAGAAGGCATTGCGGTTTGCGGTTTGCGGTTTACAAAGCAATTTCTCGAGGAGGTTTTAGGCTTTCCCCCCCGAATAATATTGAATTCGAACGAGGGATAAGTTCTAAAACTTAAAAGGTTATTATCATCCAAAAAAATCTTCAATTTCATACACTTACAAGAGCTCTATTCCAAAATAATTTTTTGATAATAAGTAACTTAAAACTGAAATATCTATGATAAATTCATCATCCATTAGTTGACAGATTTACTAATTTAGAGTCTTTCATTATGAGTTTGTAGTTTTTCGTTATGTTAATCCAATTAACGGAAACTAATCAAAGATAAATTTATTATAAATATATCAGTTTGAGGGTTTTTTGTGGTTAAAAAATTAATTTGAGATAAATTTGTTATATGTATATTAATTTGGGATTTTTTGTGATAAAAAAAATTAGTTTCTGGTAAATTTATCGCATTTATATCAATTTGAAATTTTTCGTAGTATTAACCAAAAACTTAATCCATGGCTTCAAGGATCACCAATGATTTGAGAAATGTTGTCACTTTTCTTGGCCAAAGAGAAATGTTATGTTTACTAAGACTTGGTTATAAAATCCAAATACTAAATTATGTGACAAATTAATTTTAATTGTTTGATTATAGTCCATTCATTTCAATGACCACTTGCGATTTGCCTTATATGTTAATATACAGACTTTTTATACCCAGTATTGCTCGTGATTTTTCAATTGCATTTGTGGAATTACTCTTGTGTCGGTAATGGATGTAATCGTATTTTTTTAACAAGGATTGCTTTTATTAGGTTCATTGTCAATATAAAATATGTTTTGAATATTTATCATTGGGCATTCGAGACATGGAGTTAAAAGGGCAGATGCATATATGAGGTAATAGTTATACTTTTTATATCATACACGAATTATTAGTTAAATACATTTCGAATTTTCGTATATATTTAAACATTACAAACTAGTTCAGTCGCCATCCCTGGCATTAATTATACAATACGTATGGAAAAAGTTCTGCCATATTCAATGGATGTTTTTCAGATTTTCCCAGGGTCTTTGGCCACTCCATTGATAAACGCAATCCTTACGATGTGCATCACGAGATTGGTTACGTTGTTAGCCATTGTCGATTAGCCATTGGTATCCGAACTTGATGATGGGTCCGTAGGTTTGTGAGGAATTTGTGGATAGGCTGCCCACTTGACCCGAGTCAAACCACATGGAGAACATTGCTCCCGTCAGATCAGATCGAGATGTCCTCCAATCCATCATGACTGACATTGACAGTAGCCATTCAATGGTAAGCATGGCATCTCTCTTTCGTTCAGTCCATGGACTTAAGAGGGTCGGTCAATGCAGCGGAAGTTTAGGCAGGCAACTGTGCAATTTGAGATTATGATATGGAAATGATTGGCAAGAAGATAGTTGACAACCGGGAGAGAATTAGGAAGCAGAGCAAATTTGACAGATCGCACTGGGATAGCCAGTTCCTATGGATAAAAGTAGTATCATTTCTTGTGATTGTGTATCTCCACTCCAGCGTTAACGTAAGCTTCTCATGGCTGACGTGTACTTCCAGCCTCCCCTGTTTTTTGTAGGAGTGATTGGTTCTCGATCTAGTCCAGTTCCAAGATAGAATCGAAAACCAAACCTAACCATTGAAACCAGGGATCGAACCGATTGATCCTTGGACTATAAACCGAACCGAAACATCAGTCTAATCCAATTTAATGGAATCGATCACTTACGTTTTCCTTTTACTTGGAATTTTTAATAAATAATAAAATATTAATCCAGTACGGTTCTCCTTTGAAATTGAGAATCTGACTGCCTAGACACCGGCTCTACTTTTAGGAACCGGGAACCAAATCGACACTTCCGAGAACTAGACCAAACTGATTAGTCCAATCCAGTCTAAACGATTTCCAATTCGACAATCCATTTTGCAGACCCCTAATTTTTAGCTATCAGTACTCATGGCAAAGCTCTAATCACCAAGACTGGTTACCACAAATTAACCATTGAAATGGACTCCCATCGTGCTGCTATGCAAGATAACGAAAAAGGTCGAGAAATGCAATCGTTACTAAAAGAATAAGAAGTTTGATAAGAAAGAATTGCGCCTGAGAAAAATAAGAAGCATAAAGGTAAAAAAACAGTCCGGATTTTCTAGCTGATAATAGTTAATCCTATACATAAGGAATTTCACTCAGTTACAAAATGAAAGCTCTCTACAGCGCAAAAACTCCTCGTACAAAATACTGCTAATGCTTCCTCACAGGGGAAAAACACACACACTGCTCATCCCATTGCAGCCGCAAGTAAGAAATCACTTCCGCCACGACAGCTCGGTGTCTCTGCTCTCTCATCTCATAGACCACTAATTGTTACTGAACCTTCATTCAGCATCCATAGCCACCGAGTCAAGTGGCTCTAGATGATTACGACAAATGTACAAGTCATGAATAATGAAATGCTCACCGCCTAGATTTTCTGACATTGTAAACATCAGTTCGAGCCTCGGCGAGCCTTGACTTCCCCACACAGCCCGGCACCAGATCGGTTCTCTCCTGAGCAATGTTGTCCACATCGCTTGCAGGCTCTTGCCGTCGTCTTGTTGGAGTACCCAAAGCTCGCGGAGACCCAGTCGTCTTGTTGGAGTACCCATACAGCATTCGATCCCTCAGACCCTCTACCAGCTTGTATGCATGCATTTCATCTCCATAACCTTCCATCTGCAGCTTTTCCCAATCTAATTCGTTTCCGCCATTTTGAAACCTCTCTGTTTGAATGCCCCAGTCAACTCCATCGGATATACTCCTCTGCAGGGAAGTACTTCTCCTCGGTGCCCTTCCGGAGGTTGACCTCCTTGCTTTCATCTCCTCTTCAGCTGGTGGGGCTACGTGAGTGTGGGTCCACTTGTAGCTCTTGTTATGGGGGTTTACATCAAATTGCATAGAATAAAGTTCACTTTCAGCAGAGTCTTCTTTGCATTCGATCCCGTCTTCTACAGCTCCTCCATCATCCTCTTTTTCTTCACTGTAACGAGCACCGACACAACTTCTACTCAAGTAGTCTGAGACGTCTACCTTATTGGCATGACTTGGGGGACGTCGACTTTTTTCTTTCGACTTTTTTGTTCCTAATGAAGCTTCAAGTTGATTCCTCAATTTATCAATGGCAGCATTTTTCTCCTCAATTTGATACCTAGCCTCAGAATGCTTCGTCTGGACCCTATCTTCTCGTATCACATCAGCTAATTGCATTATCTCTCTTTCCTTCTCCATTTCTTCCTGAATTTTCAGAGTTTCCCTCCTCAAGGTTTCTGCCTCATCTTTCTCTTCACCGACAGTCCCAGCTAATTCATCACAGACTTGTTCAATTATCTCTCTCTCTCTCTTCTCGCTCTCAAGTTCCTGAACTGTCTTAAGCAGAGAAGCCTTTGACTCGGCTAGTTCTTTTCCAAGTTTCTTGTTTAAGCTCTCAATCCGTGCCCTCAGCTTCCTTTCTACTTCAAGTTCTCCAACAACAGACTCAATGGCAGCCTCAACCACTTTCCGCTCTTTGCTTCGCCATGCCGCCTTTTCTTCGGCAAAACACTTCATCAGATAATTTATTTCACTCTGTTCTGAGCGTTGTTCCTGGATAAGTTGATTAATCATCAAGCGAGCCCTCTCAAGTTCAGCATGCAAAGCTGACATGACAGACATGCTTGATGAGGGCCGATCTTCAGGGCCCCACATGCGATTTATAATCTTTAGCAGCTCTTTTGATGTGGTTAAGGCATTGCTAACGTCCTTCAGACGAGTCTTTACTCCTACAATCTGGCCATTAGGTGTCTGAGGTTGAGATTTGTTTTCCATCTGCACTTTGAATGAAGAGATCTTCACCTTACAGTCCTCAAATTTGACTGTTGTATTTATCAAAATCGTAATAAAAATGTAACAGACAGCTAATTTAAGTATGGACGGCCATATTGCTTATTCCAGATGACATGATATCAAGAAATTGGAAAGGATCTGACAGGTTATCAATCAAATTAACATACCAGAAAGATAAATAATAAAAAAAATCTATGGAAAAATTTGATTAATCTTGATTGAAGGAGCTGAGAAAAAGGAAAGTGTTCTCTTTTGTAAGGATGAAGATAGTCCTAAATTAATTTACCTCCATTAAACTGCCATTGCTAATAGAACCAAGAGCGCCACCATTTTGCTCTGTCACCCTAAGTCTTTGGGAAAAGGATGATGATCTTCTCCTGTGACTGCCCGTTCCAGATCGATCCATCCTCTGCAAAAATAGAAAGATGCATTAGCTGAAATCGAAGTTCAGCTGTATTGACTTTGCCAGAAATGGGAACTAGGGAAACTCTAGTGTGTGCAAATATAGGAGACTCCTGACCCAGTTTCTCCTTTACACAATCGCACTAATGCACAACATATCCAAGAATAGAGAGACTGATAGATAATAAACATAATATCACAAGTATGTGTAAGAATAGAGAGACTGATATATAATAAACATAATTAACTTCTAAAACTTACCATGCTTGCAATTAAGCGTAAACTAGTTAAGTCAATCAGCCAATAAGGCTAACCTTTCACAACCCGAAGTAACCACAAGTCACTACTCTGCCAACATACACACTCAAACTGATTTAAAAGGCAAATACTTTTCTCTATCTGTAAATTGAAGATGACATAAAGCACTGAATGGACAAGTGCTATTTGGATCTATTATCAACTTTAGGAATAAAAGCCAAAAGTTATATCACAAGAGACTCTTCATCCATGGAAAACCAGGCAATAGCACAACAACTACGATGAAGAACAAAGTTTCCTACTTGATCTAATTTTTGGCTAGATAAGGTATCCACTTGGAATTTCTGATTACCTCTGAAACAGGACTGTGAGACGGATCGGACAAATGTGGAGGAAGAGAACCTGAACGCACTGAACTGGCAATCCTCTCTCTCCCTCTCCCCTCCTTCTTCAACCTTCTTCCTTCCAATCCCTCCTTCACTCTTGGTGATGGCATCTCATTCATTTCCCAGAGAGTAGCGGCCAGCTTCCTCGCCGAAACCGGCTCCTGAAGCTTCCCTCTTGTACTTCGAGAGGGCGAGAACTGAGGGGACTCCATGGTCCGCTGAGCCAACGACGGGGATCGGGAACTCATCAGCCTCCACGCGGGCATCGGAGTGGTAGAGCCGCCCCTTTTACCAATTAAAATTGCTCTCTTGAATCTGTAATGCTGGACTATAGACGACGAGGATGATCCAGCCGGCGAAGACCCGCGTTTTCTAATTTTAGCAGGGATTAAAGTATCCATGGCTCGATCACTTCTTGGCATTGCACGTACTCGGTTTGATTTAGATCTGGCAAATCCAAAAGCACCAATATTTGAGCAAGACAGCGTGAACCCCAAAAGGAAAAGAAATCTAATCCAAAGCTCGACAAGCTATGCCAACATCCAAGAACAGGGTAGCGGCCAACACTCAACAGCAAAACGAAAAGCAGAGAAGCCACGGAGATGAACCCAGAAACGATTTGCACAGAGATGGGTTTCAAAAAAGGAAATACTTTTCTCTTCTTTCTTTCTTCTTCACTCCATCTTGAAGACTAACGCGAGAGCACAAGAACTAATGCTCTCAAATTCATTCCGCATTTCCTCGGCTTCTCAGCAACAAAAACCCAGTTCCCCTCCCGCAAAATCAACCAAATCTCCAACGAAAGAGTGCAAAGAAACACAGAAACTCGAAGCTACGGACAAAAAAATACGAAATTTATCCACAGGAACAACCAAGTCGTCATCTTTTTTTCTCCCTGTTCTTCCACTACAAGCAAAAGCACCAGCAACAAAATGCGAGCGAGATCTGCGGCTTCAAGATCGCACCTTTTTCAGGTGCATGAGCGGCAAGATTAGCCCTGGGATGGTGGGCAAGGCACCACTTGCGGACGAGCCCGGATCGGACGAGAGCCGCTGAGGCGGAGAGGCGAGCGCGATCGGGCAAAATGCGGAAAAGGGCGAGGAGGCTCCGACCCTTAAAGGGGTCGCGAGAATGTCGGGGGAGCTTTCTCGTGTTCCTCGAATGGCGTCTTCGTCTACGATTACGATGAGAGAGACGAAGAGGAGGAAGAGGAGGAAGAAGGAGGGACTTGACCAGTCCTAAAGCACTCATTCAGCATCACCAACCTAATTAGCAAACACCCAAAGCCAAAAAAAAAAAAAAAGAAACATCACCAACCAAAAGCCCGTGTGACATAAAAAAAAGGCAGATACAAAGCCATTCGTATCTAAACCAAATCATCAAAATATGCATCACCAATTATAATTTTCGCACCGTGAAAAGTTTCAAATTTATATGCTCGTGCTATAATTATCTCACATTAATTTTTGGGTCACGAAAAGTTTTAAATCAAATGACAAGTTTTAACGAAATCTTTCAAGCTTGAGAGAGATATGGAGGGGCATTAGCAGATCTTAACATATTTTTCAAATTAAGATTTCGGTTATTTTGACAACTTTTGTGACATAAAAATTGATTTTTTACTTGTTTGGGTTTTTTCAATAATACGAAAAGCACGGCATGGATCTATAAGATTTTGTAATTTTTAATGATACGAGATTTACTTTGGGTGAATGCGTGCAAATATGCTAATTTATGATTTTTAGTGATGTTAGTCCGTCAAATTTATTTTCATTGTGATTTTATTATCGTGGAACATATTATGCTTTTCAAATTTATGACCCTTTTAAATTTATCTGCAAGGTTAAAATACTGTCGGCTTTCTCCTTTAAACGAGAGACACGGGAGACACGGCCTATCAACAAGTGATTCGGACCACTTATTTAAAGCATGAATGTATCCGAAGTATTGATTGCGTATGACTGCAGAAGAATTAGCGTGTTAAAAATTATAAAGTTAAAGCGACTCAGGCCAAGCAGGAATCATTCTGCTGAGATCAGGTGCGGCGGAGCACACGAAAGGCACGGTGAGCTTGGTTTTCTCCTGGGCTGTGATTGGCCGGGGAAGAACCCGACGACCTTATCCGGTCTGACCGGCTAGGCCCACGGCCAATCGTTTCGCCACGGAGGATGTGGACTGAGTGGACGCGCGCATCACAGGAGTGGAGACAGCGAGCCGCCAGATCGGGATTTAAAAAAAAAGAAATCGGGGATTAATTAAAAAAATAATCATGATAATGATAATAATGGGCTGCGGTGGAGGACCGAGACAGGTAATTCTAATGCATAGGTTGCAATGGTTGCACATTCCTTTGCGTCCCTAGCTAATTTAAATTATCTAATTAAAAAAAGTCAAAGGTTTCCATGTGGAGGAATTTCGGCTTTGAATTTAGCTGGCAATAATAAAAGGAGGGGAATGTTTAGATCTTGTAATTATGATGTCATCCAATCATGTGGCATGGCATTAAATAGTCACCTTGCCGGGAAAATCCATAGTCCATTTTAGTGATTCACGAGATTGGTATGTAATTAGGGCCGTTGGGATCAAAAGGAGTAAAAAAATTCGATATACTTACTTACAGATATTTACGGAAATTACCGAATGTAAAATTGTTAAGGGGATAATGAATTGAGGAAAATAATGATATAGAAGATAGTTACTTACTAATAGGGTTTTTAAATTTACGAATTGTGGAAGAATATTAGATCATGGTGATGAGTTACCATAAATTGGAAAATTATCATTTTGATAGAGTGGAGTATTGCGATTTTTCGTGGAAAGTTACGAGTGTCAAGATGTTCGAATTTTCGAGACTTCAGGTAAATCACTACTCGTAAAGAATGGCTACCAACTTGTCGTTTATAGGGAGATTAAAATAATGGAAGATAATTATTAAGCTTAGCCACCGTCACTTATGACAATATGAGACTTTTAACTATTTTATTGGTTATTACTAAATGTTAGCATTTTCAGTTAACAAACTCTATAGACAAATGACTGTCCATATAGGTAAAAGACTATTTTATTTGTGCAAACAGGTTACTAATATTACAAGTAAGTTACGACTAATAAAGGTGAATTACTAGTAGGGGGAAATTGTCCAATCAATTCTAAACATATTGTACAAATATCAATTCATAACTAAACTTTACAAATTTACCAATTTAATCTGAAACCTTTGTATGGAATTTTAATATATTTATTCTGATTAATTTTCATAAGAAATTGTCAATGTGGCAATGTGCCACGTGGGACAACTAGCAATTAGTCGATGACTGAACAGTCGTGTCGGAACTTTTAGCAAAATTTAAATGGAAAAACTACGTTGAAATTATATGCAAAAGTTTATGATTAAATCGGCAAAATTAAAAAATTGAGGACTGAATTAATATTCACACAATAGATTTAGAATTGATTGAGTAATCTCTCCTCTACCCGTAATTTTTTAAAAATATATACAAATTGGAAATGAGGGCATTTTGAGCAGCTAGCTAATTTTCATTGAATGAGAAATAAACGTTGGTGCTTCCAAAGATGACTCCAGAAGAATGTGCGACTGCGATTATTTGAATCCCAATCAAAAGCTGTTCTACTTGGGCCTCAAAGCTTTTGAGCATTCAAGTGTAGATATCTTTATAGAGGGCAATCATCTTTGGCACCTCGATTTCATTCATTGGATTTACTTTCCTCTTTTGATTTTTTTTCCCCATACATTATATAAAAGTTCACCAACCAATGGCACCGCGGGCTTTTCCTGTCCAATCTCCATTCAACGAACGCGGCGATGACTCCGAGAATTGCATGACAAAAGTAACAAAATTGAATGGAGACATCTCCGACACATGCTTGCAATAAAGGGGCAAGGACCCTTTACCCTGCTCAACGCGGGTCGGGTTAGAGAGGCTCTCCAATCAACGAACGGGGGCGATTACTCCAAGGGAGACTTTTCTATGCTGAAGGAAAGCATTATCCATGGCCCATCTTGAGAGGAATTTCAACAGACATTTATGATTACTAGGCAAGAATGACAGTGGTACATGGTTGGAAAATAGAAGGTGGAATCGGTCTGAGGTCCCCATGTCTTGTAAAATGGTTCTCCATTTATTGAGTTTTTTCAATTGAAGGGCTGTCCGGAAGTGGTGGTTGCTTGGGCACTTTTGGGACAATTATTGGAGGCTTAAAACTTCTAGCCATTCTCTTCCCAAACTAAGCAATGCTCTTAGGGCATCCGGAGTAGTTAATGCACCAATTATATTACCTTATATATGTGGGAGAACGGGTATTCTAATAGTCCCACAATTCTTTATGTAAATGCTATATGTGTGTGTGTGTTAAGAAAGCGGCAGTGCTAGAATATCCTATATGGCATATGGTATATGAATCCAGTGTCAAAATACCCCGTATGGTATATCTTATGTGGAATTTTGGTTGTTAGAAAATACCATATAAATTAATATGATACGACCACCCTTTTTTGTGTGTGTGTAAATGCTATACATATGTGTGTGTGGGTATTAAGAAAGTCACAGTTCTAGAATATCAAGTATTCTAATATTATCTCTTTTATGTATGTAAATGCTATATGTACATAGTGATAATATAAGAATACCCGATATGGTATATGGTAAATAGTGGCAGTGTCTAAATACCTTATGGTTATGTTTGGCCATCTAAATTTCTAACTAAGATAGGATTAGATATGATAGGAAATGAAATTAAGGGGATTTGGTGATATTTTATACATGATTTGGTGATCGTAGTAATAAAGTTGGATATTCATATCGTATCATAAATGACATATCAATATAAATGAATTGCAAATTTTATAAATAGAGATGGTAAAAATTTCTCACAACACTCTTGTCTATTTTATTTTCATTTGCTTTTCTATTTTTTCCTCTCTTTTTTGATTAATTTCCTTTTTATTTCTTTCTTCCACTTCCATCGTTCTCTAACTAAATTTTATTAAATAGAAAACTATACTAATATACCTAAAATACCAAAACAACTAAAATATATAATAAATATATATTTATATATTGAATTTATATTATAGATAAAATCAAATTTGAATATATAAGTAAAAATAAGATTAAATAAAGAAACTAAAATTTTATTTTTTGTTACTTTGAATTTATTATATTAGAATTCATTTATTGTTTATACTTGAAACATCATTTTAAATTTGTTAATCTAAGAAGTTTAATTTACTTGAAAAAATAATTTTCCTTTTACGAATACTAAAAATTCTATCCACCTTCATCCTACCTCCCATAAAATAATTTTATCCGATCTATATCCATAGTATATATAATTTTATCCTGTTTTGAACAGGCACCAAACACAAAATAGGATAAATCTTATCCTATCATGGATTTTATCCTGACTACCAAATTACCATATAATATATGCCACATACCATATAGGGCATTCATATAAGGTATTCTAATGGTATGTAGTAGTATTAGACTACCTTATATTGTATGTCGTATATGGTATCTTTTTTAAGACAACCAATGTATTTTTATCAATGATACCTTATACGATATACCATATAGGGCATTCTTATTAGTGATATCTTATATAAATACCATATAGTCTACATTTGATCGTTTAGATTTCTAATTAGGATTGGACTGAATAAGAAATGATATGGATTATATTATATCCTATCCACTATTGGTGAATTATAGCAATAAAGTTAAATATATTCACATTAGATCATGTACGTTGTTTGGTATAAATAGCATATCAATGTAAATGAGCCTAAAAGTTGCACAAATGGATATAGTAAAATCTCTTGACACTCTTGCATACTTCATTTTTATATGCTTTTTTCTTTTTATTTTTTTCTTCTCTTTTATAATTATTTTCTTTTTTTTTAATTTCTTTTTCCCCTTCCATCGTTCTCAAACAAAATTTTATTAAATAGTGTTTATATTTTTATATCTATATATTGAATTTATATCACAAGATAGAATTAAATTTGAATAAGATTAAACTAAAAAAACATAAACGTTGTTACTTTTTGTTATTTTGAATTTCTTATATTAGAATTCAAATATTATTTATATTGAAATATAATTTTAGTTTTATTAATTTAAGAAGTTTGTTATTCAAGAAAAATAATTTCATACTATGGATATAAGATACCCTATTAACTTTTATTTTACCTTTAACCTGGAATAATTTTATCCCTATATCCCTTTTATATCCAATTTTATCTTGTCTTAAGTAAGCATTAGATGTAAGATATAATAAATTTTATCTTACCCTGAATTTTATCTTGATTACCAAACATAGCCATATGGTATTTTAATCTTATACGATATACCATAAAGGGTATTCTTTTCAATGATACCTTATACGATATACCATATAGGGTATTTTAATACACTGATAGTGTTAAAAATACCATATACGACATATCCTATAGGGTATTTGAATTCTACCAGTTTATTTTTATCAATGATAGTTAGAATACCCAATATGGTAACTTTTTTTTTTTTTAATTTTATTATCAATGATAGTCCACCAAATAAGTGATCCCAATACCGACCAAAAAAAAAAAAAAAACTCATCCCAACATTTTAGGCAAGACCGATCTTCTTTGTCTCTCTCTAATTTCAATTCTCGTTCGCTGTCTCGCCATTTGGCAAGATCATCCCTCGCTTTCCTTCTCCTCTCATTCATCCAGAAAATTCTCAACCATCGCTCTCTAACGACCAGAGTGGCAACAATGGGCTCTACAAGACTAGGTACTTCACGCAAATCCTCGACCATTTCAGCTACCGTCCCGAGAGCTACCAGACGTTCCAGCAGAGGTACTTAATTAACTCCACCTTCTGGGGCGGCCCGCGGAAGAATGCCCCGATCTTTGTCTACACTGGGAACGAGGGTGACATCGAGTGGTTCGCCCAAAACACCGGTTTCATGTTTGAGACGGCACCCCACTTCAATGCCCTTCTTGTGTTTATTGAGGTATATTGCCAACTGATCCAAATACTCAAGCTGTAGTATCATATTTAAGCAATCAATGATAGGACTTTCGTCATTTTGCTTTGCTTTTGCGAAATACATTACAGAAAGATGTAGAGTTTATCATTCTTATTTGTCTCTGTGAAGCATCGGTATTATGGGAAATCGATGCCGTTCGGGGGCAAAAAAGAGGTGGCGTACAGCAACGCAAGCATGTTGGGCTATCTCTCCTCGACGCAGACATTGGCGGACTACGCAACGCTGATAACCGATCTGAAGACGAACTTGACAGCCGAGCGTTCGCCAGTGTTGGTTTTTGGAGGTTCTTACGGGGAAGTATGCTGCTGTTCCCTCACATATGTTAATAACTATAAACAAATTACTGGCTTCTCACTCTTCAGATTAATTGTTGTGTTTGACTTTAGAATAGATTAACTATGTAGCTGGCTGTGCATGCTTTCTGGTTTTAAAAAGAAGACAACAATGGAGTAAAACTTACTCGGATGTTCACTGAAAATATCGCAGGGTTGGCAGCATGGTTTAGGCTAAAGTATCCGCACATTGCAATCGGCGCTTTGTCTTCTTCTGCTCCGATCCTCGACTTTTTCAACGTCACCTCCCCTTACATCTTCAACGACATCATCACTCGAGACTTCAGGGTTCTCTCTCTCTCTCTCTCTCTCTCTCTCTCTCTCTCTGCTCTGAATTTGTTATTTTGTTTTTGGTTGCTCTTGAATTACAAGGACTCAAGAGAGTTTGGAATTAGGGATAAGGTCAGCCCGATGACAAGAAAGGTCTTGCTCGGCCACGGACTGGAAGATGTATGAAGTAATTTGCATGAGTAAACAAATCCGAAGATGGTCCTAACCTGGACATTTTAGTCAAAATTTCATAAAATCCCTAGTATATTCCTCAGACAAAACTATAATTCATAAGCAAAATCTTGTTATTCAGAAAAAGTCTGGACCACTACATTTCCATTTACTAAATCTCAGTCTTATCATGTAAATCTAAATTCTTTTTTTGAAATAGATAAAATGATATTGTTCATTTTCTTCTTCTTGAGATATTAATTTTTCCACACGCCGTATTCCTGTGCCGGTACTTCAACTAATCCAAAACATCTGGTTCGTTTAATTGTACATGAAATTTTATCAATCCCTTAATTTTATTGTTCTTGTAAACCACAACGCGGTGTAACGTACTTATTTTACATGCACCATCAATCCAACGTTTGTGTTCTCGATACCAACCATATAGATTTCACATGAATTGTGACTATGCGAAAACCACACAAGTCTAAGAGTGCGATTGATGTGAATGTCCGTGAGCGAGAGCAAGAATTGCTACAAAGTGATCAAGCGATCATGGCAGAAGATTGAAGATACAGTGAAACAACAAGGTGGACTCGAGAACCTGCGAAAATCATTCAGACTATGCAAGTAAGAGATGACTCAAACAATATCAGCTTCTCATGGATTTGATTTATTTATGTTTTTTTTTTTGGTGGGTTCTTTGTTTATGTAATGACCCCTTTGCAGGAACTTTAAGGATGCGGAATATCTCACAGGTTGGCTCGAAACTGCTCTCGTTTACGCGGCCATGACCGATTATCCAACTCCTTACAATTTCCTGACTCCCTTGCCTGCTTATCCGGTCAAACAGGTATAGCTTGCTCAACAAATAATAACTTATATTAGCAGTGTATTCCAAGCAATATCTTCAAGATCATACTTTATAGTATTGCAAGTCAAATTCAAATTCTTTGGGGGAACATAGATCTGATCTCAAAGGGAAAATAAAGTTACTTCTCGAATGAACCAATCTTGTTTTGAAGTAAGTAAACTTGGCTTAAAAAATGCAAGACTTCTTGTAGCGTATGACCAATTCGTGAGGCAGATCTGATCTTTGAGGATTGTATCGTTGCGTGTGTGATTGACCAAGTCAAATGAAGGATTAAAATACTTTTTTCCGGCGCAAGACAACTTGGTCCCAAAACTTCATAAACGATTCCTGAGAATTTAATTAACTCGCTCCGTTGTGCCAATATTGAGGCGTGGCGGGGCCATTTTGTGAAATGCTTCTGTTAAATCTTCAAGATATAGTACTAACAGAGTCGCGGAATTGAACAACTCAATGGCTGGACAGACAATCGGACGCATGACTAATGTTTATGCTCTCTATTTTTACTTTGTGTAGATGTGCAAGGCGGTAGATGATCCGAGCAAAGGGGACGATGATTTTGCCAAATTGTATGGCGCGGCAAACATCTACTACAACTACAGCGGCGGCGACTCATGCTTCGATCTAATGGACGATTCCGATCCTCATGGCCTCAGCGGATGGGGATGGCAGGTACCCAACAATTTTTCACTCTCTCAAAAGAAAAGATTTCCTAAGCAATGCCTCTTAAGAATTACATGTTACATTGGATTCAACTTGAAACCTTATCAACCATTATCACATGAATAATGCTAGAGATGATAAGACTTATTTACTAAATGAATTTACTAAATTATGTGATAGAAAACTGTCAAGTGTTTAAAAAGGTATTCTGACTTAATCTAGCAAACCCATCTAGTAGATGAGCTTTAACATCTCCGACATTAATCCAATCCGGAGATAGTAGTTGTGATGAGGTGAAGGTCATAAGCTCTTTTTTTTTTTTTTTTTTTTTTTTTTGTGAGGTCAATATAAGCTTTTTCTATTTGGTTGGTGGAGTAATGAAGAAGTTAGGGAGGACAATAATTAATAGTAATACTAGTTAGGGAGGACTATAATTAATAGTAATACTATTTACTGGTCATCTAGCATTGTATTTGAATATTTAATTATTAAATCGCGCATTAATCCAACGTTTAAACTTTTAAAATAGTTGGCAGTAATTCCATAAAATCCTACAAATTATTCCTTCTTCTTTCTATGACTCTTGAGAAATGACTCGACATTCTCGAAAGAATTTTTCATGAGATTTATGTGGCTTTTTGTCAAATTTGTAGCTTTGTAGTCATGGAGTCCTCATCTGATCTTTCCTATATTTCTCATTGTAGTATCAATAACTAGGAAACTCACCCTTTGGCCTGGTAAAACTTTTTGCGATTGAATTAACTTGTGAACTCTCTTTCTTCTTTGGTGTTCATGTCCTCTTCTTTTACTTAAAAGTGGGCTAGCTTTCGCATCTGGAGGAGCCAATAAATACCCCAAAAAAAAAAAAAAAAAAATTCGAATGGAGAGAACTCCAAGAGGAGCCTAAAATGTCTGGGTTTTCGTTCCCCAGTTCTGTTCCTTCCTTCGGATCCTAGACTGTCAATTTGCTTTGTTTTTTTTTCTTTTTCAAGAAATGGTTTTAATTTGTTAACCCGAATTTTAATTAAGGGAATACATGCTACAGGCGTGTAATAGTTAAATAGGAAGTAAACAACAAAATGGCATCGGGTTGATCGAGTGCATTCACTTTTAATCTATTTGAATCATCTAAAACGATAGATCGTGTATACATAACTCACCAAATTTATGGATCACGATGTATTTGGATTCACATACCCAGTTGCCTCACTCTATCCAATCCACAAACTTGTATTTTTATATATGTATATAGGAGTTAAAGTTAAAGTTTGATGTGAAATCCCACGTTTCTTGAGGTGGGGAATTCTGTGTACCTTATCAAGTCTATGTAATTAACTATGGCATCATCCCAATTTTACATCGAAATCTTAAGTCCTTTTTGTACCATTCCATGATCTCTAAGCTCCTTTTAGCACGAGCGCATGTGATAGTGATCGTTATTTATTTCCTTGCAAGCATGCACGGAAATGGTAATGCCAACAGACGGCAATCAAGAGACGAGTATATTCCCACAAGTACAATTATAAAGATACAATCGGCTCCTGTGCATCTGACTCCAGCGTTGTCTCTAGGCCCACCTAGATCCCTATCGAGTTCGGCGGCCATGTGGGTAACCCGTCCTTTATTATTCTATGCTTGGTGCAAACTTTGTATAAGTATATAATCATAATTTATGAAGTTTCACATAAGCTTTCATATCTTGCACGTCCTTACTTGGAGAATTGCAACATCTATTCATCCCGCCTCCTAACCTGAATTTTGTGTCGATCATTGCGTGTACTTAAAAAGAACAGGACATTAGGCGGACCTTGAGGAGATTTGGGAGCAATATCATCTTCTTCAATGGCTTCAGAGACCCATGGAGTGGTGGAGGGTATCTCTCTCTCTCTCTCTCTGGTGTGGGGGAATATGAATGGTTTAATATTCCTGTCTCTGTGGTAAAATTGGCAGGGTGTTGAAGAGCGCGCGCTCTCTCTCTCTCTCTCTCTCTCTCTCTCTCTCTCTCTCTCTCATGAATGGTTTAATATTCCCGTCTCTGTGGTAAAATTGGCAGGGTGTTGAAGAGCATTTCCAAGAGCATTGTTGCAATAGTGCCCAAAAAAGGTCAGCTCACTGTCTCCGAAACTTCGCATAATTGACTCTTCATTTTATGAATAAACGTTATCACAAAAAGATATTAGTGAATCCCTTCGATGGAAGAAGTGATGGTCAATATTCACATTGATGGGAGGTTGTCTGTGGTATGTAAAATAACAAGTTCAGAGACAAGTTATAGAAATAGATTTTCTAGGACATACAACAAGTTATTTTTAACCGTCGTAAGTTATCGATGATAGGGGCTCACCATGTCGATCTACGATACTCAACCAGTGAAGATCCCAAGTGGCTTCAAGATGTGAGAAAGAAGGAGATCAAGATCATTTCGGGCTGGATCTCTCAATACTATTGTGACTTGGCCAAATAGTCTTCCTAATTTCGGTTTTCCGTTTCATAATGCTTCTAGTTCTTCAACTATCCAAATGAAAACTTTTACTTCGGGGATTGACAGTGGCTCTTATATGTTGTTTTCTTAAATGGTTCCCAACATTAACAAATAATTATCCAATTTGTCATATTAAGTTCAAATCATGTGAACGAGTCACGTACCCATTCATGTGAAATGGGGTGAAAAATGAAATAGCAAATATCACAACTAACATTTCAATTATATCCCACATATAGTTATTATTGGGGAAAATTATCAGAAAAATCCTAAATCAATTGCATTTGTATCAATTCATTCTAAATTTTTTATGCAAATTGACACAAGTATAATAAGTTTAGGTAAAGTGACACAAGTGTAGCACGCAAGAGCTGTTTTTGAGTGTTTCCCATGCTAACCAGGACTAGCTTATAAACACTTTGGATTGTGTTTGGTCATTTGAATTTTCCACTATATACGACCGAACAAGATTCCAATGAAAGCTAAATCGGTGAAAAGAGCAGTTGACACTAAGACTCGTTTATGAAGTTAATACTTTTAATTGATGTCACGAACTCTTACTAACTCAGGATCAAATATGACCCACTTATTCAAATAATCATTTGCAATTTGTAATTAGATTTATGCATTATGATTCATAAGCACAATGTACATTGTTTCATGATCATTGAGAGTTTGGATCTAACAATAGGGACACTCAACCATAAGTCAGTTTATTGTTTCATAAGGATGAGCTCATTCGTATTTGTTCAAGTGCTGCATGTGCATAGGAGTATGCACGTTCTATTAACAATATCTGACAAGTACGACAGTAGAGTTGGTGTGTATATATTGAATGAGTGAAGTCCATTGCACGTGGGTGTGTAGGTCCGAACAGAAACTGTAAAATCGTTTATTAATCGAAGTTAGAATGCTGATTATTTGGTTGATTGTTGTGGAAAAATGATCAAAAGAGTCATAAACCTATTATACGGATGTCAATTTAATCCTAAACTTTTAATTTGATCAATTTAGTTTTAAACTTTTTCATGGTTTACCAATGTAGTTTTTCTGTCTAATTTTAGCCAGAATTACTGACGTAGTCATCCAATCAATGTTGACTATCCTACATGGCACAATTGGTGCCGACAGCTTAACAATTCTTGTAATCTTTTGAAAAAAATTAAATTTTTCCTTTTCCTTTTCCTTTTCCTTTTCCTTTTTTTTTATTTTCTCTATTTCCCTTTGCTAGTTGTTGGGCTTGGATGATGTTTAGCGAGGTTGCCAGCTACAAGCAAGGGCTGCAACATCTTTGCCGATTTGGCAAAGGGCCGCCCTCACCAACCTCTAGCAAGCATCGACCTAGTTGGATTAAATTGGCAAAATTAGAGAGTTCATACTGAATTCACATTTATATAATAGGTTTTAAAACTGATCGAGATCTTCCCACTACTTTTTGTTTATTTTTTATTTTTTTTAATATTAATTAGCAGTAAGGGACATTTTGAGCGCCGACTAATTCTCATCGAGGCGGCATCATTCCATCACACACACTCGACCGAGATAAATAGGTTTGTGCATCTGAAAATGTCCCTAAAAGGATTAGCAAATGTGATTATTTGAATCCCAATAAAAAATTATTCTACTTCGGTCTCATAGCTTTTGAGTATCTAATTGTAGATATCTCTATGAAGGGCCATCATTTCTTGAACCACAAATTCAATTTTTTTTTTTTTATTTACTTTCCTCTTTTGATTTTTCTTCTAGACATTATCGAAAAGTTCCCCGACCAATAGCACCATGGACCTTTCCTGCCCAATATCCATTCGACAAATGGAGCGATTACTCCGAGAAATGGATAAACAAAGTAAAAAGGAAACTACAAGTAGTATCCTGGCCCATCTTGAGAGGAATTTCAACAGACGTGTATGATTAGGATTACTAGACATGTCTCGCAAAATAGTTTCGTAGGACGTGTTTATTCCATAAAATATAACTAATTCCATTTTGATAAAATGACATTTTGTAAAACTTATAAAAATAAATAAACGAAAAAGATTTTTATCATTCATGAAAATTTTTGGACATAGTGAAAAATTCTTATGGACTAATTATTTCAAGCAATATTACTGAATATTTTTAAGAAAATATTTTTCAAATAATTCATTCTCCATTTTTAATTATTTTGTTGAGTCTATTAAGTTGTTGTGGTTGTTTGGGGCCGTCTTTCCCAAACTAAGCAATACTCAGTATCCGTAGCAGTTAATGCAGCAATTTATTACCTCACATATTTATGGAATTTACGGTAGGAGGAAGTTATTTTCTAGAAAAATAATCATATATTCTAATGTTCGATTAAAATTTAAAAATTAAATAAAAATATGTTCTACTGTTCGGCAATGAGGGAGGAAGAGAGATCAAAAGCCCCAATTGTACAAGTTCCAAACACAACACGTTGCAACCACCGGGATTCGCCCAATGCCACCCTTCCAACATGGAAGGGGAGGTGAGGTTCAAATCCCTACCTTCTCGGGAGAATGGGGTGAAGGACGCGTAAGTTTCGGGAGTGGGTTTCGACTCTCAGGCCTTGCAAGAAGCAAGGATGGGGTGGGGATGCGTAAGTTTCAGGAGTGAGTTTCGACTCTCACGCTCTGCAAGAAGCAATGTAAAAGTCTGAGAGCGAGTGTAGAGTAGGAATAGAGTAGAACCGACCAAAGAAAAAAAAAACACGACACGTTGCTCATCGGAGGCCCATCAACGGGACAATAAGACAACGATCTTCATGTGGCCCAAATCGATTCTCGGCCACTATTGATCCGCCGTTGGATAGCATGCAAAACTGTATTCATGCATGACGATGTTGAATGTCACCAATAAGTCTCACTTTGCATGTGTAATTTATTCAATACTTGTTATTGGATACGGAAAATATTATAAATAAAGTTATGGCCAACGATTTGATCCTGGGATGTGTGGACTTTAATGAATATGTTAGGGGTTTACAGACTGGGCCATATTTTGCTTCAATTTTGATTAGATAAAACTTTTTCCAACCAGTATTGTTAAATTTGGTAAATCATCGTCAACCAATCTAAAATCTCAAACTGTTAAATGAATACGTGGTTTAAACCTTTGAATATTCTCATACTCCCATTCATGTGTAGGCTGTACTTTGACCTACGCCTAAAGCGTGAAAATATGTGATTAGTAAGGCCAATAAGGAACTGTAAAGATTTAAAAAGATTTGTAGTAGAAGAGAGAAGAGTGTCATATTATGTACTTTACCGGAAAAAGAGTACAAGAGCTTGATTGTATAGAGAGAGAAACCAATTAGACTTTATTATAATTAAGATAAATCACAATTAACCTAATCCTAAATATACGTCGGACACATGTAATTTGAACAGTGCGAGAAGTTCCCTCTAGCCATGGATGGACGGAGTAAAACACAACCCTCATTTTATTAGCATTGGCACAGCTATTGTGGAGAAATGAATTTTTTGTAATTATTGTTTAAATAGCTTTATGAAAATGAAAAATATTAATAAATATTCCTTGAACATCAATGGAATTATTATAATTGTACTTCGTCCATAAAAATTCATTTTTTAAGTTCAATTTTTGGATGCTTTTGTATTCAGATCTGTAACATATGTTGCTCGGCAATTGAGTCCACCAACTTTCATTTTCTGCAATCGAGAACTTTAATTTGCATAATTTCTTCAAATGCTCATTTTACATGGTCATTAGCTCTTATTGAAACTATTGATTTACTTTAAAAAATGGAAGCGATTTTCATTTTAATTTCCACAACTCTCATCGTGCTCTTTGGCATTAGTTCATGAATAGCACAAACAATCATGGGGCAACATTCATCAATTTCTCATTTTTCATATTAGGTTGTATTGTTGTTTGAACAACAATCAACTTGATCTTAATAAATTCTTACTTAAGTGAGTTATGTGTGATTTTTATTAAAATTAAAAGATTTATGATTAAATTGATATCCATACAATAGATTCACGAATGATTTAATAATTTTTCAAAAAAGAGAAATAAATAAATTAAATTCACATCTTCCTCTACCGGTGTTTCATCAGACATAACTTTGATGGTGGAAAAGAGGGAGTTTTAAATTAGTGATAAATTCACATCTTAAAAAGCTAATCCAATGATCATGACACACGTTATAGCATCGTAGCATCGTCAGTAATAATCACATGAGAGTAAAAAAGCTAGAAAAGATAAAAGAAATAGAAATTCAACAAGTTCGAGTCAGAGATTGGAGGAAAGACTCGTTGACCTTGTTATTATGTAATTCTTTGTTCCAAAAGGACGTTCCACACCTTGACCATTATATTATATCCTATGCACTATTGGTAAATTATAGCAATAAAGTTAAATATATTCACATTAGATCAAGTACGTTGTTTGGTATAAATAGCATATCAATGTAAATAAGCCTAAAAGTTGTACAAATGGAGATCATAAAAATCTCTTGACACCTTCACCAAAAAAAAAAAAAAAAATCTCTCGACACTCTTGCATACTTCATTTTTATTTGCTTTTTTATTTTTATTTTTTCTTCTCTTTTATAATTATTTTCTTTTTTATTTTTTTTCCCCTTCCATCGTTCTCTAACAAAATTATTAAATAGTAAACCATAATAATATACCTAAAATATGTAATAAATATAAACATGCTTTTATATCTATATATTGAATTTATATCATAAGATAGAATTAAATTTGAATAAAATAAACTAAAAAAACATAAATGTTGTTACTTTTTGTTATTTTGAATTTCTTATATTAGAATTCAAATATTATTTATATTGAAATATAATTTTAGTTTTATTAATTTAAAATTTTTGTTATTCGAGAAAAATAATTGCATATTATGGATATAAGATACCATATTAACTTTTATTCCACATTTCTTATGGTATAATTTTATCCGGACTATATTCCTTTTATATCCGACTTTATTTTGCCTTGAGTAAACATTAAACATAGGATATGATAAATTTTATCTTACCCAAATTTTTTATCTTGATTACTAGACACAACCATAGGGTATTTTAATCCTATACGATATACCATATAGGCTATTTTAATACGCTAGTAGTATTAAAAATACCATATACGACATATCCTATAGGGTATTTCAATTCTACCATTTTATTTTTATCAATGATAGTTAGAATACCCTATATGGTATTTTTTTTATTTTTTATTTATCAATGATAGTCCACCAAATAAGTTATCCCAATACCGACCAAAAATAAAAACTCATCCCAACATTTAAGGCAATACCGATTTCCTTCCATCGTGGATACGGCCATCTATACAGCCTCGAGATGGCCGTCTCCTGTCCCCTGCCGGCGGGAACCATTTGTCTCGGTTGACTTACCCCCCCCTCTCCCCTTTCCTTCTCAACTGAAATCTCCATACTCATTCACTTCCTCTGCAGCTGCAAACACCAAAGCCCGAAAGATCATGAGTGCAACGCAACTACCATCGAACCTTCCTCTTTGTCTCTCTCTCTAATCTTTCAATGCTCGTTCGCTGTCTCGCCATTTGGCAAGATCATCCCTCGCTTTCCTTCTCCTCTCATTCATCCAGAAAATTCTCAACCATCGCTCTCTAACGACCAGAGTGGCAACAATGGGCTCTATAAGACTAGGTACTTCACGCAAATCCTCGACCATTTCAGCTACCGTCCCGAGAGCTACCAGACGTTCCAGCAGAGGTACTTAATTAACTCCACCTTCTGGGGCGGCCCGCGGAGGAATGCCCCGATCTTTGTCTACACTGGGAACGAGGGTGACATCGAGTGGTTCGCCCCAAACACCGGTTTCATGTTTGAGACGGCACCCCACTTCAATGCCCTTCTTGTGTTTATTGAGGTATATTGCCAACTGATCCAAATACTCAAGCTGTAGTATCATATTTAAGCAATCAATGATAGGACTTTCGTCATTTTGCTTTGCTTTTGCGAAGTACATTACAGAAAGATGTAGAGTTTATCATTCTCATTTGTCTCTGTGAAGCATCGGTATTATGGGAAATCGATGCCGTTCGGGGGCAAAAAGAGGTGGCGTACAGCAACGCAAGCATGTTGGGCTATCTCTCCTCGACGCAGGCATTGGCAGACTACGCAACGCTGATAACCGATCTGAAGAAGAACTTGACAGCCGAGCATTCGCCAGTGGTGGTTTTTGGAGGTTCTTACGGGGAAGTATGCTGCTGTTCCCTCACATATGTTAATAACTATAAACAAATTACTGGCTTCTCACTCTTCAGATTAATTGTTGTGTTTGACTTTAGAATAGATTAACTATGTAGCTGGCTGTGCATGCTTTCTGGTTTTAAAAAGAAGAAAACAATGGAGTAAACTTACTCGGATGTTCACTGAAAATATCGCAGTGTTGGCAGCATGGTTTAGGCTAAAGTATCCGCACATTGCAATCGGCGCTTTGTCTTCTTCTGCTCCGATCCTCGACTTTTTCAACGTCACCTCCCCTTACATCTTCAACGACATCATCACTCGAGACTTCAGGGTTCTCTCTCTCTGCAAATTTGTTATTTTGTTTTTGGTTGCTCTTGAATTACAAGGACTTAAGAGAGTTTGGAATTAGGGATAAGGTCAGCCCGATAACAACAAAGGTCTTGCTCGGCCACGGACTAGAAGATGTATTAAGTAATTTGCATGAGTAAACAAATCCGAAGATGGTCCTAACCTGGACATTTCAGTCAAAATTTCATAAAATCCCTAGTATATTCCTCAGACAAAACTATAATTCATAAGCAAAATCTTGTTATTCAGAAAAGTCTGGACCACTACATTTCCATTTACTAAATCTCCAATCTTATCATGTAAATCTAAATTTTTTTTGAATTAGATCAAATGATATTGTTCATTTTCTTCTTCTTGAGATTTTAATTTTTCCACACACCGTATGCTCTGTGCCGGTACTTCAACTAATCCAAAACATCCGGTACATTTAATTGTGCATGGAGTTTATCAATCCCTTAATTTTATTGTTCTTGTAAACCACAATGCGGTGTAATGTACTTATTTTACGTGCACCATCAATCCGACGTTTGTGTTCTCAATATCCACCATATAGATTTCACATGAGTTGTGACTATACAAAACTACACAAGTCTAAGACGCAATTGATGTGAATGTCCAGAGCGAGAGCAAGAATTGCTATAAAGTGATCAAGCGATCATGGCAGAAGATTGAAGTTATGGCGAAACAACAAGGTGGACTCGAGATCCTGCGAAAATCATTCAGACTATGCAAGTAAGAGACGACTCAAACAATATCAGCTTCTCATGGATTTGATTTATTTATGTTTTTTTTTTTTTGGGTGGGTTCTTTGTTTATGTAATGACCCCTTTGCAGGAACTTTAAGGATGCGGAATATCTCACAGGTTGGCTCGAAACTGCTCTCGTTTACGCGGCCATGACCGATTATCCAACTCCTTCCAATTTCCTGACTCCCTTGCCTGCTTATCCGATCAAACAGGTATAGTTTGCTCAACAAATAATAACTTGTATTAGCAATGTAATCCAAGCAATATCTTCAAGATCATACTTTATAGTATTGCAAGTCAAATTCAAATTCTTTTGAGGCACATAGATCTGATCTCAAAGGGAAAATAAAGTTACTTCTCCAACGAACCAATCTTGTTTTGAAAGTAAGTAAATTTGGCTTTAAAAATGCAAGACTTCTTGTAGCGCATGACCAATTTGTGAGGCAGATCTGATCTTTGGGGATTGTATCGTTGCATGTGTGATTAACCAAGTCAAATGAAGGATTAGCATACTTTTTCCGGCACAAGACAACTTAGTCCCAAAACTTCATAAACGATTCCTGAGAATTTAATTATCTCGCTCCGTTGTGCCAATATTGCGGCGTGGCGGGGCCATTTTGTGAAATGCGTTTCTGTTAAATCTTCAAGATATAGTACTAACAGAGTCGCAGAATTGAACAACTCAATGGCTGGACAGACAATCGGATGCATGACTAATGTTTATGCTCTCTATTTTTATTTTGTGTAGATGTGCAAGGCGATAGATGATCCGAGCAAAGGGGACGATGATTTTGCCAAATTGTATGGCGCGGCAAACATCTACTACAATTACAGCGGCGGCATCTCATGCTTCGATCTAATGGACGATTCCGATCCTCATGGCCTCAGCGGATGGGGATGGCAGGTACCCAACAATTTTTCACTCAGAAAAGATCTCCTAAGCAATGCCTCTTAAGAATTACATGTTACATTGGATTCAACTTGAAACCTTATCAACCATTATCACATGAATAGTGCTAGAGATGATAAGACTTATATACTAAATGAATTTACTAAATGATGTGATAGAACACTGTTAAGTATTTAAAAGGGTATTCTGACTTAATCTAGCAAAACCATCTAGTATATGAGCTTTAACATCTCCGACATTAATCCAATCCGGAGATAGTACTTGTGATGAGGTGAAGGTCATAAGCTCTTTCTATTTTATTTTATTTTTTTGTGAGGTCAATACAAGCTTTTTCTATTTTGTTGGTGGAGTAATGAAGAAGTTAGGGAGGACTAGAATTAATAGTAATACTATTTACCGGTCATCTAGCATTGTGTTTGAATGTTTAATTATTAAATCATGCATTAAGCTAATGATTTAAACTTTTAAAACAGTTGGCAGTAATTCCGTAAAGTCTCACAAATTGTTCCTTCTTCTTTCTATGACTTGAGAAATGACTCGATATTCTCGAAAGAAGTTTTCATGAGATCTTTGTGGCTCTTTGCCAAATTTGTAGCTTTGTAGTCATGGAGTCTTCATTTGATCTTTCCTATATTTCTCATTGTAGTATCTATAACTAGAAAAATCACCCTTTGGCCAGGTAAAACTTTGCGATTGAATTAACTTGTGAACTCTCTTCTTCTTTGGTGTTCTTGTCCTCTTCTTTTACTTAAAAGTGGGCTAGCTGCATCTGGAGGGGCCAATAATTACCAAAAAAAAAAAAATCGAATGGAGAGAACTCCAAGAGGAGCCTAAAATGTCTGGGTTTTCGTTCCTCAGTTCTGTTCCTTCCTTCGGATCCTAGACTGTCAATTTGCTTTGTTTCTTTTTCTTTTTCTTTTTCCAGAAATGGTTTTAATTTGTTAAGCCCGATTTTAATTAAGGGAATACATGCTAAAGGCGTGCAATAGTTAAATAGAATGTAAACAACAAAATGGCATCGGGTTGATCGAGTGCATGCACTTTTAATCTATTTGAATCGTGTATACATAACTCACCAAATTTATGGATCGCGATGTATTTGGATTCACATACCCAGTTGACTCACTCTATCCAATCCACAAACTTATATTTTTATATATGTATATAGGAGTTAAAGTTAAAGTTTGATGTGAAATCCCACATTTCTTGAGGTGGGGAATTATGCGTATCTTATCAAGTCTATGTAATTAACTATGGCACCATCCCAACTTTTACGTCAAAATCTTAAGTCCTTTTTGTACCATTCCATGATCTCTAAGCTTCTTTTAGCATGAGTGCATGTGATAGTGATCTTTATTATTTCCTTGTAGGCATGCACGGAAATGGTAATGCCAATAGACGGCAATCGAGAGACAAGCATATTCCCAGCTTACAAGTACAACTATACCGATACAATCAGCTCCTGTGCAGCTGACTCCAGCGTCGTCTCTAGGCCCACCTGGATCCCTATCGAGTTCGGCGGCCATGTGGGTAACCCGTCCTTCATTATTCTATGCTTGGTGCAACCTTTTTATTAGTATAAATGATAATTTATGAAGTCTTGCATACGCTTTCATATCTTGCACATCCTTACTTAGAGAATTGCAGCATCTATTCATCCTGCCTCCTAACCTGAATTTTTGTGTCGATCATTGTGTGTACTTAAAAAGAACAGGACATTAGGCGGACCTTGAGGAGATTTGGGAGCAATATCATCTTCTTCAATGGCTTAAGAGACCCATGGAGTGGTGGAGGGTATCGCTCTCTCTCTCTCTCTCTCTCTCTCTCTCTCTCTCTCTCTCTCTCTCTGGTGTGGAGGAAATGAATGTTTTAATATTCTTGTCTCTGTGGCAAAATTGGCAGGGTGTTGAAGAGCATTTCCAAGAGCATTGTTGCAATAGTGGCCGAAAAAGGTCAGCTCACTGTCTCTCAAACTTAGCATAATTGACTCTTCATTTTATGAATAAACGTTATCACAAAAAGATATAAGTGAATCCCTTCGATGGAAGAAGTGATGGTCAATCTTCACATTGATGGGAGGTTGTCCGTGGTATGTACAATAACATGTCCAGATACAAGTTATAGAAATAGATTTTCTAGGACATACAACAAGTTATTTTTAACCCTCGTAAGTTATCGATTATAGGGGCTCACCATGTCGATCTACGATACTCGACCAGTGAAGACCCCGAGTGGCTTCAAGATGTGAGAAAGAAGGAGATCAAGATCATTTCAGGCTGGATCTCTCAATACTATCGTGACTTGGCCAAATAGTCTTCCTAATTTTGGTTTTCCGACTCATAATGCTTCTAGTTCTTCAACTATCCAAGTGAAAACTTTTACTTCGGGGATTGACAGTGGCTCTTATATGTTGTTTTCTTAAATGATTCCCAACATTAATAAATGATTATCCAATTTGTCATATTAAGTTCAAATCATGTGAACGAGTCACGTACCCATTCATGTGAAATGGGGGTGAAAAATGAAATAGCAAATATCACAACTGACATTTCAATTATATCCCCCATATAGTTATTATTGGGGAAAATTATAAAAAAAAATCCTAAATCAATTGCATTTGTATCAATTTATTTCTAAATCTTTTATGTGTATTGACACAAGTATAATAAGTTTAGGTAAAATGACACGAGTGTAGTTCGCAAGAGCTGTTTTTGAGTGTTCCCCATGCTAACCAAGAGTAGCTTATAAACACTTTGGATTGTGTTTGGCCATTTGAATTTTCCACCGTCTACGACCGAAGAAGATTCCAATGAAAGCTAAATACTCGTTTATGAAGTTAATACTTTTAATTGATGTCATGAACTCTTACTGACTCTGGATCAAATATGACCCACTTATTCAAATAATCATTTGCAATTTGTAATTAGATTTATGCATTATGATTCATAAGCACAATGTACATTGTTTCATAAACATTGAGAGTTTCGATCTAACAATAGGGACAGTCAACCATCAGTCAGTTTATTGTTTCATAAGGATAAGCTCATTCGTATTTGTTTATGCTGCATGTGCATAGGAGTATGCACGTTCTATTAACAATATCTGACAAGTACGACAGTAGAGTTGGTGTGTATATATTGAATGACTGAATTCCATTGCACGTGGGTGTGTAGGTCCGAACAGAAACTCTAAAATTATTTATTAATAGAAGTTAGAATGCTGATTATTTGGTTGAACAGTTGCAGAAAAATGATCAAAATAGTCATATAAACCTATTATACGGATGTCAATTCAATCCTAAATTTTCAATTTGATCAATTTAGTTTTATACTTTTTCATGATTTACTAATGTAGTTTTTCTGTCTAATTTTAGCTAGAATTATTAACGTAATCATCCAATCAATGTCGGCTATCCTACGTGGCACAACCGGTGTTGATGGTTAACAATTTTTATAATTTTTTGAAAAAAATTGGCAAAATTAAAGAGTTTAGATTGAATTAACATTCATACAATAAGTTTTAAAACTGAGTGAGAGATCTTTCCACTACTTTAGGTTTATTTTTATTTTTTTTTAAATATTTAATTGGTAGTAAGGGACATTTTGAGCTCGACTAATTCTCATCTAGTCGGCATCATTCCATCACACGCACTCGACCAAGATAAATAGGTCCGTGCTTCTGAAAATGTCCCTAAAAGGATTAGCAAATGTGATTATTTGAATCCCAATAAAAAATTATTCTACTTCGGTCTCATAGCTTTTGAGTATTTAATTGTAGATATCTCTATGAAGGGCCATCATTTCTTGAACCAAAAATTCATTCTTTTGACTTACTTTCCTCTTTGATTCTTCTTCCAGACATTATAGAAAAGTTCCCCAACCGATAGCACCACGGGCCTTTCCTGCCCAATATCCATTCGACAAATGGAGCGATTACTCCGAGAAATGGATAAACAAAGTAAAAAGGAAACTACAAGTAGTATCCTGGTCCATCTTGAGAGGAATTTCAACAGACGTGTATGATTAGGATTACTAGACATGTCTCGCAAAATAGTTTCGTAGGACGTGTTTATTCCATAAAATATAAATAATTCGGATAACATTTTTGATAAAAATGACATTTTGCATATCACTTATAAAAATAAATAAATGAAAAAGATTTTTATCGTCATGAAATTTTGGACATAGTGAAAAATTCTTATGGACTAATTATTTCAAGCAATATTACCGAATATTTTTAAGAAAATATTTTTCAAATAATTCATTCTCCATTTTTAATTATTCTATTGAGTCTATTCGGTTGTTGTGGTTGTTTGGGGCGTCTTTCCCAAACTAAGCAATACTTAGCATCCGGAGCAGTTAGTGCAGCAATTTATTACCTCACATATTTATGGAATATACGGTGGGAGGAAGTTACTCCGGTCTTCGGCATTGATTCTGCGATGCAATCACATTTAAGCAGAAATCAAAGGTAGGAACCAGCTTGGATCTCCGAATTCTGCTTGTAGATTAAAACTACGCCAAGTTTGATGGTCATGTCACCAAGTGTAAGCAATTTCATGATGGCTTATTAAAACATATGTGGCGGGCTCAATTCCCCGTCAAGTGTAAACAATTGCATACTTAGATTCGTGTCTCACTATGGCATATTTCATATGATGGGCTTCTTCATCCGCCCCGGGGCAGGAGAGAGAGAGAGAGATTGTGTCAATGTCAAGGAAGCATTAGCGAAGAGCAACAACAATAACTAGGACTGGCCAACACATGCACCTGTGATGGAAAGAGATTAGCATGTGGATGTTGTGTCTAGAGTTGAAATGAGATTCTAACCTTAGAACTAATCATTGGAATATGCTAATTGTTCAACATGAATTAGTTCGCTTCATAAAAAAAAAAAAAAAATTAGGCACTAAGATTCCATTCGTTTTTGCTGAAAATATTATATCTCCAGAATATATTTTCTAAGAAGTTATTTTCTAAAAAAATAATCATATTTTTTAATGTTCGATTGAAATTTAAAAATTAAATAGAAAATATTTTCCACTATTCAGCAAAGAAGGGGGAAGAGAGATCAAAAGCCTCAATTGTACAAGTTCCAAACACAACACGTTGCTCATTGGAGGCCCATCAACGGGACAATAAGACAAGGATCTTCATGTGGACCAAATCGATTCCCGGCCCCTATTGATCCGCCATAGGATTGCATGAAAAACTGTATTCACGCATGACGAGATGTTGAATGTCACCAATAAGTCTTCGCTTTGCATGTGCAATTTATTCAATACACGTTATTGGATACGGAAAATATTATAAATATAAGTTATGGCCAACGATTTGATCCTGGGATGTGTGGACTTTAATAAATAGGTTAGAGGTTTAGAAATAGGACCATATTTTTCTCCAATTTTGATTAGATAAAAAAATTTCCAACCAATATTTTTAAATTTGGTAAATTATTATCGATTGTTTTAAAATCTTAAATTGTTAAATGAATACGCGATTTAAACATTTGAATATTTTCATACTCTCATTCATGTGTAGGTCAGACTTTGATCTACGCCTATAGCGGAAATATGTGATTAGTAAGGCCAATAGGGAATTGTAAAGATTTACAGAGATTTGTAGTAGGAGAGAGGAGTGTCATATTATGTACTTTACCAGAGAAAGAGTACAAGAGCTTGATTGTATAGAGAGAGAAAGCAATTAGACTTTATTACAATTAAGAAAAATCACAATTAACCTAATCCTAAATATACATCGAACACATGTAATTTGAATAGTGCAAGAAGTTCCCTCTAGCCATGGATGGACGGAGGAAAACACAACCCTCATTTTATTAGCATTGGCACAGCTATTGTGAGATAATGAATATTTTGTAATTATTGTTTAAATAGCTTTATGAAAATGAAAAATATTATTAAATATTCCTTGAACATCAATGGAATTATTATAATTGTACTTTGTCCATGAAACTTCATTTTTAAGTTTAATTTTTGGATGCTTTTGTATTCAGATCTGTAACATATGTTGCTTGGCAATTGAGTCCACCAACTTTCATTTTCTGCAATTGAGAATTTTAATTTGCATAATTTCTTCAAACAAGGATTTCTTCAAATGCTCGTTTTACGTGGTCATTAGCTCTTATTGAAACTATTGATTTACTTAAAACATGGAAGCGATCTTCATCGCAATTTCCATAACTCTCATCGTGCTCTTTGGCATTAGTTCATGAATAGCACAAACAATCATGGGACAACATTCATCAATTTCTCGTTATTCATATTAGGATGTATTGTTGTTTGAACAACAATCGACTTGATCTTAATAAATTCTTACTTAAGTGAGTTATGTGTGATTTTATTAAAATAAAAATATTTATAACTAAATCGACATCTGTACAATAGATTCACGAATGATTTAACAATTTTTCAAAAAAAGAGAAAGAAAGAAATTAAATTCACATCTTCCTCTACCGGTGTTTCATTGGACATACCTTTTGATGGTGGAAAAGAGGGGGTTTTAAATTAGTGATACATTCACATCTTAAGAAGCTAATCCAATGATCATGACACAAGTTATAGCATCGTTAGTAATAATCACATGAGAGTAAAAAAGCTAGAAAAGATAAAAGAAATAGAAATTCCAACAAGTTCGAGTCAGAGATTGGAGGAAAGACTCGTTGACCTTGTTATTATGTAGTTCTTTGTTCCAAAAGGACGTTCCACACCTCGACCTTTTCTGCAAGTTTAAAACGCCTGGTCCTAAAAGTTGCATCAGTTCTAGTACTTTAGAATAGTGACTTGACATTGCAATAACCGAGCTACCACCTGCATCGTACAATATGCGTAACCCAATGGTTTTGGAGCACAGATCATATATTGGAACAAGGAAATTCTTTTTTTAATTGTCTCCACAACTAGATCAAAAATAAGAATGAGGTCCATCAAACCTTTTAAGATCTTCAATCTTTAAAAAGAGAGAGAGAGAAATTTCCAGAGTTCCGTTCATTAGAATAAGGATCCCCAGCAAGGAGAAGATGGATATGAAGAAGATTTCCCATTTTTTAAACTAATTCACTTATCCAATTCAAGCTTATAGCTCGATTTTCTGACAATTAGACAGCAAATTAGCACTCCAATAAACAAGAAGGACGTTTCCAATGATTTTTGACAACGTTTGTATTCCCTCGCGGTTCACATTGTCTCACTGCCAGTCCTCATTTGTCTTTTTTGGTGGATAAAGACATATGGGGGTATCCCCCTCCTCGCTCCAGGTTCCCTTTGAAGAGACGCCTCCATTTTCAAGAAAAGAAGTCAAGAAACGGGACGTCCCGTTTCTTTTGGCGGTCGACTGCGCAGTTTCTTTCAATGTGCGCCGCAGCAAAACGCGTCTTACAGAAGTTCCTTTTTCACAATCCCACGTCATATAAATAAAATGCAGACAAGAGATGCTAATTTTCCAAAAGTACTTTCTTCTTTTTTTTTTTTCAGAAGAATGCCGAAAACAGTTTCTTAATGATTTGGCTTTTGATATGTCCGTAAATCAAACTGAAATCGGAACTACATCGAATTTTCGTACATTTTTTGTTCATAATAATGAAAAAAAAAAACCATTGTATATTCCGGTTTGAATAGTTTCGCCCCTTTTCTTAGTATTACAATTTACAATATCTCTAATTTTCCAAATAAACATCTTTTTAATATTTCAAAAAAGAAAACTAAAAAATCGAATCGATTCGGTCCAAAACGAAATGAGTATCCATTTTGGGTTTGGTTTAATTCAAAGTTAATACACATCAAAACAGTTTGGTTCAGGCTTGAATATCCGAACCGAAACCCAAACCAAACAGAACCATTAACACCCCTTGTATTAATGCCATAATGTCTCATTCGATAATTTGAGTTTTGTATCTTTTCGATCGTTTGCGAATTCATTCGTCGAATCCGTTTCTTGCCAAAGGAGCATACATATATTTCTTGAGTATAGGCAGTGATTAAAGATGTCGTGGCCGAAGACACGTCTGGTTGACCACCTCTTTCTGGGAAATTACTCGGACCGTCATTTTAAGGAAAGAAACTTCAGAAAGACGGACAACGCATATCTGCCTAGCTCCCCTGCACGCTGGAGAAAACCGGGACGTCCCGTTCATTTGACGATCGACCCGTTTCTTTCAATACGAAAGAGCGGAGTATTTTTAAAATACCGAAACGGAGGCTATATAAAGCACGTTCAGTTCACCTTCCGCTTCGTCATCTACAAGGCTCGAGAGACACAGCAGTTCATCGAGCTCCCCACAGAGCAGAGCTCCAGCATCTGCAGAGTTCGAACAGAGTCAACACTGGAGCCGAGGGACATGGCGAATCACACGAGCGTGACAATTCAAGTCGAAGTCGGAAGGTACTCAATTCGCTCACGAATACATCGTTTTGGAAACTGTTGTCGCGACCGGAAGCGCGGGATGAGCAAACTAGTCCGTTCTTGATTGGTTTTGAACGGTTTCTTTTGTGATTCGATGCAGGGACGATGATCAGCAGCAGCTGCAGGACCAGCAACAACAGCAACAGGGATGGCTGGACTCCACCTTAAAGTTCCACGTCGAGTTTGGTTTACTGAAGCTGCTCATGATCGCGCACTTCCATTCGATGTACATCATTTGTGAAGTCATCTACCTAATATCATTGATTGAGGTGACCGGATCCGTGAGCCCGAATCGTGTTTACTGGTACTTGTACATCATTTCTGGAACTCTCGGCTTTGAGCTGCTCCTTTGGACAAACCTCTCTCTAATCATGTGGTTGGTCATCAATTTTTGCTTATTAATGTATGCTCTGGCATCATCTGGTCAGCTTGCCCGAGGCTCTGACCGGTTTGTACAGCTTGTTCAGCCGTTTGACGACATGGCACTTTCAGAAATTCACCTTGATTTTTGAAGCGCCCAGAATCATACTGCACTTGTGTGTATTGATTTGTAGCTGTACGTCCTTTGTACTGCTTCTGATTTAGAGAAAAGACTGAAGAGAATGTAATCACAGACATGTTCTGTATTTGCTGAAGCTGACCTATGAATACCATTCACCATTCATGTTATTGAATTCCATTGGCTTTGTTTTTCTCCCCTTTCTTCTGCTATTCTCTAGCAATTATATCCAACTGTTCAAGACCCCTATACATCCTGAGTTTTCATATTGGACGAAATTACACCTCAAGTTGACATCAAAGAGGCGGCTTGTGGTGGCGGGACAACATCGGCCAAGGCACCTGGTTCCGATGCGTAGAGAAAGATATCTGTCGATACCCTGTACAATTTAAGTAGAAAGAAATCCATCCAAATTACGAACAGAAATGAGCAGCAGTCGCAAGATTGCTTATGCAGATGCACAGAGAAATGCTCGACCTCGACAGAGCACCCCCAGCAAACAGTCCGTTATAAGCAAATAGTAACAGGCAATTCCAACAACTGAAATAAGCAAACAAAAGGGGGAAATAAAATTGAGTCCTTTTAAGTAATCAAATGTGAACGCAGTTGCTTGTTTAAGAGGGAGAAGCAGTTTGAGATTTGCTCTTTATAACCATCACTTGAATAAGGGATATTGTATCAGAAACTTTCTTTTTTAAGTTGGGGCCAAGACTAGAAGAGAGACACTCCCCTTTAATTAAAAAGGTTGAGCAAACTTTAAGGTATTGTCATTCTCAAATGGGATACCCTTTCCTAAATTATGCCTAAAAGGGGCTCTTGATTCGTGCAGATCCTTCACCGTTTGCACCATCTTTAGAAAGAGTTCCATCATCTTTCCTAGAAGTTGGGTTTGTTTTGTGTATGGAATCATGTGGCTGCAATTAGTACTTTTTCCAGCATTTTGGTGGAAGTTAAACATGAAAATTACGATTTTATCAACATTGAAATGATCATCTTGTAAATGATCTGCTTGATAGGTTATCTTTATACCAATTAGTGGAAAATTCGACATTTTTGCTATTTGATTTGTTACTTCAATAGAGGGACTAATCGATTAGTTTTTCACAGACAATTACTCTATTCTTGTTATATTTCTGTTGTGGTCACCCCATATTTTGAGTATGTCATGAAGAACTTAGAAAGTTCAAGGCTGGTGAATGGATTCAACCTAATTGCAAACTATATCAAAGTATAATGATTGCGAATGGGATTTAGTCTTATGAGATAAAGCGAAGGATGATATTTCCTTCATTTTTTTTCATTTGCATCTTTTGCCCTCCTTGTACCTTAATACGATGATTGTTTCTCCTAATTAATCTTGGCGATAATTGGAATCCATAACATGCTTAATCGTTAGTTTCTACGGAATTATGTGAGATATAATCAAAATTCAAAAGCTAGGACTGTTTGTACATGATTTTGGGCTAATGATATGACTGGTTTGTTCAGATTTACAACGAGCCTGTAAAGGCAAAGTCAATTGACAACTAGTCGAGCTATCATGGCATGAAGCTCTTCTCAAAGATGAAATATAGGCTTGAAGCATTGAATCTCATTTATTACCACGTAAAAATAAATATATGATGGGTGAAAACTGAAAACGGATTGGAGGGGAACCCATTATGGAAAGGCAAGACAGGTCTTGTCGTGTTTGACTCAATCTTTGTCCCTTTCATTACGCTTTGCTTCACTCACAAGGTAATCATCATCTCTTAGAGTTTGCAACACAAATCTGTCATTGTACCGTTTAATACGTACCGGTCAGCTTTGAGAACGACGAATAAAAAAACTTGTCTGATGAACGCGTTCAGTTTTCTTGTCTTCATCATCATATTATACTCGCAAATTGAAATCGCAAAAAGCATGTGTTAGCCCCATGCCCCTGATTGCAAATTCGATGTTTCTGGTGAATTTGCAAAAAGAAAAGAAAAAAGATTCATGCCCTGAGACATTAGAGCACACTGCCTCACGGAAAATAGGGTAACATCGGCATCCCCCCTCACCCCAACTCCGTGGCTGATTTAAAAGAGCAACGAACTCTTTCACCATCTACGTTGACATGTCGTCGTATTTCTTTAGTGGGAATACTTCATAATAAAGGAAATTACTTTTCAGGAAAATAATTTTTTTTTTAGAAAATTGATAATTTTCCTTCATTTAATAATATATGACAAAAAAAAAATTAACCAATTTTTAGATCTCATATTAAAGATGATTTTCAATCTTATGACTTTATCTCAAACAAACAAAAATCAAAATTTTAAATAATTGTTTATTTATGTTTTCTTTTAACTTTTTCGTTTCTTTCTTTTTATTTTTCCTTCCTCTGCCGGTTGTTGAGCCTCGACAATGGCCAATGACAGGCCACGAGCATGGCTTGAGCTTGCCGGTCTCGAGTGAGGTCAATCCTTGCTCGTGGCTTGTCGCCGCCTCGGCGAGGCTCAAGCCCATCAATATCAAGCTCAACAAAAGTGGTCATTGCTGAGGTCTTGTGATCAACGGGAGGAGAAGGGAAAAAATAACATGTTAAAATTTTGATAAGAGAAATTCTGCCCTCCTTAAGTTTAGGAATTCACATTTCTAATTTTGGAAAAAGTGCCAAAGTCCTAAACATTTTGCTTTTGTGCCAATTTAGTCATAAACATTTTTAAATTGTGCCGATTCAATCCTTTTCGACCGATTTTGGTTGGATTTTGTTGACTGGACGCTGGCCGGCTAACGTGGCTTGATTGGCGCTAACATGAACAACTTTTAATAATATTGTCTTTTTCCTCCAGCCGGTCGCCGAGGGCCGGCAACTGGCCAAAGGCGACCACCAGCGAGGGCGAGGCCGACCTTGCCGGATTTGGCGAGGCGAGCCTTGCCCATGGCCGGCGAGGGCGAGGCTCGCCCATGGCCCGATCTCGGCGAGGTCGGGCGAGCCTCGCCCATGGCCACCTCGCCACATCAGCCATGGGCGAGCCTCATCCTCGCCGGATCTAGCAAGGTCGAGCCTTGCCAACCCTTGCCCATGGCTAGCTAGGCTTGACCTCGCTAGATCCTGGCGAGGTTGGCCTTGCCCTCGCCGCGATCGCCTCGCCGCTGTTGCCCTCGCCGATTGGTTGGAAGAAAAGACAAAAATAATAAATAAATAAAAATATTCAAATATTATTAAAAGTTGTCAACATCACGATCAACCACGTTAGTTGGCCAGGCCCAAATAACAAAATCCACCAAAATTGGCCGGAAATGACCGGGAATTGGCACAATTTAAAAAGGTTTAGGATTGAATCGGCACAAAAAAAAATGTGTAGGACTAAATCGGTACAGAGGCAAAATGTTTAGACTTTTTTGGCACTTTTCCCTTCTAATTTTACATATGAATATTTTTGTTGATCAAAAGTGTCTTTAGTTGACAAGTCATTTTTGATGAATCAAACAAGTGAAAATTTAGAAAAACACTTCTACTGAAATAAATAAACTTTAAAATCTTTTGCAATTTTCCTTAAGACTTTTCCTAAATGCCTAACCAAATGGACCCCAAATTAGCCACTTCTTATAAATTATTCACCGCGATTCTTTGAGAGATCCCATACGTTTTCTTTTCCGGTCCAAGATCCACATTGGGGCACTTCAGGCCACTCCCCCACCTACCTTTTTTAGCGTACCACTATAAAAGCTTCGTGGACCCAACATCGTTTGAATTGAAGAACGTTCTTTTTCCAGTCCTTTTCGATACGGTGCAAATGAGGTAACGAGGACCCCGTGGAATTCTGGGAAAAGACGCGACGGATTCGCTAGCGACAACGGGGAAGTTCTACGTCTATCGCCATCGAAGCATTTGACTAAGTACGTCACCCTACTCTTTCGTTTAATATATCAAATGTAAAATGCCCCACAAGTTTCATACGTCCGGTTCTTTACAGTCTCTCCCATTTTCTTCTTCTTGCTTTTATCATATCGGGGTTGCGAGGATTTACATCATTTTCAAGTGTATACGTCCGGTTCTTTTCAGTCTCTTTGATGATTTGTTCCTATTCCGTTGCAGCAGCAATACAAATAACGTTGCAGATTGATTCGTTAAGGCCCATAAAGATGGATACCTGGCCTTTACTGAGGTCGCAAATTGATTGGTTAAAGCCCTTGAAGCTCAATGGGCTTTTTTTTTTTTTTTACTACTATTTGTACCCGTAGTCATTACCAAGTAATGAGAAGTACACTTTTCCAAAAAAAAAAAAAAAAAAAAAAAAATTCGACTCCTCCTTTGGAAAACTTAAAAATCAAAACAAGAGAGAGGGAGAGAGTGACAAAATAGTGCATTGGTCAACAATGGAGGTCCTGGCAACCTTTGTTGTGAGGGAGAGATAGAGAGAGATCATTGGCTCAATTGTGCAATATCAAATACTAAAAGCTACCAAAACCCAACCATAAGGGAGATAGGCAGTTCGGAGGCATATTCTGTAATCTTGATACTAAGAACTTACATTCGAACATCGGGTTGTCTTGGAGTCAATCGAGACATGAGTATGAACATCGGAACGGTTGATAACTACGATAGAAGTCAAAGTGAATTTTCCAAAATGATTTTAGTTTTCAAGGAAACATGAGAAATAGTCTCTTGTTCATGTGGACTTTGATATGCTAATAGAATGGTTGATAACTACAATATGGTATGGCAGTTTCTCATGAAACAAAGTGACATAAACTTATTGGGAGAACGGCATCATAAGTACTAAAATTTGCATATGGCGTTAACTTGAGTGCTATATTTTTTTCTTTTTTTTTTTATCACTTAAGTGTCATAATTTATTAAATAAACTTTCACTTAGTGTCATAGATTTTTTTTTTTTTGCTAAAAAAAGCAAAATAAATTATGGGTAAAGAGCGTATTTTGGGGGCACTGATGGAAAGGCAAGATAGGTCTTATTGTCTTTGACTTCATCTTGTCCTTTTCATTTCGTTTCTGTTCACTCACAAGGTAATCATCTTTCCAGCCCGCGTTCGCAACAAACCTACCATTTTGACATTTAATATGTACGGGCTGGTTTTGAGAATTATGAATGAAAAACTTATCCGAATAAAAACGTGTCCCATTTTTTTATCCTAATCATCATTATCATCTCCGACAACACGTTGAAGCCGCTTTGCCTCCTGGAGGGGGAAAGGAAGGAGAGAGGGGTGGAGGCACTTGCAGCGATGACACTAGTTGAAGATAACTATTATGTTTCTTTTAATTATCCATATTTTTCCGTATTATGCATATATCTCCCCTTATTGTATATATCCCTAATTGCTTATAATTAATAATAATCTTCCCCAAATTTCTATTTACATTGACGGTTTAATCAATGAACTCGAAGTCCATTGGTGGACCATTGGGTATGTTTTGGTCCAAATCCATCAATAAACCACCCAAGCCCAAGCCCAAGCCCAAGCCCAATTGTACCCAGACGTTGGCCCCCTCTAATTGCATCATTGGAATTCAAGAGTAGCTTTTCAAAACTCATTAAATTGAGCCCCATCACATGCAACAACAAATATAAATTGAAGACTTTGAAAGAGCTACTTCTCAATATTATTTAATCAAATTTATGCCTCGATAGGATTAGCAATCATACCGTCCACCTTACCCTTAATTTAAAACCCTCGCAATATTGAATGCCATATATTTGTCTAATGCCGGCTAATATATCAATCAATGACGGTCCACCAAATAAGGTTATCCCCAACTCTCCGTCGCGCCCCCTTCTCCCTCAGTACCAGCTCCCGGACTCCGACCTCGACGCCCTCATCTCCCTCTGCACCGACGACGACCTCGCCGTCATGGTGGACGAGCTCGACCGCCTCGCTTCGTCGTCGGACCCCAGGCCAGGCCCTCCGCATCAGGCTGTTCCTCTTCCTGACGAGGCCCGAGGCCGGATCCGGAGTCGGCTCAGCCCTCCCGTGCTGTGCCACCCCAAGACCGAGACGTGGTTCATCGACGCGCTCAAGGGCGCGAGGATTGTGGGGAAGGAGGACGAATTCGATCAGGGCGGCAGCGCCAATCGGTGGTTCTCGAGACGAGCTCGTCTTTCAGGTCCACGTCGTCGTCGGCTTCCCTGTCGAATTTGCCTCACTCTCGTGGCTCATGTGGACGATCCGGGATTTAAGAATCATCACCAAGATTCAATGGCAAGGTACTCGTTGTCAATGATTCAATGCGATTACATTGCAGCGGCATTAGCGTGAGATTGAATTGATGACTTGTTCAATATTGTTTCTGCAAATTGCATTTAATGCCCAAAAATGTCACATTGAAAGGATAATTCGTTCGAACCGTGCTTTGATTTACTAGAAAAGAGTTGTTAGCAGTTGGTTATTTGACACAACAGGACAATGTGGTCCATTCAATTGATGCGATTGTGTTCTTTTTTTTTTTTCCTTATTTCCCTTCTTGCTGGTCTATGATTTACAGAGATGGTAGCAGTGTTGTGAGTGCCAATTTGAACCCGCCGACTGGACCCTATACTGCCCCTGTTGTTCATATTGCATCGCTGCAGACCCCAGACTTCTGCAACACTCTCGAATCGAAAAGTAGGACCGTTTGTTCTGGTACTCAGCCATGTACAACTGTTCCAGTTTCTGGTTATCCAGTGACTTCTCAATTCGATCAGTTGCAACATGTCCAGTTTTTTCCCACGGCCTCACCTTACATGTCCCAGAACCCTGCTTTTGTAGTGCCTGTTTCACAGTACTATCCTGTTTATCAACTACAGCCGCAGCCGTTGTATTATGCGCCAAATCAGTCTTATCCCACTTATGTGGTGCCCATGCCTGTGGCCCAGTCTCAGAATCTGCCGATGCAGGGTCCATTGCATGATGCTCCGGCGATCACCTCTAGTCAGCCTGCTCTGGATTTTAGTCCTATGGTGAATCCTCAGGTAGCTTATAAGGAAGTCCCTGAAGCTCTGAGAAAGCAGGAATTGGCTTCGCAGGTTTCACTAACGTGCAGGGACAGCACCACACGCTCATGTACCCGTTACTGAAAATAAGCAAAATCTCGTGCAAATGAACCAAGTCCGCAAGCATCCTCAGCCCGTTGATGTTGTGCATGAAGAAACTTGTTTCTATGATGATGAGTATGTTGAGGACCCTGCACGGCTCAAATCTACAAATCCCAGCCACTACCTCCAACATTGCCTTCTCAATACCAAACCATGACCGAGGCGAATGCTTTATTGCTGACAGAGGCATTGTCCCAGTTGAATACAGATTGCATGAAGCAACAGAGTAAAAACCTAAATGCCACGGTGAGGCATTTCAAGCAAAAGAAGATTTAGGTTTTCCTTAGAAGCGTTGATGTTTCTCAGACTTTTCTTCTGTGCTCCTTGTATGAAGCAGTGTTTTTGTGTTCACTGTAACAGAAATAAATACTACAGTTTTGCGAGTTACTAATTATTGCTTTATTTGTTCTTGGTGCTATGCATAATGGTTCCTGTTAGAGCATGAAACATGCATCAAACTCCAGTTTCACAGAGCAATATATTCAGTTGTGACCATGGATTGTTTTCTCTCTCGATAGTTTGATCCATCCGCCAAGTGAAAGTTTTGTTTGAAGATATTATTGTCTGAGTCAGCATTTGGGTTTGATTTTTAACCCTAAATCAGATTTGAGATGGCTGGTTAATATTTGGTAATAATAGTAAAGATGTCATGATGGTTGCTAGTGGCTGATATCTCATCGGTGCTTAACATCTTAACGCACAGTATGGGAGTCTTTCTTCACTGAAGACTATCTACTGCAAATGCAACATTAATGAGTGGCAGTACCATTTGAGTATGGGACTAACCAGGTAATGTTGACGGCAGGGTGTTCTATGGAAGAATGTATTTTATTCACAGATTCTGAAAATGGGTTGATGTGCATAATCTCAGAATTGTGCCCTTGTCTCCATTATTTTTGTTCTCTTAATCTTGATGATTTTTCAGCAAGACTATGGATGTGGCCGCCCGGAGCTTTGTAATGCACATGAACTTTTAGGGACTTTCTTCATTTTCCCTTTTTTGTCACCTGTGGCAGAGGGGATGGTGATACTCACGTCCAGGTCTACTTGGGCAACCATGCGGACAAAATAAAGAGAAAAGGGCGCCTATCCTGATCTACTGTGTGATTTGAGCTGGGGAAAGCTATCTCTGCTAAACTCTGTTCTAGCTTTTACATGTTCAGGATTGTCTGAAGTTCGCTGTCATTTTTTGGCAATGATACGTTCAAAGAGGCTCTGTCCGATGAAATTTAATGTACCAAATGATTATAGCCTAGCTTTTATTGTTCTCAGGCAACTCAAATTCACAAGCTCCTCCATATTAAGGATAGGGAGATGCTGTGCAAAGTCATTATTGTGGTTGATCCTATGCATAATCTCCATCTGGTTGCATAAACATCTCATGTGTTTGCGCGTCGGTCTCTTTCTTGCTTTGTTTCAGCAGGCATCATCTTTATTTTGATTTAAGGATGCATATTTCTTTGCTAATAGCCATCCAGTCCTGAAAATATTCCGTGTCAAATTGCAGATTTGTGCTAACCACTGATTGTTGCTTATTCATCCTTCAAGCATACCCAGTTGATAACTTCACCTCTCAATCTTTTCATATACGGACTGGGTTTATCAGTATCTCTTTTCCTGGCTACCGGGAGCAGGAATTGCACACAGAACTACAGTTTCTTGTTTTGAAAGGGGAAAAGAAACAGAAAAACAGGAACGATATAACAGGTTTCTTTTGTATATAAGTAATCAAAAGTTGACTCGGCAGTCATTTGGTCTTCTTATAATAGCTCGATTAGATCAGACACGGCTCATGGAAACTGGAACAAGGTCAAGGGAGAAGAAAACTCAAAAGAAATGTGCCAATGGTGTATTGTCGCCGTAGCTGGAGCTCAACAATGTCAAAAACCGATGAAGGGCAGGAAGAAAACAAACCTCCCAATGCACTCTTCAATAGCCTTTGATATTTGGAAGCTCTCACGACAGGAACGATGCTGGTGTGAGCTCCCCACCTGGGTGAATCCTGGCAAACATTGACCATCCCGGTCTTGTCTCCCCATGTGGAAACAGCTACACCTCCTGAAAACTTCCTGGAAAATAAGCCAGTTTGGACAGCCATTCAATCTCGGAGCTCCTTGGACTTCTTCTTCATCTCCTCCACTGAATAGCTTAGATAGGTTCGGCATCACCTTCCTTCTCTTCTTGAGAGTTATCGAGGTTGACCGAGCCGTAACATGGGTTCCAGGTGAACTTGACTTGCGGAACTTTGCTCTGTGGCTGGAGAAAAAATCATCATTGTCCCCTGTAAGTTTTCTCGGGGACTTCCTAGGCAAAGCCAGTTGAGCATTCTTGCTTCTCGAGATCTTATCCGTTTTGCCTCCAAGTTGTTATTTCTCCCTCGACCCTTCTCTTCGCAGAGAGCGACCTTTCCGTCTGATACACCTGTTGCTCTTCCTCCACCCTCATCTCTCCCCCTCTCTATGTCTCAGCTCGCTCTTCATCAGGATCTCTCTTTCACTTGCCTTCAAAGCTTCGACCCAAGCCTGAGCCGCAACCTTTTTATCTGCGAGTTCTTCAGCCCCAGTGGCACGGCCTGTCAAATATTCGTATTCGAATTTTGAAATAGTGATCGAAGAGCTCTGCTGAGATACAAGCAGCTCTTTCTCTCATTGTATTCTCAATTAAAGTTCTGAGGTTCTCAAGTGCTTGCGCTTCTAGAGGCTTTGACTGTTACAAGCTCCTGCATAGCAGCTTGTAGTCTTTCCTCAGTCAAATCTATCTCACCATCAGTTTTCTGAATCTCTTCCTTAATCGCTTTGGTCTCTTCAAAGTTAACTCCTCCTCTTTCTTTGCAGCCTCTGCTTCTGTCCTTAACTGTTCGAGGGAGAGTGAGAGATTGGAGGCGATCGACTTAGCTTTCTCCTCGGCTGCTGTCGCGGCTTCCAACTTGGATTTCGCTCTCAGCAGCTTGGAATTGAGACTTTGGACAGTCAATTCTGTTTTCTCCTCTGCTTTCTTCAGCTGAGCTCTTTTTTTCTTTGTGACAAACTTCCAACTCATTCCTTATTATGTCCATCGAGGACATAAATTGAAAGCCCTTTCCTTGACAGTCCCCAATTCTTTCTTTCGCTCTCCAATTCCTCTGTGACCGCCCGTAACATGACTAAGGTTTCATCTTCCTCGCCTTTCTGATTCCGTCTTCCGGATGCTGGAAGCCATTATCCATCGGAACCCTTTGTCCATTTCTCTCACTAATTTCAGCTCATTCTGTAGCACATCGACATCAGATAATGTCACAGCCAATTCAGCCTCTAGCTCCTTCGAATTCTCAACTTCTCTCAAATAATTTATCTTTTGCCTCGTTTCTTCCACTTTGCTGAGTATTCGCTCAATTCCTTCTCTCTCTGAGCTTCGATGGCCGCATGCTCCTTCAGAGCTTCAATTTGCGCCAACTCGACCAGCACCTGTTCCTCTCGCCAACTTCCTCGATCTCCTTCCTCAGCGCTTCGGCCGAGCTTGTGTAAGACCGCATTTTTGAGCTCGACGCTTCCACTTCTTTCTCTGCCCGCGATTTCTCGTCAGCACAGAAGCCACGTCCAGCTTAAGCTTGCTCAGTTCCTGCTTGACGTGTTCGAGGCTCTCTCATCACTTCTTCATACCGAGACTTCTCCTTCATCCGAACGCCCTGCAGCGCCTGCGGCCTTGTTCTCTTATTGAATTGCGCAGCTGCGACTTGGCATTGGGAATTTGACGCCTCGGCCACGGCTTTCAGATTCTTGACCTTGCTCATCGCTTCGGAGAGCTCGGTTTCCGCCTCGGCTCTTGTGGACTCGGCATTCCCTTCTCCTCTCGCGGTACCGGGTAATGTCCTTCTTGGCCAGAAGCAATTCTTTAGCTCTCGAAGAGGAATTCTTCACGAGATTGGAATTCGAATGAATTAAACAATGAAACACTTGCATATTCTTAAATAAGCATCAACCATCACGGTTAAAAACACTGGCTAAACTCAAAAATTAATCCAAAAGTGATGAATAAAATATTACCTCGGGGTAATTCTTCTGGGTATTCCTCAAAGCCGGGCTGCTGCTCTCAAGAATCCTCTCTCCATACATATTAATGGCTGCTTTGACAGAGCCAATGTTCCTGTCACCACCAAGCTCCCCTCCTTTCCATGCCAATCTCTTCAGCAATCAAAATTCAAAGGCAAAATTTCCAAACTTGGGGACTGAAAGGGAGCACTGAATCAGAAGAAGACTAACTTGCAGACACTCTGCAATATCATGGTGAGAAACACACTCAGGCTTCGACTATTTCAGATTGTTAACTTAAAGAAAGGGTGTCGAATGACAAGATTTACCTTTGTGCCGTTGCTTAGGTAAGAGTGCGAAGGTTGTCTGAGTGAGCAAAGAGGATGAGCTGAGCCTCTGGAGGTGGGCGATGAGCTCGAAGCCAACCCAGCAGGCGCATCCGCGTGCGTAGGAGAGGCATATTTGGATTCGAATGAAGAAGATAAACCGGCAGCTGAGGCATCGAGTTCTGATGATTGGCTACAGTATTCAGAGGATCCTCAGCCATCTATTTTCTTGTTCCAAATTTTCTTTTTGAGTACTTTTATTTTCTCATCTGCTAATGTGCAGTTGGGTGATAAATTCAAATTTTCTTTGATTAAATATGGTTAACGAAAGACGCTCGTTCGCCCCGACGATTTCCTCATTTCCTGAAACTAATAAGAGGGGTAGTATGCTAGACATAATATATTTTGGTAATTTGATTGCTAATAGAATTCTCATGCGAAACCTTATACTTCATATATGCATGAAAGAGAGCTTTTTCTAGAATAGAAAATTGAAATCGTATAATTCATCTCATGCATAAATGATGTCTAATTGTTCATAAGAGAGTAAAGAAAGATTCGTAGTGCTTAAAATCATCCTTTTCGCAATTTTTTCGTTATCAATTTTTTTTTTCTGGAATCTATGACTTCTAACAAAAAAATCCCATTCTGGGAGCCGTACCTGGTCCCAAACTTTTCGTGGATGTCCCAAGAGCCCTTGGTAGCTGGGGACAAGGACGGATTACATCACCTGATAGCACTTCGCATCAGTACCAGTACAAACAACGTAAATTAAAAAAGAAGTAGCAATTTATGTCGCCTTTCGAAGAGGAGGGCCTCCACGTACAAAAACATATTAATCAAATGCCCTCGTCGGAGACATACGGGGCAAAAGAGAACTGCCACGCTTTTCCTCACTCGACCGCATGCATCCGCGATCCATTAGTACTTCGTAATTGGTCGGATGCTGACAAAGGACGCTCTGAAAGCATGTTATAATGTCTCGGGAAATTCCAAAAAAAGATCCGAAATGTTCTCATTTATTAAATAAAGGCATTGAATGAATATTGTTTTAAATAATGGCATGAAGTATCCATATTAGTCTCAAATAAAGGTATGAAGTAGCTATAGTCATTTTAAATAAGCGTCTAATCCTGTTGATCAACAACAAATTCTAGTCGATCAAGGATATTTTCATCCCTCGATTCGATACCATTTTTCATTAGGGGATTTCAAAAGTAGCAAATTTTCGAAGTGGGATAACAATGAAGATTCGAGAATGCCACTTTAGGGCAAAACTCAATTTTTCATAAGTGGAATACAAAAATTGAAAAAGTGGAAACGGATCGCGGACAAGGACCCATGGGCCCAATGGGCCGATGCCCATGGATGGGTGGTCCAAGGGCCTCATGCCCAAGAGAGTCGGGCCAAGGAGCCATGAGCCTTCCAAGCTCAACTTGACCTTTCATAAGATTTTTTGCATTATATGCACCTGTATGCATAAATAGTATCAAATCTTCTTGTAAAGTTCCATTTATTCTCTCTTCAAACTATGGACAAAATGGCAAGATGAGAAAGGGCCAAGGGGTGGCCACTTGGATGAAGAAGGGGGATGAGGTCACCCCTAAAGCCTAGCTTAAACGGATTTTGCTTCTTCAAGAGGCTTTCCTATCTAATTATGTGTGCATGGCTGTGGGGATTTTATGGGATTGAGAGTATAAGCATTAATTGGCAAGATCTCACACAATCTCTCTTTTCCCTTCCTCCCACCTTACCTCATGTCACTTTCATCTTCTTCACTTTGCTTCCATTTTCTCCTTTCCTTGCACTAGCCGAACACCCACTTCTCCATTTCCACTATCTTTGCAAGCCATTTCCTCTCTTTTTCTTTCTAGATCTTACTAGCTACCATTCACTGTCCCCATCCTTCGTTGAGACTCCATTTCCGCCCCACCACCCTCGTCACTGTGTCGAGTCTTGGAGGTAAAGTGGAGGCTGGCCATCCCTTAACGCCGCCTGCCTCTCCCTTTTTTTGCTCTTGGCTTGACACACCACACCAAAATGCTGTTTGCCCGTCTTGCCACCACCGTACCGATCGTGATGCCACCACAGCCCCATTATCAATTGTTTGGAGTGTGACCAGCTGCTATCGCCGCTGCCGTCCATCCCTTGCTACTCCTTCGCTATCGCTTACTGAGCTTGGAATAGGGAGTGACTGGCTTTCTAACCCTTGTCTAGGGTTGTGCTTACACTTAGGACTTAGATTAGGACTAGATTAGGTTTAAATGGTGTCTTGGGTGATGTGATAAGTATGTCTAAGAGATAGGATATTGTAGTTTTCAATAGGTTATCGCTTATAGGTTATCATGGGTTTTCAATAGATCATCACAATAAGTTATTGTAGGGTTTCAATAGGTAATTGAGATAAGTTATTATTGGATCTCGATAGGTTATCATGATAAGTTATTGTAGGGTTCCATAAGTTATCGTCGGATAAGTTATTGTTGGTTTCGATAGGTTATGATAAGTGATTATGCAATAAGTTATCATGTTGTGATATGTGATATGTATAAAGTTATTATGATAAGTTATATTAAGGTGAGATAAGTTATCGGATAGATTATGATGGCATGTGATAGGTCATCATAAGGACTTATATTTAAATGCAATGACTTATCTTATTTTAATGGGTGCTTATATAGGCCTTTGATTTTAAATTGATTGGTGCATTATTGGATAACTTTGAATGTGGTATTTGCTCATGTAAACCTTGGAACAAGAAAGAGAGGATGTTATGTTATTTAATAATGGTAGCCAATAGGTATGAATGTAAGACTAAGTAAAGGGATAACGTTATTGAAGTATCATTTGTTATTATGATGCATTATGTTATGAAATGGAAAACATGATACTTGACAAATGCACGATAAATATGTGATCACATAGTAGGATAGCACGATATGGGTGCATGTGTTTAATACTATTGCATGTTATATGAGCATTACACTATCCGCATCGATTAATAAGAAATATATTAAATGAGTTTGAGTGATGGTATACTCGTGTGATCACCTAAATATCCCGATGCATATGATTATATGGGGTAATGAACCCGTCATGATACGTATGATTATGCAAGACAATGCTTGATTAAGTTGGTGCCCCCACGTTAACGGGATGCCATTCACGGATGTATTTCAAAACGAAACTCCCCTCAATTGGAGTGCTATCTTGAGGTGTATGCATATGCGGGATGATGTGTGCCCAATGAGGCGTGACAATGTCTCGGTTATGCCGAAACCGTCGACCCAGGTTGACCGTGGCCTTGAACAATTGTAATAATCTGAACATATATGTGTGAAATGTGTGCACAGAATGATATGTGATTATGTTTAGGTTGTTGCATGGCATTGGTGCATGATTATGAGATATTGCACATTCTATTTCTTCCTCATAAAGTATGTCCTTTGTTGTAAGAATTGCCTATGTGCTTATATTGTAATGGCCTTGAGGAAGTGAGATAACTATTCATGTTAATAGTTAAAATAAAGCAAAGGCTTTGCTATTGATCCGCTATCGATAGATAACTTGCATGTTTAGGTCGATTCCAAGGTGAATTATCTCCTAAGCGGGATTAGGGAGCTTATTCACCGAGTTTAATCTTATTGTTATTTGTTGAAATGTTTTCAAGCCCTAAGAATGTTTGAGCCCTCTTGCCACGCCTAAGTTTGGGGTCTTCATTCAATAAAGCCGGGAGGTTATTGAATATTTGATTAGAGGCACAATACATGTTATGAGCGTTATGAGTGGCTCTAGAACTTAGCGCCCCGCCACTTTTCAATTTGGTACTTTTTGGGTAGGGGATAGCTTGCAATCCCCATCCAGCTGGTTTGACAATCCTTTGGGTGTAGGACTAAGGAATACCATTGGGATGTGATGGACTTGGATGTGCTTGACGTAAGAATGTTTGATCTGGAGGTTGACCTCAACATGATCATTGAGCTGGAGCCCTGGTGCATGCAACTCATAGGGAGTAAGTGGGTAATGGAGGTGCATAACTTTTTTGAAGCCACCCTCATATTAATAGAGGTGCTAGGTTTACCTCAAGACCCCTTTTGGAGATAATAGTGGCCGCACTTTTGGGCTGTTCTAATGTGGCATAGTGATCGGCCAAAAAAAAATGTGGCATAGTGGATGGTGCTAAAGCTTGTATGCTTAAGTTTGGATGTAAATAACTTGTATGATGTGATGATGTTATTATATATATATATGCATATATATATATATATAAGTGTGTATTATATATATATATATATAAGTGTGTTTTCATGCTATCCCTATTTGAATAGTCGAGTAATTTGTTTCTACTTTCACTTATGTATATACATAATCAATAACATGAATGGGTTGGCCCATGTTTCTTGGGATATCGCAATCAAATGGCCTAGCGACTTGAGGGATGATGCACTTCGAAGAGGGTCGGTGTGACACAAATACAATTTAAATTAAATTAAATTATATAATAAATTAAAAAAAAAAAGAAGGAAAAGAAAAAGAGAAAACATAGGAGGCCGTCTGAGGGGTGGCGACGAAGGTTGGTGAGGTTACCAGCTTGGGGAAGGGTCGGCGTGCGCAGCCAACCAAGCTAGGCTCACGGGCTTATCGAAACGATGAGGTGGCAGTGGCAACCATGGTGCCTTCGCTGCATTTTCTTTTTCTAGTTTAGTTTTTTTAGTTTTTGAAAAAAAAAGAAAGAAATAAAAAAAGAAAAATTAAAATTTTAGAAAAAGATGAAATTGCCACTTAATATTTGATGAGTTAAAGTTCTTTGAAATTGATATATGCATTTAGATCCTTATTTGAAATAATGCATTTTTTAAGCCATTATTTGAAAAAATAATGGCACTTCAAACTCTTATTCGAAATAATATTCGCTTTAGTTTTATTTGAGAAAATGAGTAGATTTGTACATTTATTTAGAGTTTTCCTCTGATCTCTCTAAATTAGGTCACGTCTTGACTTTTGCCTTGCCACTAAACCAATTCTAGCAAAGCAAAACATGAAAGCGACATTATAATTTCTATGCACCAATCATGAAATACAGATTAGGATAAGTCGACAGACAACTGTGATATTATTGCGGTTTTAGTGATTTGGATCTATCTGCATAGAAAACTTGAAATAAATATCGCCTTTTTAGATCACCGTCACTGCTTGTGGTGATATCCCATTTTAGTCATGTTTCAACTTTGACTTCTTGATTAATCTATTGTTAGATTTGGCTGCAAATATGTAAGTCCACATTCGATGTTGTAAATAATTATTGTCTAACGTTATTTTGCCTTGGCATGGAAAAAAAATCATTTGATCAATAATGCATTTAGTTAAGCAAAAGTCTCGGAAAAATAAAGAGTTGTCAGAATATATGGAAAGCTGTATTGATAATGGATAATTTCCTAATTAATTAATAGTTAATTCTTGCAAATTTCGTTAAAAAGTCAAGGACTTGACAATGAATGTTAGGTTCTCATATTAAAGCATAACGAATTTAAATGTTAATATTTGAGGCTATTTTGAGAAAAGAAAATTTTCATTTATTCAAAATGAAATTATTTTCGTGAATTTAAATATAAATCTTTTGCTAATAAGAAATTTTTTTTTTTTTCTGTTGATTCATTTTTAAATTATCAAAATATTAAAAATATTTTCGTGAAATGAATAGGCTTTGGAGCAGTAAAAATTATTACTTTGAATGGAGTCCCAAGAGGAAAAAGCGAAAAGGAAGGAGGGAGTTGACTCGCGACAACTTGCGTTCCAAAGCTCACGTCGGCCGTGCTTTCTTCCGCCACGAGGTTCACCCAAACTCCATCAGATCTCGTCCATCACGCCCTCCGTGCTGCCACCGGTCTCATCGTGCGTCCAGAAAGAGCGGCTCCTTTTGAGCTCCGGACCACCCGCCCCGAGCCCCGACTCGCGCGGCTCGTGGGAACGTCCTCCGTCTCGCCAGTACGTATAAAAATCTAAAAATCCCAGCTCGGAACTTCCATTTTAATGGCGACGGATCTCGCCTCGGATCCCGAATCTCCATCGACATCGTCGCCGTCGCCGTCGCCGTCGCCGCCGGTGGAAGGGGAGCGGCTCTCGGCCTGAAGCTCCGTCTCGGATGCGGAGATCGCCGAGCGCGATCCCAGCCTGAGATCCGTGTGATCCCTTTGGGTGGGGAGCGCGCGCCGCCGGTCATGGACGTGGAGCGGTCGTCCCTGTGCAATTGCGTGGTGAACTTCCTGCTGGAGGAGAACTACCTGCTGACGGCGTTCGAGCTCCTCCACGAGCTCCTCGACGATGGCCGCGACGCCCACGCCATCCGCCTCCGGGAGTTCTTCGCGGATCCCTCCCATTTCCCTCCCGATCAGATTTCTCGTTTCAACGCTCTCCGAGGCACGTCCCGGGGATCGCGGATATTGCTGGCGTAGCTACTGCGGGTATATGTATGTTTTTTTGGATAATGAGGCTTGGGGACGCGAATTGGAGCTTGTTTTTAATGGTGAATTGGAGCTTTTATTTCCTGATTTTGTTCATTTCGAAGTTTCGGATCTCGATTGTTCGGCTGCTGATGTAGCTTCTTGAGTCTGTTAACTCTCGTAAACGATCGAGGCAGTTCAGGGGACTATGGCGGTCAATGGATATGAAGCTGCACAGAATTAGTAATTGGTTTCTTCGGATATTGGCCATGGCAATAGCATGATCTTCTACGTAGTTAAAAATGGCAAACTTCCCTTGGGGTAGAGAGGTTCTGTCAAGTTACATTTTTAGAGGATGATAGGTTGTGGCGATTGGAGAGGGCTCGTAGTGCTGCCACGGTCTGCTTCTTCATTAGTTTTGGTTTGTTTCCTAACTCCATATCTTCCATTTGAATGGAGACTCCACTTACGTTCTAAAGTATCTTGGAGAGAGAATAAGTTTCTGGTTGAGTTAAGAAGCTGCTGGTTAACATCATATTCTGTTTGTCCCCAATTGCCTATGTATGGTTGAAGTTCTTCTCATTTTTTTGTATTCGTGTTATATATAGTGGAGTTTTGCTCATAAGTTTCCAGTCCTGCTGTTCTGTAGAATGGGAAGTTGGGATCTGAAGTTTGCATTCCTTTAACATTGTGCTGGGAACTTTTGTCGTGGTCCATGATGACTTTTAGCATCTCACATCGATCTACATGTACTTTGAGTATATGATTTCTTTTGAAACATTGAATCATGGTATGTTTGTTTCACAAGCAGTTGCAGACCCTCAGAGTTTGCTTGAAGAGAAGCAAGCATTGGAGGAAAAAATGGCCTTTTGTGAATATGAGCTCCGTTTGGTGCAAGAGGATATCACAAAGTTGAAGACAGAATTGCAGAAGAAATCAGAAATTTCTGCAAATGAATTAAGTGGTAGGCTCTACTTCTTTTGTAGGTCTTACCTTGGCTTGTTGAGGAGGGATAACTTTTCCCACATGTCAATTATTAAATCATTGATGATACCGTGTCTATTTTCTTTGCAAAACTACCATTCAGTTGTGGAGAAAAGCCAACAAAGAAAAACAGTTGTTTTCCAGAGTAGAAGTATGCAAAACAGTTTTTCATGCTACCCCTCATTTTTATGCTTTGACTGTTTCTTTTGGTACAAACCTCATGCATAAATGGTCCTCCAATTAGGTGCTACAACAATGCTGTATGATGATGGGACTTATTATCACTGCTATGCCAATATTCCAATCTTTCAGGAACACTTGTATCACGATAGTCATGAACATACATGGGCTTCCTATAACTTTGGCAATAATTTATTTTAAACTTTGATACATTTGCAGTTCCTAATGTAGAGTCTACAAAAGGAGGACATGATATACAGAGAGAAAAGAGGGAAAGTTCATTTTCTGACCTGGGCCCTTTAAAGGATAATGAACGTTGTGATCTTAACTGTGCGGTGAAAGAATATTTGCTTATGGCAGGCTACAGGCTGACTGCAATGACTTTTTATGAGGAGGTATGAAAGACATCATGAATACAATTATCTTGCATCTGTTGCTTCTGATGAATAGGACCTTAGCCTTTACATGTTGATGTTCTACTCCTTCCGAATTTGATTCTCATTCTTGAAACTGGATTTAGATCTCCATTTCTTTTTTTGTCTTTTCTCACAAACTCTGTTAGAAGATTTGAACAATGATTCCTGGATATCATATTTGCAGTCAGTAGAGTAGGCAACCACGGTTTCTATCGTAAACTTATGGTTTTTGTTGTTTTAAAAGAAGTAAGCTATCTGAACATAATATGAATATTGTAACGAACAATGAGAAGGGATAGATGTATTGGAGCTAGCATTTCCAACTATTCTAAGTTTACCGTATCTTTAAATATATAAATGTGGTATACCAAGACAGAAGCCGTTGAGCATTCACCTCAGAACGCCATGTGTCAATCTTTTGATAGGCCGCCCAATCCCACTGACTTGCACATTTGTTTTTATATATATATGATTGGTGCACAAATTTAAGGTGGAAGCATGGAGCCCAGTGGTCGGGGAACTGATGTGCTTGTTTGGCGCCAGGTTGAGGTTCAATTCCCAACACTGTCGCCTCCAGTGTCATTTTTTTTTTTTTTTTTTTTTGGGTTTCTTTTCTGTCGATAAGGCTCTTACTTTAGGCAGAATTAATTTTTCTCTTGAACTGATTTTTGTTATCAAATTAGTTCATTCTATCAAACCAAGTCAAGAGGAAACTAATTAAGAAATTAGTATTTATGATCAAATTGTTTATAGAAAATAAATTTCCTTTAACACAATCTGTTCATTTTATCTTTTATCTACTTATAGAAGATTTTTATATGCAAGCATATCTTTTTATCTAATATTATTCATAATCACTCATTTTTGGTTGTAATTAGATCAGTGTAAGTCATTGTGCTTTGATATTGCCTAATATGATATGGATAACAAATATTACTGTAAATGAGAATACTTCAATGCTATTAACAGATGTCTTGAGATAGTTAAATTCTCTCTTTTGCTACAGACAAACTTGAAATGTAAGTATGAGATATTGATTCACCATCTGATAAGTATTCATATGAGATGATGATGTTGGAATATCCGTTAGCCAAAATGTGTGTTGCATAGAAGATTAAGTTCATCCATGGCGTCGCGTGGGTCTGTTCTAGTGTTCTTAATTGCTGCATACATATGTAACATTGGCCTGGTTGACACTTGAATGGAGGCCATATAAACCAGACTTCATTATTTCCGAATGGGTTCTTCAATTGGGAAATCTAGTGGCTAAAATGTTTTACTCAGAGTGATAATGTATTAAGAAAACCTTTGAAAGTGGTAAAAAGGCACATCAGTTTCTATCAAGATAACCTTTTTTCTTTGTATTACTTTAGTTAACATTTTTGAAATTTTCAAAATAATTTTTCATCTTCTCTAGTAATCGTCCATGTGGCTCATTACAGAGAATAAGATCCTATGGAAACACATTTATCTGTCCTTATGTAGTTTTCAGAACACTAACAAAGGCTCAATTTTCTTCTGCAGGTCACGGACCAGAACCTTGACGAGTGGCAGGAAACACCAGCACATGTGCCAGATGCTTTAAGACATTACTACTATCAGTATCTTTCATCCACTACAGAGGCAGCTGAGGTACTTGCAGCAATATAGAAGATTCCCAATAAAGTCACTTTTCTTTTAAGTTGGTGTAGGGATTTGCATGAGCTCTTTTTCCCAGTGTTGGGTGACATTGAGAAATTCCTTGGGCACTTAGATAACAAAAGGAAAATAAATTCTCGTCCTCCCTTTTTCACTTTTGCTAAGGTCACTCTAGCACTCTTTTACTACCCTTCTATTCACCGAGCTTAAGCCTTTCTGCTGGAAGAAGTTGTTCTTGATGACTAGTACTATATCTGCATCATTCCAGCGTGACCTATGCCATCCTTCGTTTGCAGTCACTACCTTTCCCTCTGTTGTAAGCACACAGACTGACTGTAATCTATGTCCTTATAACCACACACCTATTGTTTCACATGGCTCTGACTCTGTGAGTGCTGTTCAATTGTTATGAGCTATTTGACATTAATCCATAGTTTGTTTTTGGATGTGTCTTTGCCTTTCTGGGCCAACTTTTGGATTTTTTTGACTAAATTTAGTTTAAGCAAGAAAGTTTGAGCGTCGAAACCCGTGTACCTGTGAAGACCTGTGGTTTTCCTGGGATTGGGTATTCGAAAACTGATTGTTGCTTGAATACAATTTTTTTTCCTATTTGTTTTAAGTGTTGAAAAAACAAGTCAAACCTTCCTACATGCAGGAGAAAATTGCCATGATTCGGGAAAATGAGTCCTTACGACAAGCAAATGAGAATTTGATTAACGCAAAAGAAGCTCTGTTGAGAAACAAAGATGCAGCAGAGGGTCAAGTAGGTGTATTGACCCGAACAGTCGAAGCTTTGCAGAAAGATCTGAAGATCGGGAGACCCAGGTATCTTTTCATTTGTCTTAAAACTTCTTGTTTGTTCTTTTAATGCTGATATTGTGATGACAAATATTTCAGACATGTATCCTCAGGTACAAGTTTTGAAGCAGTCCTTGGAGCGACAAAGGGAGGAGCTAAATGAATGCAGGGCTGAAATTACGTCACTGAAGATGCATATTGAAGGATCTCTCTGGAAGAAACTTGGCAGCTGCTGACATTGACCATGTCCAATCTCAAATAGTGGAAAGATACAAGGAAGAAATAGAACTGCTTCAGCAGGAATTAGAGACTTTGAAGGCCAAAGATTCAGTTGCTCCTGATTTTGTTGATTTAGTCAACTTTAAGGAAGAATTTAGTGAGAGAGAAGAAGTTGTGGATATACACGAAGATAGAGATGTCTTGCCTCAGTTGTTAAACAGTCAACCAGGCATTGGGGATGTGCTGGTTAGTCATTCACCTGCTGTTCAAGCCTTTGTTGATGATGCTCCTAAACCTCAGGAAGTTTTGCAAGATTCGGCTATTAAACCTTCAGCTGAGAACTGCACTTTTAGTAATGGTGACGGTGTTGCTAAGCAAAATGGTGAAGTGCCAAATGAGGATAGTGGGAACCTCACAAACTCTGGTGATTTAAAGGGTGGAGCTGTTGCAGAAGAGATGGTAAGCTAACATTTCTTCTGATAGAACACCTAAAAGGGTCAAGCATGTGATGTTTATATATACTCATCTCAACTGCAGCAGCTGAAGTGCTTATTGGCTGGGTGGCTGCATTTTTGTTCCCTCCTTTTCTTTAAACAAAACTCGCATGATTTATTGGAATATTGAGATCACCTGTGTCCTTTCTGAGGTGGAGAAACCCTTACAATGAGCTCTTGTTTTAAGCTGTTCTTGATTTAGTCAAATTTAGCTGAAGTAATTGCATGCCTCACAGGGTCTGGAAACAATTCAAATCCTTGCAGATGCTCTACCAAAGATAGTCCCTTATGTTCTGATCAACCATCGAGAGGTTGGCATTTTGATTACTATAAATTATGTCTCATGTTATGTTACGTATGAGGGGGTTGGCCCTGACACCGTACGGGGTTTGTTTGATTTCAGGAGCTTCTTCCTCTGATCATGTGTGCAATTGAGCGGCATCCAGATAGCAGCACAAGAGATTCCTTGACACATACCTTATTTAATTTAATCAAACGTCCAGATGAACAACAGAGGCGAATCATAATGGATGTAGGTCGATTGTTAAGAACACCACTTGCTTATTGTACCAAACTTTGTGATTGATCATAGTGCTTAATCTGTTGGGTTCTTTTTTTCAGGCTTGTGTTACCCTTGCCAAGAATGTAGGAGAGATGAGGACGGAATCAGAATTGCTTCCTCAGTGTTGGGAACAAGTGAGTATCGAATTCTATATGCTGAGGACTGTCCAGTTCTTCCTTTGTCCTGTTCTCTTTTTCTAGTTTCGTGAATACTGATCTCCTTGGCCTTTTGTCTTCAGATAAACCATATGTATGAGGAGCGTAGACTGCTTGTTGCTCAATCGTGTGGTGAACTTGGAGATTTTGTGAGGCCTGAGATTCGTGATTCTCTTATTTTGTCAATTGTTCAACAATTGGTGGAGGATTCTGCTACCATTGTTCGTGAAGCTGCTGCGCACAACTTGACTTTGCTGCTGCCACTCTTTCCAAACACGGACAAATATTTCAAGGTCAGCCTCACTATCCCTTGAGGCAATCATGGAGACGAAATCTGACTTCTTGCCAGAATTGGCTACAATGTAAGCTCTAGAACAGGTTGATGACATGTGGTCAAGAGAGGGAGTCCCCCAATTGTAGAGTGCCTTGTCCCTGGAGTGCATAGAAAGACAAGGCATACTGATTCTTTTGTTTGAACATTCTGTTGTTTGATAGGTTGAGGAATTGATGTTTCAACTGGTCTGTGATCCCTCTGGTGTGGTGGTGGAAACTACTCTGAAGGAACTAGTTCCAGCAGTTGTGACTTGGGGAAAGAAGTTGGACCATGTCCTTAGAGTTTTACTCTCTCATACCTTGAGCTCAGCGCAGGTAGGGTTGTTTGACTCTCTCTGTTCTTTTGTTTGTGTTTAGCATTTACATACTTGGTTCTCCAATGATTTTCTTCCTCTGTACATCAGCGCTGTCCACCACTTTCGGGAGTTGAAGGTTCTGTGGAGTCACATCTTCACGTTTTAGGAGAACGTGAGCGGTGGAATATTGATGTTCTATTGAGGATGCTTTCAGAAATGCTTCCCTTTGTATATCAAAAAGCAATTGAGACATGCCCATTTTCTTCTGCTTCAGAATCGACAGGAACTGTATTTTCGAGCTCCTTATTACAAATGTATTCTGAGTAAGTTTTCTGTTTCTTGTCAGCACCGTAATTTACCTTAGTAAAGACCTTTCCTTGCTATACCTGGTTTGAATTTAATCTTGTCTTCAGGGGAAAATTAGAATGGCCTACATTTGAATGGATGCATGCAGACTGCTTTCCTGATCTAATACAGCTGATGTGCTTGTTGCCTCAGAAAGAAGACAATTTAAGAAATCGAACCACAAAGGTGGAGTTCTCCTCTTGGTTTTCTTTTGATTCTCTAGCTTCTTATTTTTGTTGTTTATGTCAGGCATTTGTTTTGTCTATATTTACTGACTCTGCCATAACAATCCAGTTCCTATTATCAGTATCAGAACATTTTGGAGATTACTACCTGACGCACATAATGTTGCCCATATTTATGGTGGCAGTCGGGACGATGCTGATTTGAAGTACTTCCCACCTACTGCCCGTACAAAAATCAAAGGTGATGAGAGAAACGTTAATAAAGCTAGTATGATTCCCTTTGCAAATTAGTCAAATTTCAACAATGGTACCTTGCTTTTGAAACCTATTCTTACCTTGTTAAGACTGTTGATGACCATAAATTTTCACTTTTGCTCTCACAAACTTGAGAGATATTGCTTGCTCCAAAAGAAAGGTGCAAAGGAGTAAAATATTCTCGTATTATTCTCTTATTCACCTCACTGAGAACTACTTCAACTGGATATGCTTTTATAAAATGCAAATGAAGTTCCATAAGTGCCCCTATCAGTAAATAAGAGGGTAAATGACACAAATGGTTTCTAAACTTTGGCTCAATGTGTGTGATCTCTAAACTTTAAATTAATTCAATGTGGTCCTAGAAATTGGCACGTGTAATATCGTCCTTGAACTTTTAATTTGTTCAATGTAATCCTTAGATTTTTAGTACATGTTTTATTTAGTACCTAGATTGTATGAAAATGTTCAATGTTGTCCCCAAACTTGAATTAATGGATTTTTAGTACGCACAATCTAGGGACCACATCGAACAAATTAAAAATTTAGGGACTACATTGCACATTGAGTTAAAGTTCAAGGACAACATTGCACATTGGATCAAAGTTCAGGGACCATTTGTGTCATTATTGCTAATTAGATAGGGTACTAGAAGAAGCCTGGGGTTTGTGGAATAGTGGCATTTGTTAAATTAGTGATGTATGAACATGTGATGTTAAATTATCACTTTCTTCTGGCATTTGAAAGTCAGAAATTCTTTTCTCGGTTACAGGTTTGAAACCAAGAACTGCCGTTGCTGAGAGAATTGCCACAATGTGTGTCTTGCCACTTCTCCTTGCTGGTGTTTTAGGTGCTCCTAGCAAGAGAACAGTTGGCAGAGTGCTTAAGGAGGCTCTTGGTTCAAGAAACAGGGATGGAGAGTCAGACAAAGCAAGAAACTGAGATTTTCTATGCTGTCCGCTTCCTTTGGTCTGTCTTTCTCAATCATCACATGCTTGTACGCTCCATATCTTATTTTTAATCTAATGAAGTTTCTTCCTCCTTAAATTTGCAGTACATCCGAAGAGCATCATGCCATGATCTTTGGTATATTGTGGGAAATGGTTGTTAGCTCAAATGTAAATATGAAGATCAGTGCAGCCAACTTGTTGAAAGTCATTGTAAGCCTGTGTATACTTTGGATTTCTTCATGCAACGAGTGATCTATCTGAAACTTATATGTCTCAATCATGTCATAGGTTCCTTACATTGATGCGAAAGTCGCATCAACTCATGTTCTTCCTGCTCTGGTGACTCTTGGATCTGATCAGAATTTAAATGTGAAGTATGCAAGCATAGATGCTTTTGGAGCTGTGGCCCAACATTTTAAAAATGACATGGTAAAATTTCTCCAATAAGTTGAATGTAAAATTGTAAATTACAATTATCTTTTATTTACTGACCATATTATATCAAACAGATTGTCGACAAGATACGGGTACAAATGGATGCTTTTCTTGAAGATGGATCACATGAAGCTACAATTGCTGTTGTTCGTGCACTAGGGGTAGCTGTACCTCATACAACAGAACGGCTGAGGGATTATATCCTCCAAATCTTTTCATAAGATTTACTGTGCTTTTCTTGTTTTTCTTTTGGTCTTTTGCTTTTATCAGTCTTAAGTTTGTTGGCTAGGAGTTAGACTTATACTTGAAACTTGCAGCATCTGATATTTTGATTCTTTAACAAGAGACACATCTTTTATCCAAGATTTTTCACTTCACCAACATACCAATTCCTGCCAGTGATGTGCTTCGTCGTCGTGAAAGAGCCAATGCCTTTTGTGAATCTATTCGTGCTCTGGATACTACAGGTTAGTGCTTATAGAATTGGAAGAACAATCTCAAGTAAATGCTTTATCTTCTTTCAGAGTGCGATCGTTCCTCTCTCTGAATAGGATCTTTAATCTGTGTTTGTGAACTACCTTGAGCCACTAGCTCAATAGTGCGGAAGATGCTGGTTTATAAATATCCAATTGAAGTGCCTCTTTCTATGCAAGGGGTATCTAAATTCACTCCATCTTCTCTGTGGTGTAGATTGGAGGAGTTAATATTTCTTTTGGATGGTTGTTCAAACACATACTTTGCCCCAAGAAGTGGACATTCTGTATTAATGTGACAACCACTCGCTCGTTATTCCTAGTCTTTTGGGACTGCATTAATCTATTTGCCTCAATTTTGCAGTCTGCTTGATCATTGACCGATTTATTTCTGGAAAATATGGTTTGTTGGGCATTCATTTGTTCATTGTGTGTTGCAAGATGGTAGATGGGATATCAGAAAGTTCATCCAACCTATTTTATCTGTTTACATATTGCTTATCAGTAGAAACATGTTCAGTGGACCAGCATCAATTGCTGAAGTAACCATTGTTTTGTTTATCGGCTATAAGTTCGTTCACTTATAAGTGGATGATGCATTCGTATGCTCATTATACTTGGCTTGTTTGGCATCGGCTCATGATTTATCTGCTGCATCTTGTTTGCTGCAGATCTCTCTGCAGCTAGCGTTCGGGATTTCCTCATTCCAGCCATACAAAACTTGTTGAAAGACTGGGATGCGCTTGATCCAGCTCACAAGGAAGCTCTAGAAATTATACTGAAGGAAAGATCGGGTGGAACTTTGGAGGCTATCAGCAAAGCGATGGGTGCTCATCTCGGGCTTCCCTCCTCTATGACTAGCTTTTTCGGTGAGGAGGACTTCTTGGGAAGAAAGAAACTGTGGAAGCAGTAGCACCAGTAGAGCAAGCAGAGTCGCCGAAGCCGGTCCCACAGCCTCCGATGGAGGACACGCGCTTCAGGCGTATAATGAGAGGAAACTTCACAGACATGCTCCGGGGAAGGTCCAAAAGTGAGGAGGATCATCCTCTATGAATTGGCCAGTTTTGAAAAAAATTAAAAAAATTTCTTTACATGTAAATGATTTTCAATCAATTCTTTTGACTTCGACGAGGTGATATAAATATTGAATCGAGAATAGAGAAAAGATGAGAAAGAATAGGTCTTTATTTCCCACTTTCTTGTCGGGGGTTATTTTCGAATAAAACTTCAGATTATTTTTCCTTAGTTCTGTCCAGCCCGGTCATAATTGGCTGCTGTTGCCTACACATTCTTCCAAGTGCTAAGTCGCTGGCAAAAATTGTCGATTTCCCATTTAGTCTAGATAGTAAACGTTAAAGATGATTCTGCAATTTTGTAGCTTTAACGACCACATCACTCGCAAATGCCGTCACCTCACCTTTTTCTAGTTGATAAGGTCGTTTTATTAATTATCATAACCACACTAACACGAGGATACTCCCTAATTCCTGATGTTGGCGCTGAAATGATGCAAAGTTTCTAATTAATCGATAAAAAATTGTCGCTTGTAAAATCTCACATTTAGAATAAAATGTTACAAATAATAAAAAAAAAATTCAGAAAATTTTAAAAATTATCCATATCAATGTTGATTATATCACGTAAGATAGTTGGCATAATTAGATTGTCATATCAGTAATTTTTGACCTAAATTGGCCAGAAAATTAAATCGACAAATTATCAAAATGTTTGGAATTAAATTGGCACAAATGAAATGTTTAGAACTGAATTGGTATAAATGCAATAGGCTTAGAAGTAAATTAGCCAAATTGAAATATTAAGATTGAACTGGTACAAATACAATAGATTAACTTTTCAAGTAATTTTCCTCAAAATCTCAATTGGACAGCCTTCACCGTTAGCATGCTTGGGTGGAGGAGTAAAGCAAGTTGACTTCCAGTCCAGAGCAGATCAAAGTAACAAATCGATAGGTTTTCTTGTATTTGATTAAGGGGGAAGTTTCACGGCATGCGACGGATTCAACGCGTTCGCACCTATTCCGTGATTCATGTGGCTCCCTGAGTACTTACGAGGAACCAAATTGGCATTCTCCCCGTGGCCGACTGCTGTTAGAATAATTTCCAAGTATTTCTGTTGAATTCTAAGGCAACCCAATTTCTACCAGGTGTCTGAGAATCGAAAGTGAATGAACTACAGTTGATGGCTACGCCTCCACCTCCTCTCTCTCTCTCTCTCTCTCTCTCTCTCTCTCTCTCTCTCTCTCTCTCTCTCTCTCTCTCTATTTTGCCCCCTTTGATGCATCCGTATTCTTCTTTGTTATTCTCCTACCGAGGTCCATGCCCCTTCAGGAGTAATCGAATGAAGGGTGGTTTGCAAATTCTATGATGATGATGTTGCCATCAATTATAATGTAATGGCGTTCCATCTCGACGAGGAAATGAAGGGAGGTTTCATGCGACCGCCTCATTGGAAATGAAGTCCCCCCTGAGAGTGGAAAATTCGGTTTTCACTCTACATTAGATTTAAGGAAAAATTACCAAAAAAATTCTAAACTAATTATAATTGTATCAATTCAGTCATAAACCTTTTTATTTTACTATTTAAGTCGTAATAAACTTTTTGCATTTATACCAGTTCAGTTCATCTTACCAATTTTGACTAAAAATTGCTAATATGAATCTTGGCCGTCTAAATGGCACATCCGATGCGATATGGATAATTTTTAATAATATATCAATAATTTTTGAATTATTTATTTATTTACTAATAATACTAAACATTGGCTAGATGACAATTAAAAAATTAGGATTGAGCTGGTACAATTGCAATAGGTTTATAACTTCTTCTTCTTTTTTAATTTTCACCCTTTAATTTTTTTCCCCTTTTTTTCTTACTATCACTTCTAATGAAAAATAAACTCCACTAGCTAAATGAGATGATTAATAAGTGTGTGCAGTCCAAATCTTAAAAATTAACAAGATTAATAAGTGTGTGCAGTCCAAATCTTAAAAATTAACGACTGTTCTCTAAATAGTACCAAATTTCATGTGTCAACAAGTTGAAATTAATGTAGGCGTAATAAAAATATCCCCGTTTGCTAGACTAGTATCAATATTGAAAACTTATACATAAGAGTTGCAAGGTAACGAAAAAAGAAAGTGATCCATTGCACAGTTGTTCGTGTAGTGTTTTTGTTGGATGTAAGCTCTAAATTACCATGTAATAATTACATGTTAGGGATTTCAATTGTGTTGTCAATCTTATTATTTAATTAATGGCAAAGATATATATAGATCAGTTGTGACTAGACCTTTTTTTGAAATGTTAAGAATATGCGTGATGGGTTCACAGTTAGATTGAATCTTTAAACCATTTTTGGTTGATGGATCATTGAGTGGATATTAATAATTCTGTTGAGACTGATGTGTTCTTAGTTTCATCATTAAGTATTGGATGCTTAAGGTAATGACAAGTCATGAGTCATTAGATATTATGATGCTTGAGTTAGAACACATGTACTCATAGCAGACAAGTTCATTAAACATAATACGTATAGAACAATTAGTGACATGGAAACTTTTGGCGTGGTCAATGTTTAATAGTTCATGCTTTGATCTTGTTTAAATAATCCTTAGACCTAAAACACAATATTAACTTGTCTGTTGAACGGTTATGGTTCACATGTGTGCATATTAGCGGCTTATTAATCTGTCTCTGTACCTAATGGTCAAAGTTAATTCATATACGAAGTTACACGTTTGTGCAGTATGAAATCTGTCTCTTTCATACATGTAGGATACAATAATGATGTCCTATACGATCTAATTATAACACTGCATTGAAATTTTTGGCCGAGGTTATAACTGAGAATGAATTGTTTAGGTCTCGTATAAATGCAAGTTAATCAAGTTTTTGCAAATGATCGAATTTGTGACTTGACATATATTCCATGATCGTTAAGATAGAGGGATTGAATTACATTATAGCCAAAGTTAAGAGGTTCATTACGTTCTCAAAGCATTTACACTGTTTGGGTAGTCATAACATATTACTAGATATCAATTATGGCTTGTAAAACCTAGAGATTGATCGGGACAATCAATTCTCTTGAGAGAACTAATATGTCAATACAAGTCTTATTACCAACTCAGTGATGAATCTAAGAATGTCACACATCATAACTGATTTACTTATTCTCTTATGGACATAGCCTACTCACAAGAGAATACAATCCTGAGAAAACGAAAATAGGATTTGTAGTGGTTATGCTAGCCCACATGCGCGACTTTTCCTTGGCCTCCAAATAGAGACTGCTTGTTAGCCACCAAATTCATTTTCATTTTTTTACTCATAATACTAAAAATTTTAGGGTGGTAAAATTTTAATGCACAAGTTTAATATTGTGGTAAGTGCAGAGCATACTATCAGAATTGACAAGAATATTCCTAATTTTAAAGAATTATACCAGTTAAAAAAGAAGAGAGGAGAGATGTTTTAGGGATTCATAGCAAACCACATAATATTACTTTTGGAGAGGGTGCACTCCGCCCCTTAACATTTATGGGCATTGCCTTACAGGGGCAAACACTGAAGACAATCTTACAGACTCTTAGTAGCCGACAATATCCAATTATTTGACTCTTATAGTGACAGACGAAAATCTTGCTTCTAGCACACTCTTATTTTACATCTTTCGTTTCTGCTATAGTGCCAAATAGTGCCAAGTAGTAACAAATAATACAATCTTACAAACTCTTAGTGGCCGACAATGGCCAATTATTTGATTCTTATATTGACAAACAAGATCTTGCTTCTAGCATACTCTTATCTTACATCTTTCGTTTCTGCGATAGTTTCAAATAGTGCCAAAATGTACCAAATAGTATATACATCATGACGAATAGTGTAATTTTTTATTTTTTTTTATAGTTTTTCCGTTAACTCTAATTGTTGATTGAAATTGAAGTGCCATCTCTATAATTCTCCTATCGCTCCACAAAACACACACCCCCTGCCTCTCCAGTCTCCACAACTCTCCCACTAATTTCTATCTCCTTTTCACTTGCTTCCCATTGAAGGTTATGGCCAAGCCATCCAATCGCTCCCCTTCTCCGCGCTTGCTTGCGGCCGCTCTCATGGCGGTGCTCGTGTTTCTCTCGGCAGATCGAGCCCAAGTAGTGGAAGCAGTGACGTGCAGCGCCACGGAGCTGAGCCCGTGCCTGCCTGCGATCACATCCTCTGCAGCTCCATCGGCTCTGTGCTGTAGCAAGCTTCAAGAGCAGAGACCATGCCTCTGCGGGTACATCAAGGATCCGAATCTCAAACAGTACTTCACCTCTCCCAACGCCAAACGGGTTGCTTCTACCTGCGGCGTCGCGTCCCCAACGTGCTAGTGTCCGGAACCTAGAAGCTCCCATGTTCGATGCCGAGAGAATATGAAAATAAGAATGAAGATGTAGTAGTTACTGATTAAATCAGTTGAAATAAAGAAACAAGCAAGATTGCTGGAATAATCTTGTTTCAACGACATGATGTTGCCATGACCTATATAGTTGTGTCCTATGAAGTTGAAGAGACGAAGTCTTATTTAGTGTTCTTCAGTTGCACTTCTTTTGAACTATTATAATTGGCTTTTGAACTCTCTCTATTTCTCTACAACCCCAACAATGATTTGGTAAGGCCTTTGCATTTTTTTTTTTTGGGTCGGTTCTACTCTATTCCTACTTTACACTCACTCGACTTTTGCCCTGTCTCTTGCGGGCGTGGGAAACTCACTTTTTGAAACTGATTTGGTAAGGGGATTTGAATCCTCACCTCCCCTTTATGCGAATGAGTTTAGTACTCACTTGGGGAAAGTCATTGAGAAAATGTAAAGGTCTTTGAGCTAAAGGGGTTTTTGGAAATGTAAATTGTGTTTGGTAAATCGTATTTGTGAAAGTCCATTATGAAGTATATTTGAACAAAATAGTGTTTGGACAAATTAACTTTGCAAAAGACTTTTGTTATTAAAAAAAAAGGAAAAAAAAGGAAAAGAGAATTGGCTGGTTACCGCCTGCGAGGGGCAGGCGGTCTTGCAAGGGGCAAGGAGCAAGCGGTCGGTGAGGGTCATTGCAACCAGATCAAGCGGCCCCGGCGACCTTTGCATGGAGGTCGCGGCACGGCGGGTCGCCTTGCTGGAAGGTCGCGTGACCCGCCGCACCACAACCTCCGTGCGAGAGGTTTCGTTGGGGCCGCTCAATCTGGTTGCGGCTACCCCGATCGTCAAATAGGGCTTTTAAGGGTTTGTTTGGCAAACTTTGTTTCTGTTCCTCAAAACAAAAAATTCTGTTCTTTTGTTCCAAGGAACAAAAAAAGAACAAAAACACGTTTGATAAAATTTTGTTCCCGGGAACAATTCCGAGAAATAATTTTTCTCTCTCCTCTTTTCTTCTTCTTCTTCTTGAGGGGCGACCTTTTGGCCTGAGCTTCATTAGCCACCACAAGGGTCGGCGAGGGTGGCGACCTTGCGGAGCCTCACTAGGCCACCATGAGGGTCGGCGAGGCTTCTCGGCGATGGCCTCGGTGGCCAGGCGACGCTCTGGCGAGCTTGCTAGAGCTCGCTCAGCCGGTCATCGGTTGCCGCCGTGGCCGGTGACCCGCCACAAAGAGAAAGAAGGAAAAAAAGAAAAAAAAGAAAAAGAAAGAAGAAAAAAAGAAAAATATAATAAAAATATTGAAAAATTAAAAGAAATAAAAAAATTATACAAGTTTACAAAACGCATTTCAATTTCTGGAATAGAAATTTTTGCGATTACCAAGCATTTCTTATACTTAGAAATTATTCCCAGAAATAAAAAAAAAAAAAATTATTTCTATTCAAAAATTGTTTCATGGAGCAAAAACGTTATTAAAACGTCTTAATTGTACCCATTTTTGGGCCAATTGATATGATCAATTTTGAGCTAAGCCTATCTCTTCACGGACTTCCTTTCTTTTTTGTTAAAAAAAAAATAAATCCGACAGTCCATCCCTAAAGACCAGCGTTCTCTAGTGCAATTCAAAGTTTTGACAGGAGTACAATTTGTCTATTAAATTTTCCTTCAGCAAATCTCACCTATCACGTTGTTCTAAAGTAATCCCTTATGTATTTGAAAATTTCACGTGACAGTTTAAAGTAATTGAACTTTATAGAAAGTTGATTGAGACTTTGACTAGCTCTTGAGCTTTGGCCCTTCCCAGCTATTGTTAAAAATCACGGGAGAAATAAGCCATGTAGTTGGCAAGAATTTCCGGGAGCAAATAAACATCAAGTTTGATAGGTATCGGTTTCTCAGGATATATTGGGGAATCCAGAGCTCCTCAAACGATTGCTCTTGTAGGATCCCTCGAGTAGCAGAATTTGGTCCATATGCTTTATGTATATTATTATGTATATAAAGATTGGTATATGGACTCGATCTACTAATTGATATGGCAGAACCACATTGAATATTAAATATGTTAATTAAGTGGATGAGTGCTTGATTTATCGAAAGCCTTCTCATCACATGATGATCATTCATTCACTCGAAAAACATAGGACACGCACAAAGTGATTGGTAAATGGTCATTGTAGGACCACTTATGCGTTCATGGGCCTTCGCACATGGCGATCTGTCTTCATGCATGACATCTTCTCATCATATGACCGCTCGTTGTTACTAATCTTTTGGGACCGCATTCATATTTTTGCCTCAATTTTGTGATCTGCTTGATGATTTACCATTTTATTTTGAGGAAAAATGAGGTTGTGGGCGTTTATTCATTCTATCGGGTGCTGCATGTCAAACCTATAAATTTATACCCTGCATATTCGGTAGATGTATAAATAATCTAGGATCTTAAAGAGAGATAGAGAGAATCAATAAAAACTATATCATTGCTCAATTGTCTTGACTCATAACTTCTTAGAGTCAAGAGTGTTTACACCCGAACAATACGTATAGGAAAGGAAGTAATTTAATGAGGAAATTGACTATTTTAGAAAGTAATGAAATATCAAATAATAGCTCTAATATCTTAGCATGTCTCTAACAATATTATCTAATGAGAGGAAACTTCACAGACACGCTCCGGGGAAGGTCCAAAAGTCTGGAGGATCATCCTCTATGAAATGGTCAGTTTTCAGATAGTTTTTACGCGTAGATGACTTCAATCGATTCAATCCCAGCATAGAGAAAAAATGAGAAAGAGCAGGTCTTTATTTCCCACTTTCTTTTTGACTGCCATTGTTTACGCGTTTTCGAGCGCTAAAAGTCGCTGGTAAAAATTCTGGAGTTCTCATTTGGGCTAGTCAATCAACTTCAATGCTTTCTTTTTGTGGTCGATGACAACTTTAATGTTTTTTTTTTTTTTTTTGTCGAAAGGCAGACAAAACGTTGATTTGCGCATTTTTTTTTATCTTTAGCGACCACATCACTAGTAAATGTTGTCACCTCTACTTTCCATAGTTTTTTTTTGGGCGGCTCTTAACAATTTTACACCTGTCTATTATCATAATCATATTGACACGAGAGTACCTTCTAACTCCTGCGTTTGGTGCGAGTCATTAAATGATTGAAAGAAATATATTCAATTAATAAAAAAATTATAGCTTGAAAACTCTCACATTTCCCCAAAGAAATTGCTTCATCTATAAGTACATTGGGCTAAATTTACAGATACCATAACTATGAAATGGAAAAAAGAAGCCTTATCCTTCTTTAGATGATAAAACCGCATGTAAATATTTGAGGGATGAATGTAAGGCCATTTAATTAGATTTCGACTTGTACACTACATGATTCATGAATTTAGCGGGCTATTTCAAAAAAAAAAAAAAAACTGTGATTTGACAATAATCTAATTTCAATATTTCTTACTAAAATAATTTATTATGTCTAAACAACAATATCACCCAAATAATATAAAAATTATTAGTTACCAAAAATATCTCTGCTCAAAAGCTTAATGGTCCCTTTGAAGAATGGTCTTTTCATAAGAGATATGTGCTCCGAAAGTCTTAAAACTTTTAACAAAGTGCAATCGAGTTCTTAAAATATATAAAAAACTATACTCAAGACTTAAAACTTTTTAAATTTGTACAATTGAGTTCTTTTGTTAACTCTGTCTATTTAGATTAATGAAAATTGTTGACATGGCTTTTTCTAATAGTTACTCTCTTCTATATGGCGATGAAGTGACCAAAACATGGAACACAAGGCTAAAATGACACCATTTTGGATTAAATTATAATTTTTAGCCAAAATTTTAATTAAATTAAATAAAAATATTTAAGAAAATATAATAAAAGGAGGCAAGGGAAGGGCGGGCCCTTTTCGCCGCCCCCCTCCTCGTCAAAAAGGGCTGGTGGGGGTCGCCGGGGCCTTAGCCCGCAGGCTAATGACCTTCATCCAAATTTGGACACGGGTCACCGGGCTCGACAGGTTTCATTGGCCCTCATCGGTTGGCGACAAGGGCGACAATGGCAAGGACAACGCCTTTGGTTTGTCCCCCCTCGACAGTTTCATTGGCCCTCATCGGTTGGTGACGAGGGCAACAATGGCAAGGACAACGCCTTTGGTTTGTCCCCCCCCCCTTTTGTGTGTGTGTGTGTGTTTTTTTTTAAATAATTATCTTATTTTATTTAATTAGTATTTTGGTTTAAACAATCAGAATTTAATCCACATCATCACCATGTTGGGATAGAAAATATTAAAAAAAGCGACAAATTTTTTCATTAATCTAAATGAATGAAGTTTATGAAAGAATTTGAGTGTACCAATTTGACAAGTATTATGATTTGATTGTATTATTTGTAAATTTTATAACTTAATAACATTTTGTTGATAAATTTTAAGAATTCCAGCACATATATCTCTTCTAATAAATATGCCTCTTATCGTCTTGAAAATCATTACCACCATGCTTTCGGTTGGAAAGACGTTACTCTCTCTCTCTCTCTCTCTCTCTCTCTCTCTCTCTACATGGCATGCCCAATGTAAGGTCGAGGGCTAATAATAGGGGTGTACGAAGGAACCGGGAATTGCCTAGACTGCCTAAGAAACAGTGATTCTTAAGGGAACTGGTCCAATTCTTGGTTCCTAGTTGCAAGTGTGGAACTGCCCACTTGGACAAGACCGATGGTATATATAATATATTTAATTTTTAATTTATAAAAATTAAAAATCCTAAATCCCTAGGCTACATGCTAATATGCCCACTTGTAACAAGTTTGTGAGTTTGCTCTCTTGCTTACACACTTTCTGACATACTAATATAGTTGGTTTATTAGCTCTAATTGGAAGTGTATTTGATGAGGTGATTCCGTCATGTAATTCTTTATTGCATATTATAGTGTTAACGCGTGGAGCTTGGTGGAACCAGTTCTATAAACTCACCCATGAATCGGATTGGACCGATGGTCCGGTTCCTAGGTAAATCCATGAAATTAATGAGCGGTTCTCGGTTCTAATTTTAAAAAATTGGTCTTTAGTGGGTGGTTCTTGGATCTAGAGTGAGAAATGTTCACTCGACCATGCTCACCCCTAATTGACAATAATGTCTAATGACAGATTTGCACACCGATGTAAGTGGCTGCAAATGAGTGGGTTAGCACAGCTGTGTATGACTGGAAGATAGAATGGGTTGACTCCAAGTCAAGAGTAGAAACCGAAATTTCTGGCGGCATTCGGGAAATTTCACGAGCTTTATCTAACCGTCTTCACATTGGCATTCTTGCCGTGAAGAGTAAAGCAAAGTAGACTTCCAGTTGAGCAGATCATAGGAAAATCCAACAAGTTTTTCCGGTATTTGGTGAAGAGGAAGTTTCCCGGCATGCGGACGTATTCAACGCATTCGCAACCGTTCTTCGTTTCTAGCTCTCCGAATACTTGCGAGAACCAAGCCGGCTTGCGCCCGCGGGCGGCTTCTGTTAGAATAATTTCCAACTATTCTGTTGAATTCGAAGATAACCATGTTCTATCATGTGGCTGAGAGTTGACCTCGAATGAAGTTAAAGTCGATTGCCGCGTTGTTTTGCCTACCGTGCATGTGCCTAGTCCTATCTTGCTCTATCTATTTTGGCCGCTTTGAAGCATCCATCATCTTCTTTGTTATCCTCCTGCTGAGGTCCATGCTCCTTCAGGAGTAATCGGATGAAGGGTGGTTTGAAAATTCTATGTAATAGTAACGATGATGATGTTGCCATCTATTAAATTCTAGTGGCTTTCCATTTGATAGAGGAAAGGATATTTTCCCTTCATTGAGGGAGATTTGATGCGATGGTCTAAGTCAAAATCAAGTTTAGTGAAAAAATTGAATTTTCACTTTTTTTAAGATTTAAAGCACTATGCTAATGATTTTTTTTTTCTTTTTTCTATCAATCCCTCGTAATGAAAAATAAGCTCCATAGATGATGTCCGATGATTGATACATGTGTGCACACGAAGTCTTTAAAATTAATTCATGTTCTCTAAATGAAATTCAACTTCACGGGTCGGCACATTGAAATTAACACAGATGTAATAAAATCTCAATTCTGAAACTTATGAGTAAGGTTTGCAAGGCAATAACAAAGAAAGTGATCCTTTTCACGAAAGGAATTCTAATAATAAAAGCACTGACCATCTTTCGTTCTCTCTCTTTTTTTTCTTTTTTTTTCCTCCATGTATATTATATATTATTATTGTGGTTCCCATGGTCGAAGATGCCCCGAGAAACAAGGCGCTCATTAGGCAATAAATGTAGCCTTAAAAGGTAGAGAGCCGACAGCGATACAATTCAACGTCTACAGGTGGGGGTGGTCTATTCCTTGTGTACTAGAATGCCTGACACAAAATGCACTAGGGCCCAAAACACGTCGCAAGGATGCAACCAAGCCTCTATAATTGTATGATTAGCCTATTGTAATTTCTTTTCAAAATAAGTTATGCGACATTTAATTGAAGTGCCGTCCTTATAAATCCACTATCTCTTGCCTTGGCCACACAACATACGCCCCCACCAACCTCTCCAGTCCCCACGCGCTCTCTCTCCGCTGATTTCAATCTCCTTTCCACTTCGCTTCCCTCTGAAGATCATGGCCAAGCCATCCGATCCCTCCCCATCTCCACGGTTGCTTGCGGCCGCTCTCGTGGCGGTGCTTGTGCTTCTCTCGCCAGATCAGGCCCAAGTAGCGGAAGCGGTGACGTGCAGCGCCACGGAGCTGAGCTCGTGTGTCTCCGCAATCACGTCGTCCGCGCCTCCCTCGGCGCTGTGCTGTAGCAAGCTGCGAGAGCAGAGGCCGTGCCTCTGCGGGTACATCAGGAATCCGAATCTGCGGCAGTATGTCACCTCACCCAACGCCAAGCGGGTTGCGCGCACCTGCGGCGTCCCGTACCCGACGTGCTAAGTCTCCGGAACTGGGAACCTCCCACGTTCGATGCCGAGAGAATACGAAGATAAGGACGAGTATGGTTTACTAGTTAAATAAGTTGAAATAAAGAGACGAGCAAGATTGCCGGAGAGCAATCTGATTGCAATCAGATGATGTTGCAATGATCTATATAGTTGTACTCTATGAAGTGAAACCCTTATTTGGTGTTCTACAATTTGGTGTGCTTTAAAATTAGTTTAATTTTTCTTTACTTTACGGTCTGGTAAGCCCTCATATGAATGCTGGTATTAGAACTCCCGACGAGTTTAATGCCCTCGTCGCTTCGGGAAGGTTTGGCTTTCGAGACAACACAGGTTGCTATCACGCCAGGGTTAACTCCAACCCATTACATGTTGGCACTACCAGTATTTTGGTTTCTCTTTGTTAATAGATCAATTCATCCCTAAATTGAACCGATTAACCTGCCGAAACAGAGTTTATAAATGATAAAGAATCGAGAACAAATAAATGATCGCAAGTCCTCAGCAATTCCCCTGAACCACGGTAATTAGCTCTGTTCACCGTATCGTCAATCCAAATATCCTCTCTCTCTCTCTCTCTCTCGTAGACTGACTGAACAGCAATTTGGTAAGGCCTTCTTTGAGGGGGTTCAATATTTTAATGGCTTGTCCAATGGACTCTCGATTGTTACCCTATTCTTGGCCAATTGACATGGAGAATTTTGAGGAGAACCTAGGGATATGAAGCAAAATTTTCGCAAATAAAACTAACATCCCTCTACTCCGATGAATGATTAGTGCTTGCTTAGATTAGAGCAGTTGATTAGACTATAATGCAAATGGACGATGAAGAATAAGTTCACAAAAAGGCGAACATGAAGAAATTGTTGAAAAATTTGGGCGTGGAAGAAATCGTTAGGGTAAAAAAGAAAAAAAAAAAACAAAGAAGTTATTTGAGAGGGATGTTGATAATTCTGTCTTTTTCAGTAAAACTGAAGCCAAAGAACAAATGGAGAAAAGGTAATAAATAACCTAAAATTATAGTGGGTTCCACAATGGATAGTGCGTTCAATTCAAGATTGTAAGAGTGTTGGGAGTCAATAGGGGTGGAAAAAGCGCAAAATTTGATATCATTTATTTGATTAATTCTTCTGGCTCTATCTCTCTTCATGCATAGCAAATGTGCATGTGTACGCTAGATCCGTCAAATAGGTGTGTTGAGTTGGGTTGAAAATTGTCCGATCCAAATTGATTACCTGACTTGACCAATATTACTAAGACAACTTCATGTTGGATCAAATCTATGCCCAAATTGATGTAAGAGTGTGAAACGAGTGAACTTGAGATAGAATGAGGGCAAGAGAGAGTCAAAGAGGCAGATGGGTTTATGTAAGTTGTGAACCCATTTAATACTTATATTATTTTGGGTATTATCATTGTAAATTTATATAATTCATTTATTGAATATAACTAACTCATATAACCAATCAATCCGTCCAATATGAGTTTTTTTTTTTTTTTTGTCGGTTTAACTTTACTCCTATTCTAATTCTCACTCTCGATTTTTATTTTACCTCCTTATATAGCGTATGAGTCCAAACTCACACCTAAAACTAAATTATCCCTATCCCAACTCCTCTAAGAAATTGGAGATTCGAACCTCCCACCTCCTATTTCCTATGTGGAAAGGGTGGGTTCATCATATATTAGTTAATAAATGGATTTATAACCCATTTTGATAGGTCTAGTGTACATACACCAACACAAAGACACACAGAAAAGGAGACACACTCACATGCGCAATTCACTTAAATGTACTACTCACTAGAAGCTTGGATCAAGAAAAGGTCAAGTTATCGGTTTTCATATAGGGAAAAAGCCACGAAAACCCCGAACTTTGCCCAAAGCCGACACATTTACCCCAAACTTTTTTTGTGACGTGAAAAACCCCAAACTTTGCCATCCGTGACACATTTACCCTAAACTTTTTTTGTGACACAAAAAATCCTGAACTTTCATTATGTGACACATTCACCCCCAAAATTATAGGGCATTTTGGTCTTTTCATTTTTAAAAATTTTTAAATTTTTTTTTTCTCTTCTTTTAAAATTTTTTTTTCTTCTGGCTTCGCGAAGGGAAGCCGGCGTCCGCGAGGGCTGCCCTCGCTGGTGTCGGGCTAGGCGGCCCTCGCCTGCGTCGGGCGAGGGTGTCCTTGCCCTCGCGAGATCCGGCAAGGGCCGTCCTCGCCCGACGCCGGCGAGGTCACCGGACGCTTGCTTCCCTCCGCCATGGCCGGCAGAGGGAAGAAAAAGAAAAAAGAAAAAAAGAAAAAAAGGAAAAATAGAATAAAAAAGACAAAAATGTCATTGATGGGGTAAATGTGTCACGGTTTGGAAAGTTTGGGGTTTTCACGTCACAAAAAAAGTTTGGGGTAAATATGTCACTTTAAGCAAAGTTCAAGGTTTTTCATGATTTTTCCCTTTCATATATCTAGATTTGACATTTGACACCTGTTGGTCATAAAAGCTAGGGGTTATTTAGAAAATGAAATTCGAGTTCGGGTTAAAATTGAAAGTTTTTCAAGTTGAGGGTGCAAGTAAAGAATTGTATAGGGTTTTTGAAGCAATTAAGCATTGAGATTATAAGCATGCTTGAATGTTTTTGTTCCCTTTGAAGAATTGTCTTTTGAATAATTATGCTTCTTACAGTCTCGAAAAATATAATCATCAAACTTCCATTGGCGAGATGCTGCTGTCCTCTCTCTCTCTCTCTCTCTCTCTCTCTCTCTCTCCGCCTGGAATGCCCAACGTAAGGTCGGGGACTAATGATGATAGATAATGAAATAGCATAGTTCGCCAATGAGTGGGTGGGAGCAAAAAGTCTTCTCTCTCCACTCGTTTCTCTCCATCGTCTTCTTCAACGTTCAACCAAGAAGAAGGGTTTGAGCTAGTCCCACCCTCCTCTCCCTCTCTTGTTGATTTTGTTTGCATTTTATTGTTCTTTCCTTACTTTTTCTCTCTCTTGATTTAGATTTGGGAGCTCTTTTCTCTACATCTAGTTCTTGATTTGAGAATTCGAACTTTCTTGATCTAGTTATAGATTTGGGTGCTATTCCCAATCTAAATTTGGGAGTTTAATGAATATGCTCTTGGGAAGTTGATATACCCTTGCTCTGTTCATGTACAGGTTTTTTGCCTCTTGCTTCAATGATGATCATAGAAACATTGACGTCTCTATAAGGCAATGATGTAAAAACAGCCGAGCCTAGGTGTTTATTAACAATTGGCAACGTCATAGTTATTGATGAAGGAATTTCCAGTGTATACTAGTGATCGGCAGTCAATTATTTTGCTAAATAGATCCGTTTTTGTGGAATGAGTATGCATTTAACTTTATTGGTGCTTCGTCGATCCTTATTGTTTTCTGAATATAGGTTTGCTTCTAAGTATTTTTTCTGTTTCGATTTATTTTATCATGAAGATTACACACTTCTTATGTATTCTTTCGAGTAACGAAAATAATTTTCTTTTGAAAAAAAATAAGTGGGTTTGGGTTGGTCTTTTTTGACTGGGATGATAGAATGAGTTGACTCTAAGTCAATAGTCGAGCCGAAATTGCTGACTGCCTTCGGAAAATTTCATAAGCGTTGTCAGACCGCCTTCATCATTTCCCTTGAGTGGAAGGGTAAATTAAGTTGACTTCGTCCAAAGCAAAAAAAGAAATCGGATCAACGTCCATATTTATGACCCAACTAATTAGAAAACTGATCGGAGGAAAGGGAAAAGTGTCATAAAAGTCCTAAACCTTTTGGCTTTGTGCCGATTTAGTCCTAAATCTTTTTACGTTGTACCAATTTAGTCATTTCCGGTCAATTTTGGCCTGATTTTGTTGACTGGACGCCGGCCAACTGACGTGGTCTGATCGGTGCTGACATGTACAACTTTTAATAATATTTTAATATTTTTGAATATTTTTTATTTTATTTTATTATTTTATTATTATTATTTTTCTTCTCATCTTCTTCCCGGCCGGCCGCTGGAGCTTGGCGACCGGCCGAGGTGATGGGCGGCGAGGTCGACCTCGCCGGCCACCTCACCAATGGCTGCGGGCGAGCCTCGCCCGCCGGCGCGAGGCCGCCCTCGCGGCCTGGGTGGCGAGGCTGAGCCTCGCCCATGGCCGGCGAGGGCGAGCCCCGGCTTGGCGCGAGGCCAGCTAGACTCCTCCCGGCTCCGTTCTTCGATCCCAATCTCGCCCTAGAAATTTCCTCCCTCCTCCGCTCGTCGTCGTCGTCATCTCTAGGGTTTACGGGAGCTCGGGGTGTCCTCGGTCGCGCGGCTCCAGCCCCGGATTTTCGCCTGTTTCTCCCACGGCGGCAATCCGTCGGGGGTGGGGGTTTTGTGATTCCTGGGGTTCTCCGAGGTAGCTGGCCTCGCGCCGAGTTGGCGAGGCTCGCCCTCGCCGAGCTCCGGCAACCGGTGGGAGGAAGAAGATGAGAAGAAAAAGAAAAGAAAAATAGAAAGAACAAAATAAAAATAAAAATAAAAAAAAAATAAAAAATATTCAAAAATATTAAAATATTATTAAAAGTTGTACACGTTAGCGCCGATTAGGCCACATCAGCCGGTCGGCATCCAGTCAGCAAAATCTGGCCAAAATTGGCTGGAAATGACTAAATTGGCATGACGTAAAAAGGTTTAGGACTAAATCGGCACCAAAAAAATGTTTAGAACTAAATCGGCACAAAGCCAAAAGGTTTAGGACTTTTTTGGCACTTTTTCCTCAGAAGAAATATCCTCTAATCATGGATGAAGAAGAAAAAATGGCCTTTTCATTTAAGCTTAGCTTAAAAACGAGTTGATTTCAAATATGCATGATATGATACAAGGTCATGTAAGGTGATAACATATACTGGTAGAAAAGAGCTGCTGTTAGAGGAAATTGAAGTCCTAGGACTGATATTTGATTGGTACAATAAATCTTATGATAGCATTCGATTTCACTACTAGTAGCACTTCATTATGATGGGGTATTGAACTTGTCTTTTATGGACTTTCTCAAGATTTATCGGAGTTAACCTGTTTCATTGCAGATATATATTTATATAGACATGTTGATGTTTTACGAGAGAGTCAATTTGAAGTATCCCAAATTCCTTAGTCTAGTGGGTTGCTAAGACAATCAAGTTCTATCGTGTGACCGGCCGTTGAAATTGAATGAATTAAAGTGGATTGCTACAATATATGAAGGCTGCTGGTTTGAAAATTCTATGCGATGATAACGATGCTGCCATCGACTGAAATTTAGGGGCATTCCATTTCATAGAGGAAATGAATCCTCTCTCTCTCTCTTTCGGAGCTGGCTAAAATTGGGTTCGCATTGAGTGTGGAAAATTGAGTTAGTGGAAAATTGGGTTTTCACTTTCTTTTTAGATTTGAAGCACCGAGTCGATGAGTTGTTCTTTTTTTTCCTCCTTTCGTTATAATCTCTATGAGCAATATTGGCCGATTGACAAGTGTGTGTAGCCGGAATCTTTAAAATTGACTGCATTTTTAGAATTCAGTTATGTGTCGGCATTTTGAAATTAATGAAGACATTATGACAACCCTTTTCGCTAAACTTGTATTATTATTGAAAACTTATGTGCAATATTTGCAAGGTAATGAAAAATAAAGTGGTTCTATGCACAGTATCTTTATTGTGATTCATCATATCTGTAATATCATTCCTTATGTTTAAATTAGTCAAGACGAAATTTTTTCTGAAAATGAAAAGACCGACCATCTTTTTTCCTTCCACGTATATTAGTATTGTGGTTCCCATGCCGAAGATGCCCTGGAATTTTGGCCATCATTAGGCAATATATAGCCTTAAAGATTAGGCACCGACAAAAAGACATTTCGAATTTTATAAATGGAGGATGGATGATCTCGATCAATTCCTCGCACGAAAATGCGTACACGAAATCCGCTACTCATCACATGTACATAGTAGAACACAAACATGTTGCATGCATGCATGCATGCATCCATGCACTTGACGTTGGGTATTTAATAATTGTTTCATTCTTCTTAAAATATATGATTAGCCTATTTAATTCAAAATAATTTGTGAGATATTTAAATTCGAGTGTCATCTCTATAAATCTCCCGTCCCTCGCCTTGGCCTCAAAACATACACCATCACTGTCCTCTCCAGTCTCCCTTTCACTTGCTTCCCATCGAAGATCATGGCCAAGCCATCCAATCCCTCCCCATCTCCACGCTTGCTTGTGGCAGCTCATGGCAGTGCTTGTGCTTCTCTCGGCAGATCGAGCCCATGTAGCGGAAGCGGTGACGTGCAGCGCCTCGCAGCTGAGCTCATGCGTGCCCGCGATGACATCTTCCGTGCAGTTGCGGCCCTGTGCTGCAGCAAGATGCGAGAGCAGAGGCCATGCCTCTGTGGGTACATCAGGAACCCTACCCTCCGAAAGTACCTCACCTCCGCCGACGGCAAACGGGTCATGCGAGTCTGCGGCGTTCCGTACCCCACGTGCTAATGTCCGGAACCTGAAATCTCCCATGTTTGACGCAGAGAGAATACGGAGATAAGAATGAGTATTGTACTAGTTACCAGTTAAATCCGTTGAAAAAAGCAAGATCGCCGTGATAATTATGTTGTGAAGAGATGATCTTGCCATGACATATATAGTTTGTACGCTATGAAGTTGAAGACATGAACTCTTATTTAGTGTTCTACAGTTTGGTATCCCTCAATATTAGTTTTGATATTTGCTTTACTATATCCTGGAGGACTGGCTTTTATACTAATTTAAATTAAATCAGGCAGTCCGATCTTAAGGGCAGCGTTCTCCAGTGCAATCCAAAAATTTTACGGGAGCACGATTTGGCAATTAAATTTTCCTTCAGCAAATCTTGTCTGTTATAATGCTTTAAAGTAATTCCACATGTATTTAAAATCTCAAATGAAAGTTTATGAGCGATTGGAAAATCATCAAAATGTTTAAAACTAAATCGGTACGATTAAAAAGCTTAAGAGTGAATTCTCTACCTTCAATTTATTTAGGATTTTTTGAAAAATATTACCACGCCGGATCCTAAATTCTACGTTGGCACGATTTGTTTAAAGATACAGAGAAATAAATCTAATCATTAAAAAATTATTGCTTGAACTTTTTTACCATTTTGCAAAAAATTGATTGTCCTTAATTACGATTGGGCTCGATCTGATACCATAACTATATATATGAAAAAAAAGAAAAAAAAGAGGAACAAATTTTATCACCGCTCTGTATTAGAAAACCACATGTTAATAGTAGAGGAATGAATTTTGTGGGTGAATTAGGTGCACATGATATGTTTGATTATGCACAACCTCAAGTGCAAACACATATTAGACAATTTAATTAGATTTTGATTCGCACTTTACATGATTCATGAAGTTAGCGGAACTAGTTAAAAAATATATATATATAGATTGACAATAATCTAATGCCAACTTTATTTATGGAAATAACTTATTTTCCTCCTATATTTAATCGATAATATCAAACCAAATAATTTAAAGTTATTAATTACCTAAATGTCATTTTAGTGAGGGAAGATTTACCCAAATGTTTCTACTCACGAGGAGCTTAGATCAAGAAAAAGTCAACTTACCAGTTTGCACGTATCTCTAGATCTGACATTTGACGCCCCTTGGTTACAAAGGCCGGGGTTAACTAGAAATTGAAGTTGAAACTCGGGGTAAAATTGGAAGTTTCTCAAGTTAAGGGTGCAAATAAAACATCGCGTGGGGGTTTTTGAGGCAGTTAAGCATTGAGATTATAAACATGCTCGAATGTTTTTGTTCCCTTAGACGAATTATCTTTCGAATAATTATGCTTCTTTTTGTGCGAAAAAATATAATTACCAAACTTTAATTGCTTCCTACATCCGGCATGCCCAATGTAAGGTCAGCGACTAATGGTGATATTTAATGAGAAAAAAAATGCATACGGATGCCACAGGTTGTTATAAGTGGGTTAAGCTAGGTCTTCTACGACTTGGAAGATTGAATCGAGTTGACTTGAAGTCAAGAGTCGAGCCGAAATTGCTGGCTGCAATAGAAAAATCTCATAAAGCGAGTTGAGTTACCTCGAATTATGTCCATATATGCAATCCACCAATTAAAAAACTGGTCGGAGGAAGTCTTCTATAATCATGGATGGAGAAAAATGCCACAATTTGTATATAGGCTTAAATAAAAACGAGTTGATTCACATGTACATTTAATATACGAGGTCATGTTAAGCAATCATTTGCACTGGAACAGAAGAACTGTTGCTAGAGGAAATCCAAGTCCCATAAATCATAATTGATTGGTATAGTAAATCTTATGATAGCATTCCATTTTGCTACTAATAACTATGCACCATCATGGAGTATTGAACTCGTCTTAATATACGAGGTCATATTAAGCAATCATTTGCACTGGAACAGAAGAACTGTTGTTAGAGGAAATCCAAGTCCCATAAATCATAATTGATTGGTATAGTAAATCTTATGATAGCATTCCATTTCGCTACTAGTAACTATGCACCATCATGGGGTATTGAACTCGTCTTTTATTGACATGTCAAAGAGTTATAGGGGCCAGCTGTTTGACTGCTATACATAACAAAACGCATATCGATACATAATGATGTTTCACGAGAGAATCAATCTAAAAAGAATCTTGAATTCACTAGTCCGGCGAGTTTGCGTTATATGAACAATGCAATAAGTCTTCTTTTTATTCGATTATGGGGAAGTTTCACAGGGAATAAATATATATATTTTTAAAAATCTTGAAGCCTATTGTACTTGTACCAATTTAGTTATAAACTTTTCAATTTAGTTAATTTAGTTCTAAATATTCTGAAAAATTGTCAATGTAGTCCATAGCCAATTTAGTTAGAAATTGTTGACGTGAATAATTTTTTTATTTATTTATCTTTTTCATTTTTCTATTCCTTTGTTTGTTTATTGTGATCGGTGAAGGTTGCCAAAACTCACTGGCCGTTGGGTGAGGGTCATAGCCCTTGCCTGACATTGCCAAGATATGGGCTAGGCTAGCCCCGCCAATTGAAGGTGAAGGCAACCCTTTTCTACATAAGGCCATGGTGAGGCTAGCCTCACCCAGATTTAAGCAAGGGGGCTATGATGGTTTGGACAAGGTTGGCTGTGAAGGCCATGCCAGCTATGGGCGAGATCAAGTGAGGTGCTAGGACTACAACCCTCACCAACGGCTAGCCACGGTCATTGTCATGCTACATAGAATGATCAATATTCATGTCAATAATTTTTCACCAAAATCTGACCTGATGAATTATATTAATAAATCGTCAAAATGTTTGAAACTGAATTAGTCAAACTAAAGGGTTTATGATTGAATTGTCTTAAATGCAATAGATTTGGAATTTTTTTGGTAATTTTTCCGTTTTTACATATGTGACATACTCAATATATATAGAATTTACTTATGTTTCTAGCCCTCTGAAAACTTGTGATGAGCCAAATTGGCATCCATCAGTGGGTGACTATTGTTAGAATAATTTCCAAGTACTTGCAAAATTCTAAGACAATCAAGTTCTATCGTGTGACCAACCGTCGAAATTGAATGAACCAAAGTGGATTGCTACATTCCATGAAGGCCAGTGGCTTGAAAATTCCATGTGATGTGATGTTGCTACCATCGATTGAAATTTATGGGCTAGGCTAGCCCCGCCAATTGAAGGCGAAGGCAACCCTTTTCTGCATAAGGCCATGGTGAGGCTAGCCTCACCCAGATTTAAGCAAGAGGGCTATGATGGTCTGGACAAGGTTGGCTGTGAAGGCCATGCCTAGCTATGGGCGAGATAAAGTGAGGTGCTAGGATTACAACCCTCACCAACAGCTAGCCACAGTCATTGTCGTGCTACATAGAATAATCAACATTCATGCCAGTGGTTTTTTGCCAAAATCTGACCTGATGAATTATATTGGTAAATCGTTAAAATGTTTGAAACTGAATTAGTCAAACTAAAATGTTTATCATTGAATTGTCTTAAATGCAATAGATTTGGATTTTTTTTTTTTGGTAATTTTTTCGTTTTTACATATGTGACAAACTCAATATATATAGAATTTACATATGTTTCTAGCCCTCTGAAAACTTGTGATGAGCCAAATTGGCATCCATCGGTGGGCGACTATTGTTAGAATAATTTTCAAGTACTTGCAAAATTCTAAGACAATCAAGTTCTATCGTGTGACTAACCGTCGAAATTGAATGAACCAAAGTGGATTGCTACATTCCATGAAGGCTGGTGGCTTGAAAATTCCATGTGATGTGACGTTGCTGCCATCGATTGAAATTTATGGGCTAGGCTAGCCCCGCCAATTGAAGGCGAAGGCAACCCTTTTCAGCATAAGGCCATGATGAGGCTAGCCTCACCTAGATTTAAGCAAGAGGGTTATGATGGTCTGGACAAGGTTGGTTGTGAAGGCCGTGCCTAGCTATGGGCGAGATCAGGTGAGGCGCTAGGACTACAACCCTCACCAATAGCTAGCCACGGTCATTGTCGTGTTACATAGAATGATCAACATTCATGCCAGTGATTTTTTGCCAAAATCTGACCTGAGGAATTATATTGGTAAATCGTCAAAATGTTTGAAACTGAATTAGTCAAACTAAAAAGTTTATGATTGGATTGTCTTAAATGCAATAGATTTGAAATTTTTTTGGTAATTTTTTCATTTTTACATATGTGACAGACTCAATATATATAGAATTTACTTATGTTTCTAGCCCTCTGAAAACTTGTGATGAGCCAAATTGGCATCCACCGGTGGGCGACTATTGTTAGAATAATTTCCAGGTATTTGTAAAATTCTAAGCCAATCAAGTTCTATCGTGTGACCAACCGTCGAAATTGAATGAACCAAAGTGGATTGCTACATTCCATGAAGGCTGGTGGCTTGAAAATTCCATGTGATGCGACGTTGCTTCCATCGATTGAAATTGATGGGCAATCCATGTCATGGTGGCAAATTGGGTTTTCACCTAGTGCGTGGAAAATTGAGAGAGCACCGAGCGTGGAAACTTTGTTTTTTGTAGTGTTGGGGGGGACCGTGGAAAATTGGGTTTTCGCTTTTTCTTTAGATTTGAGGTACTATGATGATGAGTTTTTCCTTTTTCTTCTGATCGCTTGTAATAAAAAAAATACATCTCTATGAGCAATATTAGCTGATCGATCAATTTGCGTGGCTAAATTTTTTAAAATTAACTATATTCCTAAATAAAATTTATCTTCACGCGTCAACATGTTACAATTAACGTAGACATAATAAAAATTCACAGACACTATATTTATGTTATTATAAAAAAAACTTATGCGTAAGATTTGCAAGGTAAAAGAAAAATGGAAAAAGTATCAAAATAATCTTAAATCTTTTGTATTTGTACTAAATCAGTCATAAACTTTTCAATTGAATTAATTTAGTCATAAACATTTTCATATTGGTACTAATTCAATCCTTTCGGCTAATATAAGTTGGAAATTGCTGATGTGGCCACCGGCGGTCATATGTGGCGCCACGTGGACAAATTATATAATGTTTAAATTATTTTTTGGAATTTTTAAATTATTTTTTTCTTTTTCCTTTCTCCTTACCCCTTGGCCACGGTTGACCATCGCCTGCCAATAGCTAGTCAGGGCAAGGGCCCTCGTGCCCTTGCCCACCATTGGCGAGGGCCACCACGCCCTCACCAGCCAAGGGGCGAGGGTTAGGCGAGGGCCCAAACCCTCGCCCCTTGGCCAGCAAGGGCCGCTATGCCCTCATCATCGACCATAGGCGAGGGTGCGGCAGCCCTCGCTGGCCAAGGGCAAGGGCCTCCGCGCCCTTGTTAGCCACAGGCGAGGGTGCGAAGGCCCACGCTTGTGGCGGGCGAGAGCTGCAACGCCTTAGGTGAGGCTGTTGTGGCCCTCACCTGGATTTGGGCAAGGGTCGCCGTACCCTTGTCAGCCACAAGTGAGGGTCGCCACGCCTCGCTTGGATCTGGGTGGGGCTAACGCCCTCACCTGTGGCCAGCAAGGGCGTGGTGGCCCTCGCCAATGGCTAGCGGGGTCGTGGGGGCCCTCGCCTCGACTAGCCTGTGGCCGGTGATGGTCGGCTGGTGACTCGCCGACCAAGGGGTAAGAAGAAAGGAAATAGGAAAAAAAGGAAAGAGAAGAAAAGGAAAAAAATCTGAAAAAAAAAAAAAAATTATAAAATTTGTCCACATGGTGCCACATAAGACCGCCGGTGACCACGTCAGCAATTTTCGGCTTAAATTAGCCAAAGGGATTGAATTAATATAAATGTGAAAATGTTTAAGACTAAATTGATCTAATTGAAAATTTTAGAATTGACTTGGTACCAATACAAAAGTTTTAGGACTATTTTGGTACCTATGATATATCATTCCTTGTAATTACATTAATATGAACTGCTCACAATTTTTTTTTTTTTTTCTTCTGAAAACAAAAGACTGGCTATCTTTTATCCTCCTTCTCTCCCTCCACCAATGTTATCATTGGGGCTTCCATGCACATAGAAGAACATAAGACATGTTGCATGTAGGGTTTTAATATTGGTCTCAATTGTTTTTTTTTTAATAGGTGATTAGCCTATTCTATTCAAAATAATTTATGCGATGATAAATTCTGAGTGCCATCCCTATAATCTCTCCTATCACTCGCCTTGGCCAACACAACACACACCCCCACCTCCCTCTTCTGTCTCCTTTTCACTTGCTTCCCATTGGAGATCATGGCCAAGCCATCCAATCCCTCCCCATCTCCACGCTTGCTCGCGGCAGCCCTCGTGGCAGTGCTCGTGCTTCTCTCGGCAGATCGAGCCCATGTAGCGGAAGCAGTGACGTGCAGCGCCTCGCAGCTGAGCTCGTGCGTGCCCGCGATGACATCGTCCGCGCCTCCGTCGGCCCTGTGCTGTAGCAAGATGCGGGAGCAGAGGCCATGCCTCTGCGGGTACATCAAGAATTCTAGCCTCCGAGAGTACCTCACCTCCGATGACGGCAAAAGGGTCATGCGCGTCTGTGGCGTTCCGTACCCTACGTGCACCTAGTTAAACAAGTTGAAATAAATAAATAAACAAGACCGCTGGGAATGTCGCCATGACCTTTTTAGTCGTGCTCTATAATAAGTTCCAGAGGTGAACTTTTGTTTTGTCTGTTCTCCAATATGGTTTCCTTTATTATTAGTTTGATATTTCTCTTTACTTTAGGGTCAAATAAGCATTTGCCAACACTAGAAATCCGCGACTAGAATGATGCCATTGTCGCTTTGGGAAGGTTTGTTATGTGAGGCAACATAAGTTGTCAAAATGCCGGGGGGTTAACTCCACCCCGTTACTTGTTGGCACTATTATGATTTTCACTTCTCTTGACTACAACCCATCCCCAAATTTGAACCAACATGCTAAACAGGCACTTTATCCCAAATAATAATGAATCGAGCCTAATGCTTCGTTTGTTTAGAGGACAATTTAACAATCATGAACAATATTTTTTAAGAAGTAATCATGTAGAAATGTGATAATATTTTTCGTTGGTGTTTAGCTGAAATCTACAAATGAAATGAAAATTATTTTCCGTTGTTTGAAATAAAAAAAATTGATTTTATTCTCCCAAAAATACACACGCTATTTGTGCGATGTAAGGGATACCAAATCGCCCAGGTCTTAGTTGTACGAGTCGACGTTTATGGGACCAGCCACTAAGAACTTGAGCATGGGCACCAACGACTTGGTCCGATGCTCAGACACCAGTGAATTGGATGAGGGAGTCACATACATAGGCATGACCGCAGGGGAAATTGGTCATGGCACCGAGTTCTTGCCTAGCCTTGAGGGACCTGAGCCCTCTTTTGTGGACTCGAGCTTGGCTGTCGTGGAACTTGGCTTGGGCGCCAATGACTTAGGCGGGGAGTTGGGCACCCAAGCATGTTTGTTGGGGATTCAAGCACACGCACCATTGTCAGTAAGGGCCTAAAGAGATCCGCATCAAATCTGTATGGACCCTAGCCTACCCGCCAATGACTTGAGTGTGAGAGTCAAGTGCTTGAGACGATTGCTGGAGAATTGGTTACAAGCACTGGGGTCTTAGATTTGGCTTTAATGGATTAAAATCGTGGCACTCGTGACTTGGGCATGTGAGTCTATTACCTGAGCATGGCTACTAGGATCAGCTTTGATGGACCCTCATCCGAGTGCTAGGGATTCGGGCGTAAGAGCTGGTGCTCGAGCACGGGCGCTAGGGTCCCTATACAACCTTGATGGACTTAGGTCCTAGCATTGGTGACCGGCCGCAAGAGCCATGTAGCTAACCACTGCGGATGGGACTTGGCAATGGGTACTACAGTTTTGAGCCTTGTTTTGAGGGACTTGGGCTGAACTTCTATGAACCTTGGTTCAACAATCGGTACTAGAGTTTTGAGCCTTGTTTTGAGGGACTTGGGCTGAAATTCTATGGACCTTGGTTCAACCTTCTAGGAATCGGTGTCAGCTTTCACGGACTTGGGCCCGGCTACTAACCACTTTGGCACCGACATTAGGATTCCAGTGCCTAAGCGCTGATAAATATTTCTTATTTTGAAAAATGAATTGTGATTTTTACGAGAAGAAATCATTATTTTGAATTTACGCATAAATCTTTTAATATTTGTGAAAATATTTTCGACTGACTCATTTTTCTAAATGATTCAAGCATCAGGAGATAAGGAAAATATTTTTCGACAAAAGATTTGGACAAGACAGATGGAGTCTTGGTGGGTCATCACATAAAAAAAATTGCAAGTCCTCGGTAACTATAATAATCAGCTCCATTCACCGTTTTATCGATAAAATGACTTCATCCAAATATACTCTCTCTCTCTCTCTCTCTCTCTCTCTCTCTGTTTGTTTATATGGGTGCGTCGTAGACTGATTGAACAGCAAACTTGGTAAGGCCTTCCGTGAATGAGTGTCTTCTGATGGCTTATGAAATGGGCTCTTGATCGGAACCAACTCAGAGCCGATTGATATGGACTATATATATGGGAAATTTTCCAAATTAAAACCCGAAGTGGGAATATTTTCTCTAAAAAAGGTTTAAAGTAGACTTTATTTAAAATAATGGCCCCAAAATAGTCAAGTCATTCTCAAATAAGAGTTTAAGATCGCCGACCAGCCAAATGGTGTTTAGTCAACATTTAATGGCGACTAAAATAGGAGCAATTTTTTCTGGAATTTACAATTAGGTAAAAGATGAAGAAAATCCCCAAATTAGAGAAAAGCAATTTGTAGTATTGAAATTATTACCACCGATGGATATCCGCTGAAGGTGGACCTGGAAATTAGCAGCCACGCACAAGTCACTATAGGTGAAATCCGTGAGGTTGGGCTTGCAATCTGATGGTATATTAATATATTAAACAGCGCATTGATTTAACAACTTAAAATTTTAAAATAATTGATAACCATTTCACAAAATCCCACTGGTATCAAAGCAATAGATCAAGAGTTCAAATTTTTCTAGACCCTATTTACATACTCAATTAAATATTCCACAAAATTCAAATCTTTATAACATTTTTATCTAACAGTTTAAGTTTTACTATAATTGGTAGTGATCTCCCTCGAATCAATAATAGTTAGACTCGCTAAGTTCACTAACCCAGTCCTGCCTAGTTGAATGTGGGCACAGGTGTTGGGCGTGATGACGAACTGCGAAGGGTCAAGGCAGCAGGGAAACAATATTGGTGGGGAGAGAGTGAGAGAAGTGAGGGTGGATTGCAAGTGTTGGAGGCAAGAAATGGAGGTGTTGAGGTCAGAGAGTTGGAAGGGAATTTGTTCATGTAGCTGAGATCCATAGGGCATGTCAATCCGTTCGGGGCGGCGGCGGCAATGGAAGTTGGAGAGAGAGCAAAGAGAAAAATAAGTGCGGTGAAGGAGGAGGAGCAGGAGGAGGAGACGATGGAGATGGTAGTGGGCGACGCCGATTCAAGATTCAGCTTTGCCTTCTTGGGTGTCATTCTCTTTTGCTCTTCTGCGGTCTTCATCAACTGGTTTGTCGCTCTTCCTTTAAGGCTTTACTTTTCTTCATTTTTTACCCAAATGTAAATTTCGGACAAAATTGACCTTATTTTAATCGCCGGAAAATGTTGATCGAAGACCATTGGGCTGTCTGGCTATCTCGGGTCCTTATTTACAATGACTTAGCTATTTTAGTGCTTATTTGAAATAAAATTCAATTTGAGATCTTTTTTGAGAAAATGTTTTTACTTTGCGTCCTTGTTAGGAATTTTTTTCTAATTTTTTTACAGGAATACAATTTTAACTATTGAATCTCTTTTCAGCAAGTCTTGTTGATTATGTTGTTTTAATGTAAATCCCAACTGTATTTAAAACTCTCATGTGTTACCAATGCCTGAGAGAAAGATATCAGTTTGATCACATCCTCGTATGCAATTTGATCAGATGGGTCAGCCCAAAACCAATAGCAATTGCACACCTAAACAACAACATAGAAAGAATTAGTCTTATCCTAGTGGGGCCAACCCCTTTTCTATGAGGTAGGTAGGTCAAATAGGCTCACTCAGCCTGGGAACAATCTCTTTTCTTTTGGTATGAGAAATTGCTTTATTGTTGAGGAATGGAACTATTAGTGGTACCACTATGTAGACTTCATTCGAAGCAGTTGTTCTCTATGCTTACCTTTTAAGAAAATCAATAAAAGAGCCCTGGAAAAGGTATCGAAATTGGGGATCGTAGTCTCAATCCTAACCTCGTTACTTTATGAGCAATTGAACCTAATTGAGATAATCGATTGAGAGGCCAACTACCCCTTGAGCCTTGGCCATTCTTCGCTAATTTAGAAGATCATGGGAAAAACAAGCCGTGTGCTTGGCATGACTTTCAGGGGCAAACAAAAACCAGATTGGATAGAATTCGATTTCCCGAGAGAGGACTGAGGAATCCAGGTTCCTCAAACAATTGCTTTTGTAAGATCCCTTTGCTTGCACAATTTTAAAAAAAAATACCCATCCCAAAATTATTATATTTTTGCCAATTTACTTTTATATTTTTTAATTTTACCAAGGCTGGCAAGTCGCCCCTTGCTAATAAAAATAGAAAAAAATTAATAAAATATTAGGAAAAAAAATTATCTATATTAGTGCCAGTCGGTCCACGTTAGCTATTTCCCGCCAAATGGGTCGGTTTAACTATTTCGGTAAATTATCAAAATATTGAGAATTCAATTGACAAAATTGAAAGATCTTTGACTGAATTAGTAAAAACGCAATAGGTTTACGATTATTAGGACAATTTTTTTCATAATTTAGTGCCCGCGTTTTCATAGATAATGATGAGTGTATTAGGATCGGTATGTTAAATCAATTTATTAATTGGCGTGGGAGAACTGCCCAATAAAGTAACATGGAAAGGCAATGTACCGAGGCTCGGGAGCTGGTGTTCTCGATGAGTGGACGATCACCCTGGCTTTGACTCCCCGCCCGCCTTCTCATCGCGTGGCGATCACACATTTTCCTCGGAAAACACATGCCCCATGCAAAAGTGACCTTTCCGGACTAGAATGGCCATCGTCGGATCACGTGCTGCTCCCGGGGTCTTCATGCATCTCCCACTCGCCATGTGTTTCACCAGATGGGGTTCCCTTTTGAGCGGTCACCGACTAGACCGGCTTTATCCACTGATGTCCTAAGGAACCTAATTAGCCCTATTTATCTTGCGAAAGATGAATGATTTAGAAATTATTATTTTTTTTATAAATGATTATATTGTATTATTTAAAATAATTATTGATATTTGTTTATTTATTTTTGTGAGCAATGCAAGCGATTAATTTTAAATGTATATATTTCTAAAATTATTCATTTTTTATGAAACCGAGAAATTAACGAGAAATTAAATCAGTTACTTTGAATTCTCTTCCCCGATTCGACCTTCCCAACCTCCCTGAATGATAAGGTTCATTTGCTCCACCAATCTTAGGAACTACTGAGTATTGTCGGATGATTTACTGATCAATGCATCGCTTTATCCAAAATCCACAAATTGATATTTTTAATGATTTCCTCCAATTTGGTGGAGCCGTGAAGTATTTTATACGTAGTCTCGCCACGTATACATACCCACAATCTTGTAGTTTGGCATGTCTGCGTATTAAATATTGAAAGCACCTCATGATCCATGAACTTCGACCGCTTTCCGCACCTCATCCGAATCTTCCTTGTGCTAGTAAGACCGATCCAAGTCAATCTCTACATGTCTAGCACGCCTTGCACCAAGGGAAGTTTGAATGAAGCTTCTCTAAATTCTTAATTCCGATGCATTATATCCAAATTGTCGACATTATGTCTTCACTATACATTAATTGAATAATTGCTAAAACATCGTAACCTGTTTGAACAAACAATTACCATGTTTACAAGACAAGGAGAACTCACGCCTCTTGAAACGTAGAGGTTTAGGATTTGGTCTATTGGCATTTAAACATTAAATCGCATTTTTCATTAGACAGTTTAAGTCTTTGAAAATAAAACAATTTTGCGTTGATGATAATCATGTTGATTAGGATGTTTAAAGTACTAAATCACGAATTCTGAACGCTTTAATCGTGGTCAATTCTCAAGCTACGCGTGGGAAAGATCTACAATATTAAAACCTTAATCGTCTGGTCCGCAAAAAGCATTAACCGTCCAATAAATCATAAAAAAAAGAGAAATTATTGAAGCGTCAAAGGGCATCATTCCAGTATTATGCCACCGCAGAAGTGGGAAGATATTGCTGGAAATTGCGGAAACGTTCAAGAACTCAGCCGCTAGAAGCTCCACATCACACCCTCCCCCAATCACCAGATCAGCTCCCCCTCACCTTTGACCCGTCCTGGATGGCACCTACCCAAGATAAGCTTTGTTACTCCCCACCCCACCACGTTGCAACTTAATTAATGATATTGCAACATCATCAACCGATCCATGCACTTAATTCCTAAGGTCGGTGTCTCATCTACCAACAAATGAAGTTGCAATACAGGCAAGAACCCTTTTACCACCATGGTTTAGAAAGGCTTCTTGCCATTTTTCCCCTTATACACGTATTCACGCCTGTTTTACCATATCGAATCAAGGCTAATTGCCATCCTAAAGAGTACTGATGAGTCATACTTAGCTGGAGTCTGCATCTTGACTGGCAGGAATCGGTAACGGTGGGGAAAATCGTGCTGTAATGCTGGAGCATTTAACTGCTTCGTTTGAAGTGATGAGGTTTTGACATGGCTTCGTTCTTATCCACCAATTAATGACGGAAGCTGGAAAATAGAATAATGCACAGAGATTTTCTTTCCGGATTTTGTTCTTTAGCTTTACAAGAATTTCGAAGAAAAATGCGAAAGAAACTCCTCTTTCGTCATATTTTTAATATCTGGCGATAAGGTCGTAGAATTCTTATTTAATAGCTTTTTTAGCGATTAAAGAAGAATAGAGAAAGTAAACCCTTGAACCCATAGCCCCAGGAGTGGGAGATCCGACGCGGCGCAAAGACGTTGCGATCGTGTGCTTTCTATGGGTTGACAGCTCACTCAGTTTTTACGTTTAAAATCCTAACAAGATAATATTTATGAAAATAATGCACCAATTTTCCTCAATAACAATAATTCAAGTCTACTTAAATAAATAAGAATTTTTATCCAGTAACCCCTCCTCTTCCTCCTATAAATGCAGGCGCAAGACTAGACACCCCTTTCATTGTAAGACCAGACTCGACAGGATCAAACCACCCGCATACATCGACGTCGTCCATGGCTTCTTCTGATCTCTCCGGGATCCTCCCTCGCGTCCTCATCGTCTCGCGCCGCACCGTTCGCAAGAACAAGTTTGTCGATTTCGTCGGTACGTACGTTTCGACTATATGATCCGTATAGTGAGCAGACGCGATACGCTCGTGTTTGTGTGTTTTTTTTTTTTTTTTTGGTTATAAGAAAACTAGATTAGGGTTTATCCTGAAGTGGTGAGAATCGTCAGGAAAATCAGAAGAAGTCCGATGAGATTTGAATTGTTTCAAAAAGGGGAGTGAATTTTTGTTGCAGGTGAATATCACCTTGATCTCATAGTGGGATATGGCGCCGTCCCCGTAATAGTCCCCGCGTGAACGGGGTCCACATGCTGCTCGACAGCTTCGAGCCGATCCATGGCGTCCTCCTCTGCGAGGGCGAGGACATCGACCCGTCACTCTACGAGCCCGAGGATGCCACCATCACACTCTCCCCCGAGGAGCTTGAGGAGGTGCGGAGGCTCCACGCGAGCGACACAGCCATCGACCGTGAGAAAGACACGATCGAGCTCCGCCTTGCGAAGCTGTGCCTCGAGCGCAACATCCCTTACTTGGGGATCTGCAGAGGCTCGCAGGTCCGAGAAATTCAGTCTTTTATTCAACGGTTCCAAATCCATATAATTTCAAACTCAAAATTAGATGTGTTTTTTATTGTTAAACTAACAAATTCTGTTCTTGATACAGGTCTTGAATGTTGCATCTGGAGGCACGCTTTATCAAGACATTGAGAGAGAGGTCAGCAGGAATTTTGCCCAAGAGAAGAGAGTGGCTCACATAAATTACAATGATTATGATGGGCACAGACATGCGGTCAGGGTGTTGGAGAAGACTCCATTGCATGAGTGGTTTAAGGACTCATTGGAGGACAAGACGATGGAGATAATGGTGAACAGTTATCACCACCAGGGGGTCAAGAGACTGGCTCAGAGGTTTGTTCCCATGGCCTTTGCGCCTGATGACTTGATCGAAGGGTTCTACGATCCGGATGCTTATAATCCTGAAGAGGGCAAGTTCATCATGGGCCTCCAGTTTCACCCTGAGCGGATGCGGAAGCCCGACTCCGACGAGTTCGATTACCCAGGTTGCCCGTTCGCCTATCAGGTGCTTAAAGATTGCCTTTTTGTCGACATTCGTTAACGAATGACGTCAGCAATTATAATGGCTATTCACGAAATCAGTTTAGAAAGTGATGGGATGGGTTTTTGTTGGGCAGTCCGATTCCTTTTTAGTATGGGTGGACACATCACTGAACTTTGTATTGTTGCAGGAGTTTGTGAAGGCTGTGATTGCGTACCAGAAGAAGCTTATTAGCTCGACTTCGGTCCCAAGGCCACTGAAACTTGATCAAGAAATGGAGAAGAGGAGGAGGATGATCGTCCGCAGTTTTTCACTGGCCAAGAATCTGTATACGACCGGCCAAGGGCTGAACCCATCCAAAGAGTCCGAACTTAAAGCGGGTGCAGAATTTCTTGAGGTACAAACAATTATCGTTCTTGTTCTTCTTTGAGCTCTCCTTTGTGAACCTGAATTCTATCATTTTTGGCGTAACTATTAAGCTATCCAATTGCTATACTGTGTCTTTTTGGACGGTGTGGTTGCAGCACATATCCTCACATCAGCCGATGTTTGTATTCCTCTTTTGTAGACCCTTTATCGAAAAGTCAGACCATTGTCTAGATAGAGTTAAGAGGTTAATTAAATTTTGGCTAGTACATAAGATACCTTGAAAAGTACGGGGTGTTCATTGAATTTTGCTAAATCAGGATGGGCCTCAATAGAAAATTTTCCTAGTTTACTCTTCGTGTAAGGTTTGTTCAATCTTGAGTTTGAAATCTTAACTGGGCATTGGTTTCTGCAGTCGAACACGGCATTGAGTTTGCAACAAGAGAAGAGGTTGAAGCAGATGGGTGCGACAGTGAGGAACGCTGGGTCATACATCGAGAGGCTCAAGTTGAACGAAGAAAGAGAGAAGATGGCAAGGAATGTGATTGGGAAGATGTCGGTCGAACAATTATCTGATCTGATATCCTTCTACAGAATGATGGAGCAGATATGCTCAGAAGTCCTGGAGAGAAAGCTTCAGGGCATCGTGAACGACCTAAACACATAGGGTGGTATTAGGTTCATCATTCTGGATTTACTCAAGATACTGAAAAATTTTAAAAGATGGTACGCGAAAGCTTATGTGGTAGCAAGCCGTTTGTTGTTTTGTTGTCAAGGGTCATGTAATCTTGAAATGTAGAGAAGAAGACCATGAATACGGCACAAGCAGCCACATACGTTTTTGTATATCAATTTCTGTAGAGTACTCGTATCTCTAGGACTACTATTTGTTGGCTGATGTCGATAGCTGTTATTAGGGTGGACCGTAGACATAAAAGGGCTCACGGGGAACTTGACTGTGGCTCTTTTCATTGTCATATCTCCACATGTATTGTTGCCTCTCCGCTCATTCCTTTTGAAAGAGCTGCTATCAATCGACACACTCAATTTGTTTTACCTTTCTGCTGCGTTCAAAAGAAAAACGGTGATTCTCTGTGATAATTTAGGAACTTGTACTACACGATGGAAATAATTTCATTGACTAAAGTTTGCCAGCGTGAGCAAAGAGAAGAGTGATGGTGGCATGGATGCTAAAATGCATATGCGGAATTGCTGCGTAAATTGATGTAGTTAAACTTAATTTGTCGCTTCTCACATATTTAATATTATACAGTGTTGTGGGGCGCCGCAAAGGGCCTTACACGGCGTAGTCGACATGTCACCTCAGCTTCCTATGCCTTTTTCTTTTCTTTATTGTTTCTTTTCCCTTTTCATTTCTAAGAAATAGCTTATAATCAATAAGAAATACTTTGTCTATTGCGTGGATACCACTCCACATCACATAATTCTAACTTTGTTATTTCTTTTCTTCTTTAAACTTATAAATGATGGTACATTCTTTAAACTTATAAATGATGGTACATTTGCAATAAAAGTGTACTGGTTAGGCTCTCGCTATTTCCATCCACTTATTATTACTATTTTTTTGTTCAATTTTAATAGAGATGAATTGCCTTTGCTCCTCTCAAACAAGATTTGTTAGGGTAAAAGTCTAAAGAGTGAGCGTTAGAATAGGCGTAAAATAGGACCGACCAAAAAAAAAAAAAACAAGATTTGTCAAGATTAAATATGGGGCCTACTTTTAATTTAAGATTATTTCATGCCTTCTTTTCTTATTCTTGTTTTTTTTCCTTTTCGTCCTCCATTTGGAACAAAATTAGTGTTCCTGTTTTCCCAAAAAATGTTTATTTCATAGATAGATAACAAATTATTGTGTCAATGAGTTGATATTTCTCTTTTATTTGTACTAGGAAACTATTATTGAAAAATAACCGGAGCATAAGTAAAAGTGAAGAGAAGATGTCATAATAAGCTTTTGGCCAATAAAATGGCCATCATGCAATGTTTAGAGATATTTGCTGAGGAATGCCAGTACCTTGGACGATGCTCGTTCATGTAAATAGAAGAAGCCAACATAAAACAAACCAAACTAAACTGTAAACCTGCCGAGAATTGCTAATTCAAACCAGACCGTAAACCTACCAATCGAAAGACATCGTTCATAAGAATGCCGTGACAACGACAAGCATAGTGAGACATTTTCATAAACCAACAAGGACTTGATATACAGCAAACCCATCTTCTCATTACTCTCCATGATAAAAGAGTTCTACAATTGTAGGACAAATAGCTTAATTGGCCAAAGTTAAGCTTGAGGTTTCTCTAAACACAATTTTGCCCTTCACCAATTTTCTCTCTCTCAATCTCGTTCTCGATTTCTCTCGTTTGCATGATTATATATATCTTCCATGAAGGCTGATGCTGTTTTCAAGTCTTCTTGTTTATTTGCCCCTGTTATGTTTCTATGTATGTGTCATCCGCACTAAAATAGCACGTTTGCATGGGAAAAGTAATTTTCCTCATAGACTCCGATGAAGCAAGGAATGTACGAGTGATAATTGAGAGAATTTTAATTGGGTTTCCCCTCACACAATTGTCGATTTTTTTTTCCCTCATAGAATCTAAGGAAGATAGGAACTAAAATGGGTGATAAGATCACTCGGAACTAACAATAGAGACCAGAGAAACCAATCAAGGTTTGGCTATTTCGAGTGATCTAGAAGTATAGAAGAGGTGTTAAGGAATCGACCCAAGCACATCCTTAGGGACGGATGGACTACTCTTGTCTCCTAGTGGAACTCGGAGAAAAGCAAGGGCATGATCCTCATCTTGCCGAGAATCTCATTCCTTATATGATTGTTATGACTTTAAAGGCTCTACTTTCAATGATAGAGACGGAGCCTGATTGATAGAGCACGCGTGCCATACAAAAGATGCCTCACGCTGGGGGATCGAAGAGATTTGCTCGCCCATTAGCCGAGAAGATAGACATTTGATTTTTCAAAAAGTCTCCTTGTTATCATAAATATTTTCTTTAAAAGAGGGTTTTTGAGCATTAATGATGCGCACTTGATTAAAAACCCTTTTGTTTTAACTCATTAAATATAGGATTTCCCTAACTCCAAATTACTAGGTAAAATCATCCACAATTATTAGAAAAATATCGTGCATTGATGCCAGGAGTGTCATAACAACATTAAATATCACAATATACTAACTCAAAAGCGACAGTCTTGACAGATTTGCAAGATTGGTTCAAGCAACTACCTCTACAGCTAAGATTGAAACCCTTGTTCTTCTCCAAACCCTGGGACACCTATGTAGCACGGACACTCTCCGGAAGCCTTCGTGTCGTGTCCGACACTCCAACAAGTGTCCGACACGCTCTGACACGTCCCGACATGCGGTCAACGAGTGTCGAAAAATCCGACACGTGGTCAACTCTTTCCGACACGCTCCGGCACGCGAGTCTAGAAATTCCGACACGCGATTCCGACACGCACGGGGTCAATTTTAAAAAATTATAATACTTGAGGGGTCAAAATATAAATATACACAAAAGAAATAATAAAAGAAGTAATAAAATTGCTATAAATATACACACACGGGGTCAATTTTTTTTTTTTTTTCAGTTTTATTTTTTAGAATTGTTTTATTTTTTTAAAAAGTCTTTTACTCTGAAAGAAGTAATAAAAAATGCTATATATGATAAATAAATAAATTTAAAAATATCATTTCAGCATTTTTCTTTAAACAATGTTTTTTCCCTCTAAGTTTTGTGTATTATTGTAACAAATTAAAATAATGAATGATATTATTTAATATTTTTGTGTAAATTAATTCTAGGCTATTATTATTATTATTATTATTATTATTATTATTATTATTATTATTATTATTATTATTATTATTATTATTATTATTATTATTATTATTATTATTATTTATGTATTATATATAAAAATATATCTAATATATAACGTGTCGGAACGTGTCGAAATTCTCTATTTTTAATAAATGACGTGTTGACGTGTCGTGTCGTGTCATGTCGTGTCGTGTCATGTGTCACGTGTCCGTGTCGGTGCTACATAGTAGGACACTTCTGTATCGGAAGTCACGAAGCCTTAGAATTTTTTTTTTTTTTTTGGTCAAAATAGTATGTGCTATTAACGGTTAAGGAAAAGTCTTACATAACACAAATGGATAAATATCTGCACATAAAATATTCCATAGAGGAAGCGGGGTGAATTCAACCAATTTAGAGGGAGATTATGTACTCGATGATTCCGTGCAAGCCAATCTGCTGCTGCATTTGCTTCGCGTGGGCAATGGATCACCGTGATGTTGTTGCTTTGAATTAGTGCACTCCTGCAACGCTGCACAATTACATTTAGGTTCCACGAAGGGTCGGCTCGACCCACTACCATTTCTACCACTGATGAACAGTCGCTTTCAATTGTCCACCTAACTCTTCAACTTCCGAAGTCTCCCATGTGTCGCAACTGAAGTTCCTGGTATATAAGATCCCGTGTAAAATCGCCTCAGCTTCCGCTTCGTGCGACGAAGAAACCCTGGCCGTGGAAGCGAAGCCTTCAACAGCTCTTCCAGACGAATCACACACTACTCCAGCCACAGAACACAAAAACTCACCTGAACACCATGCCGCATCAACGTTCAGCTTCAGATCCCGTCCTTCCGGAGGTCTCCACTGATCAGGTTTGTCTCGTGTGAGTTGTCATAATTTTTGTTTCGACTTTCCTCGACTGAAAGAGATGTGTTGTTTCTGTGCCGAAATCAGTAGATTTGCTGGTCTGGGGTATTTTGCTCGAAAAATCCAGATATTTCTCGCCTTCCAGATGTTCTACAAAAGCATACCAGTGAGCTCTCGTGCAGGTAAGAGCCGATCTCCTCTAAAAGCTTCGAAGATCCACTGATCTGTTCGCTTTATGCTGTTTCTGGGTCTGATCCCATCAAATCTCGAGTCATCCCATATTTTCCTTGTCCATTTACACAAGAAAAAAAGGTGCTCATAGTTTCGATACTAGAGTGGCGAACGGCATAATGAATCTTGAATAATTTTCCTTTTATGTAGGTTCTCTCTCGTAGGGAGGGCGTTTTGACAGAGACTCCAGAGAAAAGTTCGAACCTTTGGTGGCGCGTCAAGACTCCAGATTTGAGTCCATAAGGTGCGTGGTGGCTGAAATGAACAGGAGGGGCGGTTATGATTTGTGCTGCTTGTTGTTAAAATGGCTCTGTTGTATCCACTTTTGACAGAGTACTGCCCTGTTCTGTTGCCTGTCCATATGAGCGAATCTGGCTTGGATTGTTGGCTTAGAGGGATTGCTAATATTTCGTTAGCAATATTTGCATCGTAGAACTGTTGGATTGTCTATTGTTTCCATTCTTTAGTTTCTGCATTGATTAGTTCAGACACTAGAAAAGGTTCTATTTAGTTTGCTTGACCGCCTATAAATCCTTGTGAGAGCCATCTATTTTCTCGAATACGAATAGAATTTCCGTCCCCTACTGACCATTTAATGTTGCTCTTTTGAGTCAGGCTGTTTTGATTTGATAAGAAAACTTCACAGTACAGATCACGTTTCTTCGGAGCCCCGGGGTTTTATCCAAGAGTGTCGTGCTTTGTTGCTTTCTTTTCCTAATATCAGGCTGGCAGATTGTTGTAGGGAGGCTAATGTGATGGCAGCTTGGTTAGCTAAAGCCCATAAGAGCACTTCAAAGTAGAGGAATTGGCCTTTCTCTCCTTCCCAAGTTCTTTTGGACATTCCTTGTACCTATGTCCGCTTGTTGGGCTGGTCTGGCGTTTAGCCTAGTTTTAAATTCAATAAAAGTTTTCAGGCCAGCAAAAAGAAAAGGGATAGTCGTATTAATGGAACCAGACTGAAATGGCAAACGAGTTTTGTTTAACAACGTGATAGGCATACAAAGACAATCAAAGGAGCTAGAAATTTCATCAATATTTCTAGATAGCGATAGTAGCCAACAATTGAACAAATGACCTAAACTTCAATGCCATAAATTAAAATATTGCAACCCTAAGAAGTTGCAGTCAAGATCAATGAGGTTTCAGGTGGTAAATAGTTGACGCCCTTTGTGTTGCTTTGCTGCTCCAATCGTCTTCTTCTGCGAATGGTCTTGAAAAGTACTAGTGTCTTGATAAAAAAAAAAAAAGAAAATAGAAACGGGATGAGTTGATGTCAATCTACTGATAGATAATAAGTTGAAGCCAAACAATGGAACACAGAGAACCTTTTGAAGCTGGAGGGTAGACGTCAAATAAACGGATCCAATATGTGAAGCAGCAGCATCATTATCGCTAGGAAACTTAACAAGTGAAATGGGAGAAATAGAAGATGAAGGATAAAACAAGGACGGATTCAATAGGATTTGATATGATGTGACGCAAACAGATCCAATATGTGTAGCAGGTGTATCTTTACCATTAGGTAGGCCCATCAAATAGATTGATCTAGTTGGGTTGAAAAGTTTAACTCAAATTGACCCATTTATATGCATTATAATTTTAGTGATCAATAGTCGACTTCAGACTCCAATCTTAACATTTTTTTTTCTCTTTAAATTGTTGCCAAGTATAGACGACTCCATGGACCAGCTCGCTGAGTCTGGAAGGTAGCTTGGGTGCTCATGTTAGCTTGTGAGGCAGGACTTCCCGCCGTGGCCCTGCTCATTTCACCGCCATCTACTTCCATCACAGCTAGATTCATTGGTTTTGGAGTGAGTATGAGAGGAAATGTTGTGATCCTGATGTTAGAGGGAGGCATTGTCGTGATAAGTCATTAGTCACTTTGCTTGTCTTGCAATTATTTTGGGATATGCTTTTGTGAAGATGAAAAGCGAAGATTATTCCGTTTTTCAGTTTTTTGGATGCTTGAAAACATATTTCATTTGGGAAAATAAAGACATCTTATAAGTACGATTTTGGTTGTAATGTTTCTTTGAAATCAGTAGGCTTCTTTTCGTTCACATAGCTCGAATTTCGAAAACCACTTTTCTGCAATTGTGAGTTATAAAATTTAAAAAGAATCATTTTTCTTAATTTTATTCGAATGCAACCTTCGCTTAGAAACCAAACGTAGTTGGATGCCACAACTGGAATTTTTTTTTTTTGGGGGAGAGGGAGGGGGGTTGTCGTAGGTGCTGGGTCTTAATTGGTCTGAAATCGGTTTGTTCCTAAGCCACTGAGACTCAGAGATCTCTATATGGATGTTATTAGATCAGTTACTCTCTTGGACGGATCGATCTTGCGACTTCACCTGTCCATTTGGGATAGTGACGTCGACATCAACTCCTAAACATGATGTGGAGAAGTTTCTAACCACCCTGTTTCTATGACTTCACATATATGGACAGTGGCCACATAAAGAGGCTTTGCTTTTCTAATCTAATATTCTGTACAGATACATTAGTAAGCTCACCTATCTTTTATTTAGTACACAGTTTCAAAGCCTGATTGGAGAAACATTTTTCCTTGCGATCTTTCTAAAATTCCTATCTGTCCGCCAGAAAGACATAAGGTTTTTCAAATTACTCATGATTAGTCCAAGCAAAATGCCGCATCCTAATCCTAATTCCACAGCCCTTGGGCTCAAGAAGATCCGTGAGGAATGAATGGGCCTTGCCTTTAGGAAGCACGGGGAGTTCCCGCAACTCCCTGGAATTAGTACAACTTTCTTTTTTTTTTTGAACGAGCAGACAACGATGCATTAGTAGGAAATGTTTTTACCAAGTACAACACTAGCATCAACGCACAAAAGATCCAAAAGGGCTAAGGGTGGGTAATTAACCTAATTCTCAGTAAGACAACCCAATCGATGTGCTTTCGCTAACCAGTCAGCTACCTTATTCGTCGATCGATTACAATGAGCTATTGTAAGACCTGACATTTTTCCAGTTTCTGTTTTACCCGGTCCAAAAGTGGTTGTATTTCCCAACTAATAGTCTCTGAAGAGTGGATCCCCTTTACCACTGTGCTGCAGTCAGAGTGTATAATTATTTCTTTTTCAGTTTTATTCAGGGCCAGCTTCAAGGAGATAAAATCTAGAGTTTCAATCAGAGCCATTACCTCCGCTTGCTCGGCCGTTCTAACCTCCACAGATTTAGTAAAACCATCAATAATTCTTCCCAAATCATCCCTGCAAACACAAGCTACAGCTGCTGTGAAGGGGGAAAGTCGAATTTGAGATCCGGTAAAAGAGGCATATTCCTCCCTATTTTGCTCTGAGGTCGATCTCTGTTCTTGGCTAACTTCAGAGTTTTCTTTTAGCTTGGTTGTTTTCCCCCTGTCTCCATTGTCAGGCGTGCAAGGCACAGAGGCGATTTCGGTTTCTTCCCACTCTACGGCATCCTCACCTATTTCAAGAATGCTGGACAGAACCAGCGAATATTTGTTCGTTTGTTTGTATTTGGAAGAAACATCTGTCACGCCATCCCTGTTGGGTCGCAACGCAGCTTCGTTTGGAGGGAGATGTCGCTGCAAGTTACCTGAGATTCCACCAGTCTCTTTTCTGTTCAGATCTGGGTTGCTTTGCTGATTTCTCGCTTCTTCTCTTTCTTTCGACTTCAAATCTGGCCTCACCCTTTGCTCTGCATTGTAGCTGCTATATGATTTTAGTTCTGTGTCAGAGGGCACACTTTTTGGGTCTTGCTTTTTATTTGTTGACTGATTATTTCTTCTGGGCAACCCATGGGGTAGAGATAAGGCATATTTATTGTTGTTTTCACCTTGCTTCTTCTTTGTAGTAGCTAGGCCCGTGGGATTTTGAATCTCCTCAGATACCATTTTGTGTGGCCGTTCTATCATCACCCGTTTACAAACATCCGAGTTAGTCATTGTTGGCGATATGGCTGAGGCCTCTGGGTTGCGAGTAGAGCTAGCCAATTGTATGTTTCCATGCAGGTGGAGCTGGTCATCTTCAATTTCCGTCCATGAGACATCAAGTGTTGGGGAGAAGGAGGTATATGAGTTGGGAGACGAGTCTTGAAATTCTTCGCTTGTTGATTTTGGTTCCGAGGTTGATGCTGAAAGATCTTCTTTACTGTACCATGAGACCTCTTGATTTGAGTTTAACTGTGATCTTTCTGTGCAAGTAGGCCCGAAGGATGCATCTATGTTGATTTTGAGAACACCGGGCTTCGGGGGTTGCCATTTGTTGTGTAAGTCGGCTTCTTTCTTCTGGTTTTTCAATTTGGGATTCCAAGTGGCAAAGCTATCTTGTGAGGTAATGGCTCTAAAAAGAGTGTGATGGAAATTGAGAGGACTTTTCCTAAAAATATGATGATTTCGATCCTTCCATATGCACCAAAGTACATTCGCAAGTAGTTCAAATTCTTGAGATGTTCTAGAGCTTGTGTGTACTTTGTATAACCATTCATCAAAGCGGGTCAAGCCTACTCAATTCACTTCAACTTGCAAGGATGGCTCAGTCCATAGCTGTGTGATCCAAGGGCATAGAAGAAATGTGTGTTCTATCGTCTCCGGTTCCAAACCACATAATGGACATATAGGCGCAGGTACTATTTTTCTTCTATACAAGTTCTCCATCGTAGGTAAAGCATTTTGACAAGCACTCCATAGAAAGAACTTTATTTTGGGTTGTATAGACGCATTCCATATATGTTTCCATAATTCGGGGCTGACCTGGTAGGATGTTGTTGGCAGTTGATCTTGAAAAACCATTGTATTCTTTCTATGCAGCAAATATCCACTTTTCACCGTATACCTTCCTGATTTATTACTCAACCATATCAGTTTATCTTCCGTTGTTGGAAGTCCGAAAGGGGTAGCTAGAATTTCCATCACTATATTTTGATCAAACATAGATCGCAATAGATCTTATTTCCACACAACATTTTCAAAATCTATCAACTCTGCAACCTTGGAAGGTTCATTTCTTGCCGCGGGTCCTCCGATTACACCCATTTTCAGCCATTTATCTGTTCTGATTGAGATTTTCTGACCATTTCCCACAGCCCACATTACTTGAGGGGAGATCACTTCTCTCCCAGCTAACAAACTTTGCCATCCCCAAGATGGGCGCGATCCTTTTCCTGCTTGCCAAAAGGTACAATTTGGGAAGTATAGGCCCTTCATAATTTGGCTTACTAGATTGTCTGGGTGATGAGAAAGGCGCCAAGCTTGTTTTCCTAACATAGCCATATTGAAAGTGGATAGGTCCTTGAAACCGAGCCCTCCTTCCTTTTTTGTGAGCTTGAGAAGTTCCCATTTTCTCCAATGAAGACCATTCGCTTTATTATTATTTCTCCACCAGAAGTTAGCAATCTTCTTTTCTATATCTCTGATAAAAGATACTGGGATTTTGAAAATGGACATAGCATATTGGGGTATAGCTTGCATAACTGATTTGAGAAGTGTTTCCTTACCCGCTCTTGATAACAAGTTTTCCTTCCAACTTTCTAGCTTCATATTTATTCTAGCTAGAATCCATGTGAACACTTCTTTTTTGGACGCACCCCAGTCCGAAGGGATTCCTAGATATTTCCCAGTTTTCGTAATAATTGGAACTCTCAGCTCAGACGCCATATTTCTTCGTAGTTGTTCTGGATAGCCCTTACTAAAGAATATCCCCGATTTATTGCGGTTGACAGCTTGACCCGATGCATAACAATACTGATGTAGGATAGACGCTAAGTTTTGACATTCCAAGATTGTACCATGAAGGAAAAAAATGGAGTCATCTGCAAATAATAGATGGGAAAGGATGGGACAATTTCTATTCAACTTGATACCACGAATTGTACCTGTTTGTATGGCTTGCTTTAACATGTGGGATAGGACATTTGCCACAATGATGAATAAATAAGGGGATAATGGATCACCCTGGCAAATTCCCCTAGTTGGCTGGAAATAAGGCAAGGATACACCATTAATTTTGATGCTGTAGGAGACAGTTGTAACACACTGCATTACCCTTTTAACCCATTCTTCACAAAACCCCATCTTCCGCAGACATGCTTGAAGGAAATCCCACTCTATCCGATCATACGCCTTTTGCATATCAAGTTTAAGGACCGCCTGGAAGTGTCGCCGTCTATGTCGAGTTCTTAGTCTGTGAAGGACTTCCTGGACAATAAGTATGTTATCCTATATTTGCCGTCCTCCCACAAATGCACTCTGTTCTGGTTCAATTAGGGCTGGTATTAGAGGTTTCAATCTATTCGTCATGATTTTGGAAATGATTTTGTAGGAAAAATTGCACAGGCTTATGGGTCTAAATTGTTCTATTTTTTCTGGGTTGTGGATTTTGGGGATAAGAATGATTTGTGTTTGGTTAAGGGCTGGGTTTAGAACTCCGGTCTCGAAGAAGTGTTGAATCTCCCGACAGATATCTTCTCCAATATCTCGCCAGTGGTGCTGAAAAAAGATGCCATTTAACCCATCCGGCCCCGGAGCTTTATTAGGTCCCAATTGGTATGCAGCTTCTTTAATTTCTTCCATAGTAACAGGGGAAGTAAGGTTTTGATTCATAGCTGCATCCACCAAGTTAGGAATATAATCAAGGATGGGCTGAAAGTTCCGTTGTCCCCCAGACGTATATAGGTTTTTGAAAAAGTTAACAGTCATGTCCTGAAGTGCTTCCTGATTGCGAATCCACTCCCCCTGATTATTTAATAACATAGAGATTCGGTTCCGGTTTCTCCGTTGAATAGTTGTTGCATGGAAAAATTTGGTATTTTTATCTCCCCATTGCAGCCACTTAATTCTTGATCTCATGCCCCAGAACATCTCCTCTTGTCGCCATAGGGATTCGATTTCTTGGTTAATTTGTTGAATTCTTTGCTGATCATAGTCACATTCTTGGCTGTTCATGAGGGTCAGAAGTTCCTTTTTCAACCCTTCTATCCTTTTATATGCATTGGGATATCTTCTTTTACTCCAAGCAGCAAGTTTTGTAGCTACTAACTTTAGTTTCTCAACCATGTTTTTACCTTTGGATTCTTCCCAAGTTCGTTTCACAAGGCTCGTACAATCCTCATCTTCAGCCCAGTACGCTTCATACCTGAAATCTCTTTTTTTGCAATCTGTTTTAGGATACAGGGACAACGAAAGAGGACTGTGATAAGAGCCTATTGCTGGTAGGGCTAAAACCTCCGCAGCTGGATAAGCTATTCTCCACTCCAAGGTACATAAGGCTCTATCCAACCTTTTCTTGACATTTTCCCCACCACCTCTTCGATTTGTCCATGTAAATGCGCATCCTTTACTTTCTAGATCGATCAAAGAGCATGCATGTAGGAAATCTCTGAAAGCTATAAGACGGTAATTTTCTGATAACCTCTTTCCCACCTTTTCCCAATGATACAAAATTTCATTAAAGTCGCCAATAAACAGCCAAGGTAGATGATTGAAGATGCTTTGTCGTTGTATTTCTTCCCATAATAATATTCTAGCTTTAAAACAAGCTGGAGCATACACGAAAGTGATTCTCATTACCTACCTATTTTCATGAAGCTGACATTGCACATTGATAAAGTTTCTGGACGAAGAATCCACAACTATGGTAACCGTTTCATCCCAAAAGATTGCCAAACCCCCTGAAGAACCATCTGGATTCACCAAAAAACAATTTTGAAACTTCAATCTACGACGCCATTTTTGCACCAGCAGCTCTCTATTTTTGGTTTCCATTAAACAAATAATATTAGGTTGTTCTTGAGACACTATGGCTCTTAAAGCTCGAATTGTCAAGGGTGAGCCCAACCCCTGACAATTCCAATTGATTATTTCCATGGCTGACCTGGTGGCTTATTTGGGCTAGCCACCAAAGCCCAATGCATTGATTTCTCCTCTTCCGAGATAGGAATGTCCACAAGCTGCAATTTATCAGTAGAAGGTGCCTTTGACGATTGAGCCCCATATGGGCAGAATCTCTTTCCTTTTTTCAAAGTAGGAGTTTAGTACTTTTAATTTTACCCTTGTTTCGGCTTCTTTCATTTGCTGGCTGGTATTCTTTCTCAAACTCTTTTTGTTTCAGCTGTTCAGTGTCAAGAAGCATCATGGATTCGTCATCTAAACAGCTACTTCCTCTTTTATTTGGACCTTTTTCCTCCCTTATGGTAATAGCAAGAGAATGGTGAAGAGGATCTACCTGTTGTTTCAAAGCCTCCTCCGAAGAAATTTGATTTCTGATAGGTGGGTTAGGCTGTTCTGTTGTTCTAGTTGCTTGCTGATTTTCTTGTATTTCTGCAGCAAGGGGGGATTCTGGTACCACTTCAGGATCTTGAAGGAGTTCAACATGTTTGCCATAAAATATTTTACCATAAGGGCTGAGATCTCTGACTTCGGCACGTAACCAGCCGCCAAAATTACCTGGTAACTCCTCTTCCGGCCTTGTAGATTCATATGGAATTTCTTTGCATGCTGTAGCATAATGCCCAATTCTTCCACAAGAAAAGCAAAAGTGTGGGAGCCTCTCATATTTGAATTCTATCCATAATTTTTTGCTACCCAAATTGAGAATGACACCTGTTTTAAGGGGGGAGCCCAAATGAAGATTAACTCGGGCTTTACCTACTTTATACATACTATTTCCTTTAGCTTCCAACTTCACATCTAATACCTCACCGATCTTGGAAGCTATATCTCTAACAACTTCCTTCGTCACTCTACCAAATGGAAGACCATATAGATTAACCCAAAAGGGACAGTGATCAAAATTATAACACATCTCCGGAATGTCAGGATCACACTGCTGAAGCACTAGGAGGTTGCTTGCAAATGACCACGGCCCGGAATCTAATACCTTCTGTTTTTCATCTTCAGACTCGAAAGAAAATGAGAAAAAACCTGGTTGAAGCATAGTGCAAGACACCTTTTCCGTCTTCCATGCCCGTTTCATCGTATTTAGAAAAGCCTGAAAGTTCACATTAGGTCAAGAGTAGAGTTTCCCAAATAATGTTAACCGGCATTCTATCAATTTTTCTTCAGATATACCCTGCGTAACCTCTATCACATCATCCTCAGACCATAATCTGCCCAAGCTTCTGCATAGTGCCTCTACTCTATTTTCATCAGATATCTTATTATTCATCATTTTTGTTCTACTCACAAGACTCATAAAGGTTTTAAGAGAGCTACCTCAGCAATGTAAAAGCAGAGAGGCGTTGATTTCTCCCACGAACACAGTGAATCCTTTGCACGACTTGGTGGGTGTCTGGGGTATGGTTTGGGATTTTTGAAGAGACAGAGACGTAGAGATGCCACCTGATCAGAGTTCTGTTTGAAAAATAGTCAAACCAGAGGAGTTGTCGGGGAGATTGGAGGTGGGGCAGGGGAAAACAGAATACTTGGGTGAATTGATCTCCTGCGGGCAAAAGCACCTTTGCGACCCAGATGACTTTTTGGAGTACGATGCTTAGGGTTTTTTGGTTAAACGGGAGAGAAGCAGGAAATTATGACCGAAAAGAAACAAAACGTCATACAGCGACTTAATTAGGGCAGAAATTGGACGATTTATAAGGGACTAACATCGGAGCTAAAGGGAGAAAGAAAGCGCTGTAACTGTTGTGGGTTATGCCATCGACGAAGAAGATACAGACAAGAGGAACAGAGAGAGTACAAGACGGGTTATTACGGTGAAAACAGAGGCTAAAGCTCTTCAAGTAAGCTTCTTGAAGGAGATTTGCTTTGCTAAATGATCAAGAGAAGCTACCATACGGTAGAGAGAAACCCAGAGAGCCTGGGAGAGTTTTCCAGAAGCTGACGAGAGTGTTGTAAACCCTTCGGACAGCGGAAATCCGCACAATCCCAGGTTTCCATGATAGGATTCTACTAAATGTGTTGAATTGGTGCCCCTGAGGAATTGATCCCGTTAGTTGATTGTAAGAGACATTTAGAACCCCTAGAGATGTGAGATTTGTCAACTTAGTTGGTATCATCCGCTAAGTTCATTTGAAGAGAAATCCAACCATTCAAGCTCGGAAAGTTTACCAAGAGGCAAAGGGATGTTGCCTTCGAGATTGTTATGAGAGAGGTTAAGCCCCTTGAGTAATCTTAACTCTCCTATCATATCAGGAATACGTGGAACTTGTTGCTTGATAGATCAATGGTCATCAAGATTGCTAGGATTCTGGCAATCGGCATGTCCCGTCCTCTCACTATTGCAATCATGGAATCCCGGTAGTAACTTTGGTCCATGTATCGCCACTTTGATCCATTCTGGTCATTTTATATCATTGCTTTCAGGTTTGCATAGAAGGTGCTAGGCAAAGGACCCGTGAAATCATTGAAGGAAAGGCCGAGAATGCACAACCATGAAAATGAAAATTTAGTTGGGGCAGCAGCCCACTGAAAAATCGCCACGTTAATATTTTTGCTGGATTTTATCATTATTGACATTTAACTTATCTATTTTACTTCTATTTTGGCATTTAAATATCATTTTCCCAACTTTTGATACTTTAAGTGTCTCCTTATACTAAGTTTTGACACTCTAATTATCCCGGACTCCAAAATATGACAATGGTTCCGAGCAGTGAACGTACTTTTGAGCACATTTCCTAGCAGACCTCAAATTAGTCACCATGATAAAGTCATGAAAATATGCAATCTCGTAAGAACAAAAATATCACAATCTTTGACCATCATAGTAATCATGAAATAGCAAGGCGATCACAATCCATTGCACGTGCTGAGATGTAGGATACTCACCTCCTTTCATTGGTCTACTGCGGTGAACAGACAGTGATCTTCACAATCACATTCTTGAACAGGCAGGCGGCGCTAGCTGATGGAGGACCAGAATAAGAACCGAGCGCCGGGTAGCCCTGCCCAGAGGGTAGCCCCTCCCCAGGCTTGCACGCAACAAGTGATCCCGAGCTGTCATGCACCCTCAAGTTCTCCGGGCATGTATTCAAGGCTATTACGCAGCTAAAAGACGGGCAATCACAGCCAATACACAGGAAAACCCGGTCCAATGTGCAGTTTTAGCCATTCTCTGTAGATGTTTTCACAGTACCGGAGTCGTAAACAATTATGGTTGCAAGTTGCAACTGGCTGGTCCGCCAAGGCGCACCTTCCCTCTTCGCAATCCTCGGTGCTACAATTCATGAGATGCCCAAACGTGTCAAATGTACATCCAGTGGCAAAAAAGAAAAAGCATGGCACGTTCAACGAGAATTTGTTTGTTGCTTTTGGGGGTAGTGGAGGGTAATCGACGGTTGGACTACCGGAACTGCCATCAACATAAATCAATCTAGGGTAAAGCTCCCTATCAGAGGCATTGTCGACTGTGGCTGTCACGGGATCAGCCAAAGCGATGGTCTTTCCTCCATCTGCGCACATGTTTCAAAAAGAAGTTTGCCAAATTAAGGGAAGATCATTGAACAATTCGAGGCATAGGCAGTTTCATCAAAACCTAATCACCACAAGCATATCCAGAAAACACAAATACATAGAGTAGAAAGTTAATTTTCATGCCCTTCCATGTGGGCAACAATCCGCGTCTCCGCCTGACAGGAACACACTTGAGGAGAATCAGAATCCGATCAACGAGAAAAAGAAGAAAAAGGAGGAGAATTTGAGGACGTCAAAGAACAAACTGAATTTACAGTTGTAGAGAACAGCCAGCGCCGCGAGTAGCACCAAAGTTGATTTTGGCATGATGATTGTCGTCATTGCTCGGGATCAACAAGAGATGCTTTATGGACTTGCAGGATCGTTGATGGTCCCAGATCAAGATGCGAAATGCTTGCTTTTCCGTTGGGGTTTTTCTCTAAGAGAGAGATGAACATACGAAAGTTTCTGTAAACATAGTCCAATATGTAGTCTTTGAGTTGACTATCCTGTCAGTCTCTCGTTTTGTCTAATTAAGCAGGTAAAGATCTCTATACATTCAGCACTTGTCCTTTTCCTTAAATCTGCTTCAATTTGGCCGACGCTTTAAGTCAGCAAAATTCTATAATTGAATACTCCAAACCTTTAAGATGCTCATACTGTAAACCTTTAAGATGCAAGAGCAAATTTGAATTTTATGACTCTGTATCTTGAACTTAGCATATCTCTAGATGAATGTTAGATCATTTAGTCTCCTTAATGCATCGATCTTGGTACTTCACCTGTGCGTTTGGAACAACGGCAGCAACATCAATTCCTAAACGTGACATTTCAAGGCTTTCAACACCCCTAAAATATAACTCGACCAATATGGAAAGTGTATACATAAAGAGGCTTCTTTCTTTCCTGATCTAATTTGCTGTGCAGATACAGATCAGCAACCGCAGCTTTGATTTATTTCCAACCATAATGTTTTTTCATCAGGTGGCCAGATAATGTTTCCTATTCGGTAGCCATTAAATAAATTCGACCACAGTGATTTATAATTGGTTGGTCCTACTATGCTTTTTAACTCGGTGGCAATTAAATAAAATCGACAAAAAGAAGTCTTCGTTTAATGTTTTTTTTAGCTAACTTCCATTGGATTCGATTCGTCGTTACTTGGGTTCTTCATTGACGATTCGATCAAAAATTAATTTCCCTGAAACCCGCGTCAGCACTCAGCAGGCAATCACTTCCTCATTTCTTTTCTGACATCACTCTTCCTCTCGCAAATTTCACCCCAAAATCTTCCTTTTAACATCTCTCTCCCGATGTGGAAAACAGCAAATTTAACGGAGATTCGATAGGCATGGAAGAACACCGTTGGAGGGGGACAGCAAGCAGCAGCAGCAGATTCCAGCACCACAAACGCGACTCTGACGAACAAAATCGGCAGTGCCAGACGGAGAGCTCCCGCGCCGCCCGCGGTCCATTCAAAACCCTGCTGGTGAAGATAAAAGAAAAGGAGCCCATCGAACAGGACTGAGGTCTCCTTGAAAAATTTCTGAGATTTGTTCACCACTCCGCCTGGGGGACGCTGCTCCAGGCGCCCAGAACTTCACTCTAGATCGGGGCGTGGCACGGTGAGGCAATACCTTGGTCGGGCGCCTTCAAGCAAGACAAATGTCGCCCGGGGTTGTCACATCCCGGCGATTGGCTCATACCGAGGTCATGTGCGACCAGATGTCGTGTGGCCGGGGGTTGCTAGCCCTGAGGTCACATCCGTCAGCGTGGCTGTGTCTCCTAGACCTTCTCTATGTGGCCGTGGTTGTGGTTGTGGTTGTGGTGACAGCCACATCGTGCGGCCATGGTGGTTGGGTTAAGGTCGCGGACGGCCCAGGTCGGAGAAGCTCCCGTCCCTGGAGAGGGCATTTAGGGCAATATATTAATTCTCAAAAGTTAGTGAGGGCAAATTAGGTGACCTAACAAATTCCTTGATATGGGAGAGCTTCCCGAAATGCCCCAAAACTAAGAAAGGACTTGGGATTTGGGTTTTATTAAGGCAAACCTTGAAGTGATCCGAAAATTTTTTAGGCACGTCGTATTTTCATTTAAAGGTCCGTGTGAACACAAGTACATAATTTGATGCGATCAAAAGGGTGATCAGGAACGAAAGAGAAAAGCAATTTGAGAGTTGTGTCCAATTCCTCGCGTTGCAGTTTTCTTGTTAAATAAAATATTATGAGAGAGACTCGTTGTGATGTTAAAAATTGCATATATAGAGTTAACTTTAATACAATAATCTAAACTCAAGCATCTCGTCATTGATAAATCATTAATATCACTTTAGTTTCTCTCCAACAACTTAATTATTCTGGTCATAATTATGTCAATTTAAGGATGATTTTTAAGTTTTTACTCGACGTATATACATAGATCAAGCTCATGACGCAATCTGCTAAAAAATACTCACTTTAATTATTGTCCTTAATCGGTCATATTCATGAATTGCAACGGGTGATTGGAGTGTAATCATAGTTCATGTAAAAATAAATACAGATTTTAATCTAAAGTAAATTATTCAATATCCATATCTTTTATTTATTATTTGTTGATGTCAAATTTTTGATGACCCAATTTCATCATATATTACATTAGAAAATTAGAAATCAACCCCTATTCCTAAATAAAAATATCATTCACATTATCCGCATTCAGATGGCATGTAGATTTTAGGTTGCACTTCATTGCATTTTAGGATTAACCTCCATTGAGGATGTGGCATGTAGATTTTAAGTTGCACTTCATTGCATTTTAGGATTAACCTCCATTGAGGATGTGTTTGGGAAGATTTTTGGAGAAAGTCTTCGAGAAAAATGTAAAGATCCTTGAGTTAAAGGAGTTTTTCAAAATGTAAATTGTGTTTGGTAAATCGTACTTGTGAAAGTCCATTGTGAATTATTTTTGCGCAAAATAGTGTTTTGATAAATTAAATTTGTAAAATGCTTTTGTTATTAAAAAAAAAAGGGAAAAAAGGAGAGTTGGCTAGCCAAGGGCTTTGCCCGTTACCGTCAGCGAAGGGTAGGCGGTCCAACGAGGGGGAGGCGGCACAATGAAGGGTACTTTGTCTGGCGAGGGGGAAGTGGCGTGGCGAAGGGTAGCATCCGGCTAGGGTCAACGTGCGGAGGACATGGCGCGGCGAGGGTCGCAGCGATCGGGATCTCGCGATCTGGGTCACCGCGACCCTCGCTGAGCCATCATGCAACCCACCGCGCCGCAAAGGTTGCTAGCGCCCACAATCTGGTTGCCGCAACCTAGATCTACGTGACCAGATTTGCGCACGATTTGGGTTGCCGGCATCCTCCACGCAAATGACCCTCGTCGGAGGGTCGTGGGACCCTAGCCGAACCACTTGTCCTTTGCCGCATCGCTTGCCCTTCGCCAGACCACCTACCCTTCACCGGCGATCGCGCGTAGATGATGTTCGTGTTCTCAGTAGAGAGAAGGGAAGGATGAAGATAATGAACAGTTGTTAGGGTAAAGCCGGAAAAACAAAAAATTAATGAGGACAATTTCGGAAGAAAAAATTTATTACCTTCAAAGCCAACATGCCGAAAATGCCCAAGGCAGCCCCCAACCTGTCTTAGGCTTTCAGCCTTGGGAAGGCTTTGCTTTTGGCAAAGGCAAGTGAAAAAAATTTGCCAAACACTCAATATTTGGCCCAAAGGCTTTAAGGGTGCATTTGGAATTGGCTTTGTAAGGGGCTTTGGGCTTCCAAGGATACTTAGGCCAAAGTTTGGGTGTTTGGGAACAACTTTCAAATTCACATTAGGCCAAAGTTGGCCTTCTCAAGCTAAAAGCCCAAGTTAAGTGTGAGGGTGCCTTGGGCTTTTAGCTTTTTTTCGATATACCGAGGTGCTGTTCATTCTTTTTTTCTTCCAAAACCATCCTCACTTACTCTCGATTTTTTTGGTTTTGCCCTCGTCATTGTACTATTCATCTTTTTCTCCGTTGAGGTTGGCCGAGGGGTTGCTTGAAGCTGTGAGTGGCCGCCGATGGCTCGGCATGGTTGCGGTGGCCCAGGTGATTGTCATCGGGGAGTGGTGCAACCGCCACCCTGTCTGGGTCGCGACGAGGTTTGCATTGTGCGACCTCCTGCGACCTCGTCAACCCGGATCCGGGGCGCGTGGTCGCATGACCCCGCCGCGACCCAAAGTCAAAGTTGACGGGGTCCTCCCATGACCTCACCGCCGTAGATCAAGGTCGTGGCGGGTCGCCCGACGTTCGGCAACCCCCGCCGTCCCAGATCTAGGTCGCGGTGGGGTCACCTAACATCTGATAGCCCTCGCCGAGGGTCGCCCGACATCCGGCAACCCTTGCCACCCCAAATCTAGGTCGCGGCGAGGTCGCCCAACGTTCGGTAGCCCTTGCCGAGGGTCGCCCAACATTGGCACCCTCGGGGGTCTCTCGACTCCGCCCTTCTTAGGTCAATTTTTTAATTTTTCTTTTGATAATTTTTTTATCACAAAAGTCCTTTATAAGTATAATTCCCTCAAACACTATTTTGCTCAAAGTACTTCATAAAGGACTTTCAAATTACAATTTACCAAACACAGTTTGTATTTTGGAAAACACCTTTTAACTCAAAGATCTTTGCATTTTGTTTAAAAACTTTCCCCAAAAGCCTTTCCAAATGCATCCTTAGCCTCCTAAAGACCCTTGGGAAAGTAGTTCCCAAACATAGCCTGAATAGGTGTGTGTTAGAGATGAACTTGATGAACTGGCCGGAGAAGAATTTATGATTAAGGAGGTGAGGCAAAATCGAGACTAAAATTTCCAGCTTTCTTGAAACTCAAACCTGAATCGGAAAGGGAAGGCGGACTCATAATTAAATTTTCAACATTACGAGAGCTTGAAATTAATTTAAGGAGCCTAGGGACATGCTCTCCAAGTATATGGGAATTCCGGATCCCAGACTATAACACAAGTGACAATTCTAAGAGTATGGAGAACGGCCATGACAAATAAAAAGGCACCGCATGACACTATGAGACATGATCCCCATGGGAACCTATTCAATTCTGAGTGTTAAGATATGTTGGGTAGGTTTTAGATTTTAAAAATTTAAGAACTTGTTCTAATAGATAAATTCTAAATGGAATCGGGAATTTGAAACTTGAAACAAATTTCTATATTTTTTATTTTATATTTTTATATGATCTTATGGTATTCCATAGTCTAAATAATATCCATAAGCGATTTTTTGTGTATTTAAATATGAGTTATGATCAATGGATAATAATAGATAGTTGTTATTAGATGTGATCATTTAATTCAATTAAAAGTATAAGTGGAATCCGGATAGACTTTAGAACCGACTTGAAAATTATGACAAGGTAAATTTTACGCTCTAGGGCATGGAATGTTTAGATAGGTAATTTTCAAATTTTAGGCGGAATTTGAAAGAAACTTAGGAATAATTCACCTGTAAGTGTCATGAGGGCTGTCAATGGTTCAATTCAGGTTTATGTGATACCCGAATCGGACGAAACTTTTTAGATAGGTGTTCGCTGAGACCCAAATCCCCACCTGAACCACATCTGTCCGAAATTGGTGTGGTCGTTTTTGTTTTTTTTTTTTTTGGCGTGCCTTTTTCGTCGCCCCTTAAGATTCAGCAAAGGGCTTACAGCAAAACAGGAAAGTGAAAAATTCCCAGTTCAGATTCTTGATGTGAGTCAAACATTTGATACATTTAACAATGAGGGGGGAGAGAGAGAGATTTGACCGGACATGCTTGAAACCCCCATGGGAGGAGATAAACAGAGGCCAATCCAGGGAAGGTGAGTCCTTGAACTTTCGCCATTTACAGTGTATTTACGGAACTTGAAAACAGTGAGACAGACCCACGGATCCATGAATCGAGATTTACGGAGGAAAGAAACACAGTCGAGCACATCAAGATCTCGGCGTCCATGGACGAATCCGGAGCTGGACTGCCAAAAAAGCTAAAACCACCATGCACGACGGCTCCGGCAGAGTCGATGGGGAGCACTTCGGGTCAATCTAGAGGAGGCGCCGCCGATGGAGGTCCGTTGGATGGTGGCGGAGAGGGCAACGGAGGCAGACCTGCTAGTGAAGGTGAGGGGATGTTAGCGGTAGGGGCGAGGGAGGAGATAGAGGTACTGAGGGAGGAAGATAGCTGTACCTTTTCGGTTCGGGTATACCCCGTCATTTTAAATTGTCTCCCGAACCGAATGAGACCCGAAATTTTCGGTTCGGGTATCTTTGACACCCCCAGCTGTACGGATTCACAGATCAGCAACCTCAGCTCTCATCTGGTGTATGGTGTCAAGGCCCTACCGGAGAACTGTCTTTCCTCGCAATCTTCCTAAAATACCTGTTTGCCTGCCGGATAGAGATAAGGTTTTTCAAAATTCTCATGAACAATCCGAGCAAGATGCCGCATCCTAATCCTATTTCCACAACCCTTGGCTCAAGAAAATCCGCACGGAATGAATGGACCCTGCCTTCAGGATGCACGGGGAGTTTCCGCAGAGCCTTGTAATTAGTACAAGCTTTGGACAGTGGAAATCCACACAATCCTGGGTTTCCACGATAGGATTCAGCTTGAAACGTGTTGAATTGGCGTCCTTGAGGAATCGATCCTGTTAGTTGATTGGAAGAGACATTTAGGACCTCTAGAGACGTGAGATTTGTCAATTCGATTGGTATCATCCCGCTAAGTTCATTTGAAGAGAGATCTAACCATTCAAGCTCGGAAAGGTTCCCGAGAGGCAAAGGGATGTGGCCTTCAAGACTGTTGTGAGAGAGGTTAAGCCCCTTGAGTAATCTTAACTCTCCCATCACATCAGGAATTTTTCCCCTGAACTTGTTGCTTGATAGATCAATGGTCGTCAAGATCACTAGGATTCTAGCAATCGGCATGTCCTGTCCTCTCATTGTTGCAATCATGGAATCCTGGTAGTAACCTCGGTCCATGTATCGCCGCTCTGATCCATTCTGATCATTTGATATCATTGCTTTCAGGTTTGCAAAGAAGGCACTAGGCAAAGGACCCGTGAAATCATTGAAGGAAAGGTCGAGAATGCGCAACCTTGAAAAGGAAAATTCAGTTCTGGGGCTGCTTATAGGGCCACAAAGTCTGTTTGATCGCAAGACCAAGACTTGCAAGCTGGGAAGTGTCTCCAACCAATCAGGGAAAGTGTCATTCAACTTGTTGCCCCCGAGATCCAGCATCTCAAGTTGCTTGCAATTGATTAGAGAGCGTGGCAACGGGCCTTCAAATTGATTTCCATTAAGGTGAAGACTTCTCAGGGCTGCATCTTTAGTGAACGTTAGGGAAATTGTGCCAGAAAGTCCATTCTCTTGCATATCCAACACTAAGAGGCTGTTACTTACGTTCTTTAGACATTGTGGGATCATGCCTGTGAAATTGTTATGAGAGAGGTCAAGAACTTGTAGGCCCTTCATTTCACAAATAGAACCAGGGATAAAGCCAGTCAATCGATTGCTAGCTAGCGAGAAGACAATAATTGAATGTGGGAATGATGGAGGTGGAACTGGCCCTTGGATCAAATTCGAATGCAGGTCGAGAATTATAAGATTTTTCCAAGGAACTTGTTCAAAGCTAGTGAGAAAGTTGTGGGAGAGATTGAGATAAGACAATGATGTGGCCCCAATATCCCACACCCATGATGGAATATCGCTGTGGATTCTGTTTCTAGACAGATCTATCCATTCTATGCTGGTTGAATTTCTCAAGAATGCAGGGATTTCTGTAATTTGGCACCCAGAAATACTGATGGACGAGAGGCTCGGCAGGACATGCTCAGTGTTTTCACTATTGCTCAGTGATAAAATGTTGTCTGAAAGATCGAGATTTGTTACACTTTCGAGTCTTGAGAGCAATTGTAGGTCTAAGACACCGGTCAGGTTATTTGCTGAGATGCTCAGATAAGTGAGGTTCCTAAGCTGAAAAATTGAGCTCGGGACTGAGCCACGCAACTGATTACCACTCAGGTCAACATGTTCTAATGGGGATGCAGCAAAGAACTCACCGATGTGGCCACTGAGCCCATTGTTACTGAGGTCCAGGCTCATTAAGGACGGAAGAGAGAACAATGATGATGGTATAAACCCACCAATGAGATTGTTGGAAATATCAAGTCGGGCAAGATTTGAAAGATTCTTTGTGCTTGGAGGAATAGGACCAGTGAAGAGATTATGAGAGAAATCTAGAAAAAGAAGTTGTGTCTTATTGTCAAAGACATTGGGTATTGGACCTATGAAATTGTTCGAGGAAAGATCGAGCAAACTGAGCTGATCAAGGTTTGACAATGTTGGAGGAACCTGCCCACTAAACTCATTATACGAAAGTCCCAGATGGGTGAGCCATGTTAGGTTACCAAGTGATGATGGAATAGAGCCTGTGAAGCTGCACCGGTTCAGCCAAAGTATCTGCAGAGAATGCAGGTCGCCAATGGACTCTGGTAATACTCCAGAGAAGCCTGAGGAGGACAAGTCCAAAACCTTCAAAGAGCTGTTCCAAGTTGATTCAGGTAAGTAACCAGAAAGCACCTTGTTGCCTGATAAATTGAGACATGTCAGCTTTGGCAAAACGAAAATGTTTGCTGTTAATATGCCCCGCAATTTACAATGACTGAGGCTGAGGACTTCCAGAGATGGAGAGAGATTTATTAAGCGATTCACATCAATGCCAGACAGGTTTAACCCGTCAAGAGCAAGGACTCTCAATTCGGTCAGGTTTTGAAGCAGCTTGTTTGACCTCGATGGTCTTTCAGCTTCCTGTGGCGAAGGAAGATTGAGTAAACCAAGGGTAGAAGGTTTGCTGCTGTTTGAAGACCCTGCAGAAGAGTAGCAGGTCGGGTTCGGAGGTGAGCAGCCAAGTTGAAGGTGAGTCACATGACCTGTCATCGGATCGCATATGACTCCATCCCATGAGCAACAATCCGATGCAACATTCCAGGAGAGCATCTTTGGTTTCCTGAGCCAACCAATATCCAGTTGGCAGAAAACCGACGTGGAATTATCTGATATTAAAGCATTCCGGAAGTGAAGCAAATCAGACTTTTGATCTGGGCGACATGGAGCTCTTTCTAGGGAGAGAGAAGAGGGAGGGAGGGACAACATGGTGCGCATTGCTTGTCCTTCGATGAGGAATGAGAACAGAAACAGGACAGTTTGAAGAGATCTTGACAAGCATTGCATTTTTATTGCAGGGATGCAAATGCATTACCATTCGGTTGCAGGATCACCTCTCAGGGGTTAGCCGATGCATATAAGCCCCTCGTGAAAACAACGTAGAAGAGAATATGGAGTTCACGAAATTACAAGGAAACTCTTGGAAATTTGAACTTATGGTTCAGTGGTGACTCGTCAAGTCTTTCTATAAGCTTCTCCCGAGCCTAGACACATAACTGCTCCAATAATGAAATATGCATGAGCATGATACTCTTCCTACGTCTAGAACTGATTAGGTACATGCAGGCCTGAGCCCTGGTATAGCTATAGTTTCCCTTTCAGAGTTCATCTTTCTGTGCTTCACTTTTTCAGGCGCAAAGCGTAAAGACGAACTACATCATGTTCCATGCGTCAAAAGTTCAGCATGCGTATTGATCCTGAAGATAGGAGTGTTTGATGCATCTTCTTTATCTCCATTTTCAAAAAGTATCCTTTGAGGATACGCCTCAATGTGAATCACAAGGAAGGTACTTCGGTAAACATTGGGTGCAGTTAAGACTAGTTAATGTACCAAAGACTGCCGTCAACATCCCGGAGTAATATACGTGCGCACTAGTCTCATTCAAACAACGTATTTTATCAGTAACATGAGATATAACAAGTTGATGAGTGGTTGATGTTTGGAAGAGGTATTCCTATCATCTCTGACTTTACTGGCTGCACATTTGATTGCAGTTATGCTTATCTACGCAGGTTCATGACTTCCTCGCCACGTTTTGTTGACAATAATGGTTATTATGCTCGTAGGTGTTATTCGTTAAGGAACACTTCGCCTCTCTCTCTTTTCGATTGCAAAATTAAACCAAATAAGACGATGATCATTCCATTTGCTAAAACCAAATAGCGGAGACTTGGACGACTTCTTCGAATGCAAGGGACCACCCGCCTCGGGCAAAGTGGTCCGGAATAGTATTATTACACACCATGACTTCACTCCAGAGGGGCAAAACTCGGCCCACTCTAGGAAATTAATATCGACTTGGGGTGAAGATTGACGAAGACTTGGTTTTTTTTTTTTTTTTTTTTTTTTTTGAGCAGACGAAGACTTGGTTGGCAATAAAGAAAGTTTTGTTGGCCGACTAGGAATAGAATAATTGACTGGCGCTCATAAGGAGAACCACCGTTGATAGTGACTTTTGACCTAATCTTCGCCCTAAGTGAAGGCGATGTGGGTCAGCATCCTTGATTGAGCGGCAAAAATAGATATGGCTCCCTTCGTTTCTGGTGAAAGTATTTTCCAGAGAAAATGTCATCCTCATTTTTTTGACATTATGAGTCAATTAAAAAATCTAAACTTAAATTCATGAAAACGGTTAAAAAACGGAAATTATTTTTTTAAATATAAGTAAATATTGGTTCTTAGATCAGAAATTTTATGCTTGGGCATGGGAGCAAAGACCCATGTCTCAGGTGCCAATATCTGGACACTGGTGCCAACGTCCCAAGCTTGGCTTCTGTGGACCCAAACTGGGGCGTCGGGAGGTCGGGCCCTGACCTCTGTGAATTGAAGCCTAAAGGGCACTTGTGTGATGTAACGCATGACGACGTTGCAAATTAAATCATATGAATTTCCACAGAATACCGCTCAACGACTTCACCGGTGCGCTCCTTAGTCCAAAGGATTCGGAACACGAGGCAGGTTCGATGAATTGTAAATAACGTTTTGATGGGACGCAGTTTTTCAAAAGTTCCAAAAAGTCATAATTATCAGGCGTGACAATTACTCCACGAAAAGTTTGTTGGAAACATTATCATCTGGTCCCGTATAGTGGGGGCCATTCACGGATCCAACATTATTTCACGGGAATCTTGGATGGGAAGTCATCGGGAGTTCCGCGTTTCTAAGAAGTAACGTCACTCACGCAAGAAATCTTTGCGGGCACGTGATTTTGTTAGTGTACTCAGGAGAGAGAGAAATGACTTGGGGCGACGAGAAAATTACGGATGACTTCGGGCAACGACTTGATCAATTGGAGTCTTTGTTCCATGTTTTCTCCTTGGGCTTAAATTCCAAGCTAACGTCTCGGACGTTCTAAATTAGACCTTTGACAAAAAAAAAAAGAAAAAGAAGAAGCAAATTAGAGGGAAAAAGCTGTTTCAGACGTTCTAAATGCACCAAACGTTTTCACGCATTTACGAATTCGATCAATCAAATTTTGTTACCTTGAACCCGGATTAGCACTCAACAGGGTCATGAACTTTTTAACATCTCCTATCATCTCACAATCGTCACATCTAAATCTTCATTTCAACATCTCTCTTTTCTCACATTATTTTCTCTTTTTTTTTATATATATTAAAAAATTATAAATTAATACATTTATTGTAAATTTATCATAAACTAATTTTTTTATTATCAAAAACTCCAAACTAATACATTTATAACAAATTTATCGTTAGTTTTTTTTTAAAATTTTATTATTAAATTATTAAGTTGAATGACACATAACAATTGATGGATGTACTAATTTTAAGTTTTACTCTTAGTTTTTCAGGCATACAGTAATCCTATTTAACGAAAATTAATGGATGGTAAAATTTATTACAAATGTTTGGAGTAAATTTGTCATAGATATATCAGTTTTGGATTTTTTTGTGGTTAAAGAAATAATTTAAAGAAAATTAGTTACATGTATACTAGTTTGTAATTTTTCTTGATATCAACCTTTTCTTTTCTTTTTTCTTTTTTGATAGAGTAAGGAGATAATGATATTTAGATCTTATAGCTAAGCCCAACCTTCGCCGCCAGCCACAATCAATGCCTTACCATGGGAGTAAGAGATGCGGGGGCTTGGCAATCTTGTGTTAGTCGCAAAAACGCAATCCAATGATCTTCATGGTTAGAACAAGAACACATATAATCAAGTAAAGATATTTATATACTTATTTTGATATACTTATTTTGGAGTCCATCGTTCTTGATGCAAAAAAATGACAATCCAAAGCCCAAGTGCTTCTTCTCTATTGCCCTATATATCATTGGCTCAATGAGATAGCCTCTAACCCTTAGCACTTAGTAAACACTCCTTATATAAAAATAATTGTATGTGTTAAGCTTAAAGAAGAAACTTGAACACTATTTATACAGTTTTCAGCCAAACCCTCTGATCTCAAACCAAGCTCAACTCAACTCATACTAACCAGCCACATATTAGATTAATTAGGAAACCTTATATCTCTATTTATTAAACCAATACCATCAATTAATGTATCTAGAAAAAAAAATACTTTATTCTACATAGGCTATATTAATTGAAATTGTATTATATGTATGTACCTTTATCTAGAGATAATTCTTGGTAGCCAATCTCATTTTATAAAGTTTCAAATATCCAATCATGACAGTAACTGTATTGATATGAATTCAATATGGTAGTGTAGCAAATGAATAACATATCTCATATAGAGTAATATCTTATGTATCATCCCAATCACCAAAATTTGTGCTACTAGAGAATATCTTTATGGTTCCAATAAATTCACATATATTTTATGTATAACAAGACATATACTCAAAGCTAATAACCGGATGTCCTTAACCTTCACTCAAGATTTACATAATATCTTGATTTTTTTATCAATATATATTCAATATTCATAAATATTTTTATGAAATGCAAAAGTTGATACATATAAAAATGTTACTAAATGTAACAAATACATATGCAAATTTTATTAGAGCAAAAATAAAAGTAGCTCTCACTAAATAACAACATCCCGTGATACTCCTAAGTCCATGTTAATGACATGTTATTCAAACACACAAGAGTGTAGGCCTTTAGTTAGTGGATCCATAAATCTCCTTTATGATAAAAAAACTTGACAGCCATGTGCTTAGACACTTTGAGATCTCTGTTGTTGTTAATAAACAACACTCGTAAAGTTATTGTTGCAATACAACTATATGGCCATATCCATAAAATAAAAAACGGTTAACTCCCTAATGAGGTTCTAGAGCCAAATAGCCTAAGTAGTAGATGAAAAGTATGCTACAAACTCCATTTATATTATAGAAGATGATATAGATTTTTATTTCTCACTCTTCCATGATATTATATTTCCCACCACATAAAGATGTATCCTGCCGATGACTTAATATCATCCTAATAAACATCAAAGTCTATATCCGAATATCCTATTAGTTATAGGTCCAAAACATATCTATAAATTAGCATATAGTCTCTTATCTTATTTAAATACCTTAAAATTTTCTTAATAGTAACCTAGTAATCGTATTTTGGATTAGACTGATATCTACTTAGAAATCTTGTTGCAAAAGCGATGTCTAATCTAATGCAAACTTGAGCATTTATGATAATTTCAAGTGCACTAGCATTAGGTACATCTTTCATTTGGATTTTCTTATAATCTAAATTAGGGTAGTGTGAGAAACTCAAACATGAGCAATTCCTAACCTGCAGTAGTGCATATTGAATCTTTCTAAAATACGATCAACATGTCATCTGAGACAAACCCTATATACATCGAAAACGATCCCTATGGATCGCAATGCCAAGAATAAAAGATACAAAGTGCTAAGGTCTTTCACGTCAAATTTTTTTTATGACATCCATTTTATCTCATGTAGTAATCCAATATCACTACTCGCAAGTAAAATATCATCTACATAAAATATGAGAAAAGTATATTTTCTTCTGCTATCCTTATTGTATATACACTTATATACTTTGTTGTCAACAAATCCGAATGAAGTGATGACACCATGAAATTTTAAGTATTACTATCTAGAAGCTTGCTTGAGGCAATAAATGGACTTTTTTCAATCTTTATATAACTAAATCATCTATTGTAAAACTTTTAAGTTGTACCATATATACATTTTCATTAAGGTATGCATTTAAAAAAAAATAGTTTTAACATCCATTTGGTGTAACTCAATATCAAAATGAGCAACTAATACTGTAATCACTTTTAAAAAAATCTTTAAAAGAGATTGAAGAAAATTTTGTTTCATAATATATTTATTCTCTTTGGTGAAACCCTTAGCTTTAGTCTGATTTTAAACTTTTCAATCTTTCATTTGAAATCTTTATTAGTCTTATACACCCATTTGCAATCAATGGGCTTGTAATCTTCAAACAACTCAATAAGTTCTCAAATACCATTCTACTTCATAGACTATATTTTGTCTTTCATCGCATGTAATCACAAATCTGATTGATGATAAGAAATAACTTATGTATAAGTCATTGGATCAATAATGCACCTAATACCCTAATCATGTTCTTCTAGGTTATAATATATTTTAGTGGTATAACTGAACGTCTCTTCTTAGTAGATCTCTTGAGTGGAGCTACTACAATCTCATTCTATATCTGAAGGGTTTGAAGAACATCATCAAGAACCACCTAAATAATAGGATCATGGGCCACAATAGGCTTAGTTTGTGATACAGAAAGTTTCACAATCATCTACACAAGAATAAACAGGGATCTAGTAATCTTCATCATATTGTTATCTTCAATAGTTTGTGAGTAGCTACATTTTTTTTTTTTTACTATATCAAACCCCAGAATTTTTTCTGTTTGCGATTACACAATTCTTCTATCTCCATTTAGGTTATAAAATCGATATCCCTTTAAATAATTTGGATAAGATATGAAGTACCACTAAGTAGTTTTGGAATCTAACTTACTTAATGTTGAATTATATAACTTTACTTCTACAAGACACTTCCTGACTTTTAAATAATTCAAACTAGGTTTATGTCTAATCCACAACTTAAATTGAGTCGACGAAACCACATTGGTAGGAACATGATTTAGAATGAAAATCGTTGTTATCAAAACTTCACCCCATAGAAAACTTGATAAATAGGTCTTATTGATCATGCTCCTTATCATATCCATAAAAGTGCAATTGCACCTTCCAGTTACATCATTTTGTTTAAGACTCCAAAGACTAGTAAATTGAATTACTATCCTAAAATCTTAAAGGTATTTGGCAAATGAACTTTAAAGTTATCTAGCATCACCATGCCTATCAAAATACTTACACCGCAGTCATATTTGATAAATTTAATGACTTTTCTCATATTTTTTCAACTTCAGTTCGAAAAATTTCAAATTTGTCAAGAGACTCAGACTTTTCTTTAATCAAGTATAGGTATTCATATAAGAAATAGTCGTCCATATATTTGATGAAGTAAAAATTTCTACATAAGGTTGCCATGTATGATCCACTAATATCAGTATAAATAACCTTCAATAGATTAGAATTTTGAATTGTGGTTTTCTTCTTTATTTTAGCCATCTTACTGCTACGCAAATCTCTAGATTACTTTTAAAAGTAGACATGATATTAGCGTTTATCAACTTTTCTACTTTTTCTCTAGAGATGTATATATAAGACCATTCCTTAGGCAAAGATTTTTTGGAAATAACATTTTCAATTGTATAAGCAATGTACATATTATTAGGAGATAAACACAATTGGTATAATTTTATTAGACATATTGCAGTATCCAATCTTATTTGAATTGAAAAAACATAGAAATACTATTGCTCCTTATTTCAAAAGAGTATCTACATATGTCCAAATAAGACACATAAACTAAGTATCATCTAAAAAAAAGTACATAAATAGTATTTCTTAACATCAACCTAAAACCAAAATCTATAATTAAAATGATATATCTCACAAACTCAACGTCGACTTTAATATTGTTTCCCACAGTGAGCTTTGATTCATTCTGATTTGGTGTCTTTCGATTTATAAATCCCCGTAGGTAAATACAACATAATTAGTTGTATTACTATCTAGCCACTAAGAATTGGACGGGGCTTCAAATAGGTTGAATTCATAAACAAATGCCAAAGAATCATTATCTTTAGGCTTACTCTTGGATAACCAAGTCTTATATTTCTCGTGATATTTGTTGCGATAGGGCGAGCGATCGAACAAAATATAGACGGAAGAAGAAAATAAATCAGACAACGGATTTACGTGGTTCAATCGTAAAGACCTACGTCCACGAGGAGAACAGCAGCGAATTTCACTATAGATCAGTGATACAAGGAGATTACACACTCAAGTCACTCAAACACTCTTTCGATGTTTCCCAAACCCCAATTTAACCCAAACCCAAGTATCGGCACAAAATTATCACACAAGCTCAAAAACAAACGCTGAAAAAGAACTCCTTTTCTTGATCGCGCTTCAGCTTGAAGATATGCGGCTCCTCCTTTTCTCTCGTACGGGTGCAACAGCAACACCCCGAAAAGAAGACCTCTTTCGCGGCTTCCTTCTGTGACTTCTACGTAGGGTTTTGGTTTCAGTCGTCCCACGCACAAAAACCCAAAGAAGGAAAATATATTAGTTTTATATGTGTGTGTGCAGGACGTGTACAGGGGACTCGCCAAAGAAGGAAATCGTGCGCGGGCCCACCTACGCTCCTTGCTTCGCTGAACGTGTGTGTGTGTGCCCAGAGTCAACACTTTGACTCTGGGCCCACCTCTTTTCAATTCACGTACAGAGGCTTCATCCCAAAAGATTTCGACAAAGCATGGAGCTTCCGTAGCTTCACTTCGAAGAAGAAAAAAAAATTCCTCTTTTAATTATTTCCTCTTTTGTAATTCTTCGTGAGTCCACTAATTTCGCGTTTTAGCAAACGCTCAAACTCGAGTCATATTTAACACCCTCCACCTTGGCTCGACGTTTGAGCCAAATTACAATCGCTTCGTGAAAAATTCAAATTCTGCGTCGCTACTTTCCCATAGCCCGATGGGCTCAACCGCCACGTATATTATTCAAGTCTAATCTTCGCTTGAACTTCGCCATAACTGAGGACCTCATCAGAATACCAACTCCACATGCACTTTTAACTGCTCCGCAAGGATTTTCTGACGCAACCTCCTTAATCGCAGATAAAGCAAAACCATTGTTGCATCCATATCTATCAGGAGATCGAACACGTACCTTGTTAATTTCAGCGCATACGGAACCGTTGGCTCTATAAGCTCCACCTCGCTATAAGCACCATCTCGTGTCGATTACTTTGCTAATACCGTACTCGCTACCTCGGAGTTTCTGGTTGCAACTCCACCTCAAGCTAAACACCGTCCAGATCCATATTAACACTGCCACAAACACTCATAGCCAGAAGTATTGAAGACTCATCAATGGTAACTTCTCTGCTGTTAACAGGTAAATTTATATCTTGACACCACAACTGATTGCCCCGCTCACCTTGTGCATAGCCATGGAATATGCATCTTGCCCTCCAATCAAGCTTACCATCACTTACTCGAAAATAACACGGGCAACCAAACATTCTAAGAATAGAATAATCAGCAACGTTACCTGACAACACTTCTTTAGGAGTCTGCCATTCAATAGCAGTTGATGGGAATCTATTCACCAGGTAGCTTTTCATACTAAGCACATCAGCTAGGATTCTCCTAACAATACCAACACTAAAGATAATTTTTCGGGCCATCTCTAGTAATGTTATGCTCATCAATTCTGCAAATTGTTGTGATTTACTGACACTAGTGCGGTGTTTCATTATGCCATCTTTCATGTAGAATTTGTTTGCCAGCTTTGAGCAAAACTCCATGCTATTGTCAGTCTGCACATGCTTGATCGACTTACCAGTCTCCATCTCGATCAAAGCTTTTGACTGCAAGATCCTGACACAAGCATCAAACTTGTGCCTTGGCACAAACACCCAAGTCTTCCTCGAGCAGTCAATAGACTCTCGAATAGATGCATCCGACGTCTCCGCAGCGAAATTTATCACTGTCTCACCTTGAAGTTTATATAGGCCATCGTGCTTGATTCCTTTCATTATAACCAGGGCACCTCGAACAACCTTCAGAACTCCACCTTTTGAAGAATACCTGCAACCAGTTGAATCTAGGGCACCCAAGGAAATTAAGTTCTTTTTCAATTCCGGAACATGCCTTACTCCAATCAATGTCCTCACGATACCATCATGCATTCTGATTTTAACATCACCAACACCCACAACATCGCACTCGCCGTTGTTCCCTAACCGGACTTTATCACTACCCGTGCACCGATAAGTGATAAACCAGTTTCTATTTGGTGTGACATGAAAAGAACAACCAGAATCCATAATCCATCCATCAAGTGATGAATCATTAGTGACAGACAAGACATAATTGGCATTATCTGCTACAGCTGCAACATTATCTGCAGAATCAACTATAATTCCATTACCCTTCTCATTCTTCAGCTTAAGGCAATATCTTTTAAGATGCCCCCTCTTGCCACAGCTCCAACAGACAACATTAGCAGTCTTAGATTGACTACGTCTGTTCATATTAGTACTACCATTACCCACACGTGTTACAGATCTTTCTCTATTTTCACCTACTAGAGTAGTAGATACGTATTCGCCGATTCTCTTTACGAATGTCATCGCCGTAATCAAATCTCGAACCCTATCAAACGTCAAACTTGTTGATCCAGAGGAATTACTAACAGCAAGAATAATAGTATTCCAACTATCGTGCAATGAGGATAATAGAATTAAAGCACGTACCTCATCTTCAAAATCAATCTCAACTGAACTCAATTGACTAACAATCACATTGAATTCATTGATATGATCTGCAATTGACGCACCTTCTTTCATCTTTAAGTTAAACAGACGTCGCATCAAACAGACCTTGTTGATCGCAGAGGGCTTCTCGTACATATCCAACAGGCTTGCATCAAATCGCAGTGGTCTTCCTTCAGGATGTTAAACGCGATGTTACGAGCCAACGTCGCCCGAATAACACCCATAGCTCGTCTATCCAAAGAAATCCCAATCGCCTTGCTTCATCGTCTCTGGTTTCTCCCAAATAAAGGCAAATGCAGATTCATCTCGGTAAAGATAATCTTCAATCCGCATCTTCCGTAAAACTAAAATCCTTCCCATCAAATCTGTTGATTCTCACTTTTATTTCTTCTGTCGCCATCGATTCGCTTCAACTTAGCCAAGCCTAGCTCTGATACCACTTCTTGCGATAGGGCGAGCGATCGAACAAAATATAGATGGAAGAAGAAAATAAATCAAACACCGGATTTACGTAGTTCAATCGTAAAGACCTACGTCCACGGGGAGAAGAAAAATTTCACTATGCATCAAGCGATACAAGGAGATTACACACTCAAGTCACTCAAACACTCTCTCTGATTTCCCAAACCCCAATTTAACCCAAACCCAAGTCTCGACAAAATTATCACACAAGCTAAAAACAAACGCTTAAAAAGAACTCCTTTTCTTGATCGCGCTTCAGCTTGAAGATATGCGGCTCCTCCTTTTCTCTCGTACGGGTGCAATAGCAACACCCCGAAAAGAAGACCTCTTTCGCGGCTTCCTTCTGTGACTTCTACGTTGGGTTTTGGTTTTGGCCGTCCCACGCACAAAAACCCAAAGAAGGAAAATATATTAGTTTTATATGTGTGTGTGCAGGACGTGTGCAGGGGACTCGCCAAAGAAGGAAATCGTGCGCGGGCCCACCTACGCTCCTTGCTTCGCTGAACGTGTGTGTGTGCCCAGAGTCAACACTTTGACTCTGGGCCCACCTCTTTTCAATTCACGTACAGAGGCTTCATCCCAAAAGATTTCGGCAAAGCATGGAGCTTCCAGCTTCACTCCAAAGAAGAAAAAAAAAAATTCCTCTTTAATTATTTCCTCTTTTGTAATCTTTCGCGAGTCCACTAATTTCGCGTTTTAGCAAACGTTCAAACTCGAGTCATATTTAATAGTATTTATGTATGTGTCATATTTTCTATAAAAGTAGCAAATGACACATCATGACCCATACTATTAGAAGAACTAGCGGCTTTGGGATTCTCTTATGAGTAAGATTTTTAAACCGCTTACCTTTCTTGTTACTAGAATTGGAGGCATACAAGATAATGTGCCATTTATCTTTCTTCAGTTTTTCTTTCTCTACCACCACCCTTGCTATCCTAGGTTTTATCTTAGGAATTATAATTAGTCTTGATAATCCGAAAATTAGGAGGAAGAGTGTTTAAAGCTTAATGCATAATACAAGCAGTAAAAATAGCAACATTAAGAGCCAGAAGTTTTGCCTGTAAATCTACCACCCTAAGAACATAATCCCAAACTCCACCAAAACCATCATATTTCATATTAAAGAATGCTTGTAGGTGTCCCTATCTTAGCATTAGACGAGACACGGTTTTTAGCCACCAAGACTTTCATCATCTATATAGTAGTGCAATCTGTAGGTAAATCACTTTTCAAGTGTTTCTAATTGAAACGTTTCTTGGACAACAAGCAATTCGATTGCTCTTTTTCTAAGCAGTAAGTTGTGCTTTCTAGGTTTCTGTACTTTCAACAGTATCTATCAGTTTATCTATAATAAGAGCAATATGAACATCTACTAGCTCTATGCCAAACAAAAATACTCTTTCAATCCCTTAAAGTTTAAATAAATAAAAACCTAAATAGTTAAGGAATTACCATTTATAGAGAAAGTGACTGAAAATAAGCAATGTATACAATTAGCATTATGTGAGAACTATGAACTTGAAACCATACAATTACATATCTATAAAGTTATGCGCATCATCACGTAATTACCTTTGGGTAAAACACATTACATATAGTTGTATACTCTCAACATAACAGCGACCATCAGGATATATTCCAACATTCATTTTAATATATGAACCGCTAGGATTGGTCATTTTTCCATCATATATTGTTCATGTATCCCTCCATAAATTAATATACAATTACCTCTTTTGGGAGGATGACCATACATTAAAATAGGAGATATTCTATCATTATATGAGACCAATATTTCTCAGACCCAATCAAGTGTATTGCTTTATTGCTTTGGGGGTCACAATTCAATTAAATCATCGAAACTCTCTCGTATCGGTAATATAAACTTTATTTATTATGTCAGCCATACACATGTGATTTTAATCTTAATGACATTAGCAATTTGTCACTAAAAGCACATATCATACTAATTACACTACTTTATTCATTGATATAAGTTGAACTTTATATATATATATATACATATGTATATATATATATATATATACATATATGTATATGTATATATATGTATATGTATATATTATTATTGAATCACACTCTATACAATATCTATATGATGATATACCTATAAACTAGTACATATATTTCCAAAATAATAGAAAAATATAATAAAATACACGAAAATACCCTAAAAATACACATATTTAGGGTTCCTTATGTATTTTTATATTCATAAAATTATTAAACATGTAAAATAAATATATTATAGTGTAGAGAATCACCATACGAGCACACAGCCGTCAACCACGTGCCAGTCGGAGGCTCCACGCGCCCGCATGAGCCGCTTATGTGCATGGCACGTGGAGCACATGCATAGGCGACTCCTAGGCCAGTTTTGCAGTCTAACCTTATAGTCCGACCAATTAACCAGTCTAGTCAATAGTAAACTGGGCCGAATGGGTCAGCGGGTTAGATCTTGATCGAGTCAACCAACGTGGGGTTGCTTGGTTGCCGAATCGCTGACATCACGATGACGTTAGCTCTAGCGCATGAAATGCGCACGTTAGCTTCGCCTAGGCACGCACATGTGCGAGGGTGCTTGGGGGTGCATGCTCAACATACGTCGATGCCCAACAGTGCGTGGCCCCATGTGGGGGTGTGTGCTTGCCCCCTCGGCAAAGTGCCACTCACGATTTTGCTTGTCTCTACGAGCTCTTTCAGTATATATAATCAAAATTGATTTTTGTTGCACAAAAAATCACCAAAAATGGCAAAAACTATACATTTGTATCTTTTAGTATATGGAGGCTCTGATACCATAAGTTAATCACAGAAACGCAATCTCATAATCTCTATAATTAGAATAAGAACACATATAATCGAATGAAGAGATTAACACACATGTTTTGGTGTCCATCATTTTTTATGTGGAAAAATGACAATCCAAAGTGTAAGTGCTTCTTCTTTATTGCCTTCTATATTACTGGCTCAATGAGATGACCATTCACTCTTAGTGCTTAGTAAATGCTAATTATGTGAGGATAATTGTGCGTGTTAGGATTACAAGAAATACTTGAATGCTATTTATAAATTTTTTAACCATACCCTTTTATCATGAACTAATCTTAACTCGGCCCACACTAGTTAGCCATATATTAGACTAATTATGAAACATTATATCTCTCTTTATTAGACTACTAGCATGAAAGATAAATTACAATATCAATTAATGTAGTCAACATCTAGAAAAATTCTTACATCTTAAGCATAGGACACGGTGTGACGACAGCGGCAGTACAGAGGCGTCGCTTGCGACATTGAGCAATAGCAATCCATCTGAATCTGGTGCGAGTGGAGGGGGGAGGGGTTAGAGAAGGAAATGCAAGTATTTGTTTTTATTTTTGGGTGTATTATTTTATGTAACTTTACAAGAAAGCAAACATGATTAATATCATTAGATGGCCTAGGCAAGGGTTCGTCCTATAGTTATTACAGGCATTAGAAGAATCCAACGCTAAGGATCTTATTATGATTAGGGGTGAGCATGGTCCGGGTTGGGTCGGTCCACCCCTAACCCTAGGACCAACTTGCATAGTGTTAGTTCTCAATTTTTGGGACTAAGGGCCGAACCTACCCAATGGATTCAGTCCGATTCTAAGGTCAACCTATAACTAATAGATAATTTTTTATTTCATTTTTTATGCTTCTTAAAAAAAATGATGAGGGTCAAGTGAGGTGAGCGTCAAAACGTAATGAGTATTGAATGTCAAGCATGGAGTAACAAGCCAAGCGAGCATTAAGTGGCAAGCGGCACGAGTGACCTAAAGCGAGCGAGGTGAGTGTTGAGTGGATAAATTGTTTCTTTCGATTTTGGAAAATTGAAGACTTAAAGAATAAATAAGACAGAAGAGAACAAATACTAGAGGATTATGCCATAAGATACATTTTCGGACGCCGTGAGGTCTTCTCACAAAAATATTTTTCTCTTTCGTAAATTATGATTATTGACGCCGTAAAAGACATTAAAAACCTAAGTTATTAAAGGACGGTGTAAAATTATTACTAAAGAGCTGTTTAATATTGTTAATACCGTTTATATATATAATCGGGGTTGGTCCGGATTAGACCGACCTGAAATTTTCAGGACCGAAGACTAACCCGCACAGTGCTGGTTCAGGAATTCCAGGATCAAAAACCGACCCAATCTCCCTAAAACCGGACTGTGACGATCAGAGGCCATGGTCCAGATCAGTCCAAAGTTAACTCTAGATCGATGCTCACCTCTAATTATGACTTTTGTCCAAATGATGGAAAGATGGCAAAACATTCGCTGGTCTCTTAAAAACGAATGTGTTTCAAAGCACACTGCTCGCCTACTTTACCTGTATGTAGATTAGCACTTCCTGTTCAGAATATGAGACAAGTTGCGTTACTTGTTCATGGCGTTTTCATGGAAGAGCAATACAAGGATCTTTAATGGTTCCCCAGCCACACGTGAAATAAAGCAGACGCAACGTTTTGAAGGGTTGGCACGAAAACGTCAGGAAGGTCACCTGCAAGTTCCATCTCTTTTTCCCCGACGAATCGTACTAAAGTTAAAAACGACCGGGTGCAAAGTCTTTGTCAAACACTTGGCCAACTGGCAAAGGGTAACGTGCACTGGGTTCCCATCGATCAATTAGATTTGTTTCAGTGTCGGAACGTTATATACGTTTTTTGACTTGACTAAATCGATAAACCGTATCAGCACGCAGCAGGCCGTTAGTTCCTCATTTCCTGACGCCTCTCTTCCTCCGGCGAACCTCACCTCTTTCAGATCTTCGTTTTAACGTCTCTCTTCCCTCGCCAGATTGTATGGAGAGCAGCAAATCAAACGGAAGTTGGATCGGGATGGAAGAATACCGTTGGACAACGAAGGGCAAGCAGCAGCAGTTTCCTTGGATGTCAACTAGATGATTGGTAACATTAGTCTGCACATTCACTCGAGATCAGCTATAGAAATTTATTCACACACAACTCCCAGCTATAGAAATTTATTCACGCACACAACTCCCAAAACAAATGGAGAAAGAAGAGAGTTTTAAAAGAGGGAGGAGAGGGAGGTACTCCTTCCTTCTCTCTCTCTTTCTTAGGGACGGCACCATAGGGAGGCGGCCGCTTCAAGAAAAAGAGAGGAAACCCTAACCTAGGATTCAGAGAGAGAGAGAGAGAGAGAGAGAAAGCAGCACACTTGAATTTTTTTTTTTTTTTTTTTTATGGTCAAAGCACACTTCAATTTTCACTTGCACCAACATAGAGGGGTCAAAAATACTTTAGTTCCATTTTCTAATAAGTAAATGAATTATACTGTGATCGGAGCAGAAGGAAATGAGTTTCTCAAGTAGGTTTAGCTAAAGAGAAAATAAGTTTGGGTTGTTGCGATACTTTCATCACAATGCTGAAGACTCGAGCACTGATAAATGAGAAAGAAAGCAGACGTAACGTGATGGAGAATGCTGCAACAGTCTTTGTCTAATATATTTTTCTTAGCCAACTGGCAAAGGGAAACGTGAATTGGATTCAATCAATCAATCAATCGGATTTTTTTCCAAAGTGTCGGACGTTTTATACGTTTTTTTGACTCAACTAAATCGATAAAGCAGTCAGCACGCAGCAGGCCGTAACTTCCTCATTTCCAGGCGCCTCTCTTCATCCGGCAAACCTCGCCTCTTTCAAATCTTTAGATTTAACGTCTCTCTTCCGTCGCGAGATCGCATGGAGAGCAGCAAATCAAACGGAAGCTTGATACCGATAAAAGAATACAGTCGGAGGAGGAAGGGCAAGCAGCAGCAGTTTCCGGCACCGCAACTGCGGCTCTGATGAGCAAAAGTGGCAATGGGAGACCGAGCACCAGCAAAGCAAGGCCCGCGATCCTGTACAAAATTCCTGAGAGTAAAGAAAGAAATTGCGCGGGATCGATTGATGGAGGGCATCGAAAATTTAATTGAGTGCAATGAGGAATTTCTACCTTTTGGAGGAATACGGTCTCACGAGCCTTTGGTAACTCTCCCAACTTTTAGTTTTTAGAAAACTAAATGCTACTTCGAGCCTTAATGAATTTTTCCTTTCCAATCTTGCCCTTATTAATATGTTAATACCCCTGTTTTACCTCTCTATCTTGAGAAAAAAAAAATTAGTGAGTTTGATATCACCATGTCAACATCCTACGGTCGTATCCAATGGCATTTTGACGAGTGTTCACATATCCCTATCGGCAATTGGCTTGGAATTGTTTTAGCCGAGCGTGGACGGCTTCCTCTGTTTTTCCATCTCGTCCTTCTCCAGATTTCGAGATCTGGCCTGTCGATGACCGAAATCATCGCTGGTCCATCCATGGTCGAACGCGTTCAGGCGTCATCTTCGTCGTCTTTGTGGTCGTGTTTGTCTTCCTGAGTATGAGCTCTACTTCCTCTGTTTTTCTTCCGTGAGCTCCGTCCCCGGCCATCGGGATCTTGACCTTGGGCGTCATGGCCCTGGATGGAGCCAATCATGGCCAAATCTAAAGGTGGCTTCAGATCCGGAAGCCGTGCCGTTAGGGCCACATCCACTATTGAAGAAAGCACGACTTTAGTTCAAATCTGAAGCAGAGGTAGCGGAAGACATGCTTTCTTCCCGAGCATGACGTAACCAGTCCAGATCTGAACCGCTGCTGACGAATGAGCGCATTTTATGGTCGTCTGGACTGCGAGCTCGCCGCCAAGGCTCACGACCATGGACAAGCCTCGCGAGCCAAGGACGAGCTATGCTTGCGGCTCTGGAGGCACGGCCCCAGTCCAGATCTGAACAGGCAAGGACTGAGCCGAACGCGAGCGATGACGAAGGGGTAGGTTGGGTCGACTGCAAGTGATGCCGAAAGTGGTGGAGATAGCCGGATCGGGTGGTCCTCTGTGATGGAGGAGGAAGCGCCGGTGGCCATTGAAGAGGACCAAATCGGTAGGGGAAGGAGGAAGAAGAGAAAAATCATATTTTTCCTTTTTATTCCACTCAGCTTACACGTGGCAATTTATTGTTGGATGCAAGTAAAAAAAGTGTGGATGTAGACATGGTGGTATCAAGCAACTATGTTGGACATTCGCAACTTCTTATTTGAGCTATGGACGGCTACCGCTTGTCGTTGCCTGGCAGTGTGTGCGCCGGCAAGAGCTGCCGTTGGGCCCGTCCTCAATCCTCCAATATCTATCATGAGTCGGATGGTGATTGGGCCAAGCTCGGGGACTCCGAGGGACGGGGTAGACGACTTCAATTACAGCAAGATGGCAAGACTTGCGGTGACCGAGGGTAGTCTAGGTACAAGGAAAGATAGAGTGTGGAAATATTTTGATTGCATTTAATCGTCTGATTTTCTTTCTAAGTAGGATAGGACTAAATAGAATATAATATAAAATTTACAGATTTTTTTATATATCATATTTATTGTTTAGTGATTATAGTAATAAAGTTAAATATATTAATATCATATCATTTACATTAATTAACATAAACGGTATATCAATATAAATGAATCAAAAACCTTATAAAGAGATAGTAAAAATCTCTTGCAACAGTCTTATCTACTTTTTTTCTTTTATTTTTCTTTATTTGTTTTCCTTTTTTAATTATTTTTTTATTTCTTTCTTCCCCTTCCATCATTCCTAATAAAATTTTGTTAAATAATAAACAATATTGATATACTTAAAATATGTAATAAATATAAATGGATATCCATATTAATATATTGAAATTATATAGTAAAACATAATTAAATTTGAATACAAAAATAAAAATAAATAATTTTTTTTGTTATTTTAAATTTATTATATTAAAATTCAAATATTATTTATATTAAATATAATTTTAATTATATTACTTTAAGAAGTTTGCTATTCAAGAATAATAACTTTCTTAATATGGATGTTAAAAACCCCTTCCATCTTTCTCCTATCTCCCTTATGGGACAATTTAATATGGTCTATATTCCTTTATATTTGATTTTATCCTATCTTAAGCCTACCAAACACAGAATAAGAGAAATAATAGGATGATCAATACCAAAACAGGCACAATAACAATAAAAAAAAAAAAAGAACTAGTTTTTTTTATTAGTTTGTTTATTCATAATCATTAACTAATTCATGATAGAATTGATTATACTTCATTAGAATAAAAGACAATTTTTTTTCTTTGTAGAAAACACTAAATTTTATCTATCATGAATTATTTTACAATGTGTTTACCGAACGTTATTTTCTTTTGAGTCGATATTCTTTGCATAAGTGGAAAGCTTGTGGGCTAAAGTCTCCCCCAACGCAACCATTAACCCAGTTGGTTGATCATTCGGCCCTTTATGCCTAGGCGCACCCAACCCTTTCTTTAAATTGAAGAATGTCTCTGAGCTGCCCACGACTAGATCTCCGACTATCTTTTCTTTCATGTAAGCCTAATTTTTTTTCAAGCCTAACCTCTAGTATTCTTCGATTTCGGCTTAGACTCAAATACCAAAATAATGGGAAAAAAAAATTCAGTGGAACCAATATAATCATAAACCTTTAAGTGAAATTACAATCAAGTCCCCCGACATGTAATGATAATGGTGTGATTGGACTACAACGTTAGAATTTGTAATTTTCTTTTGGTTTATTGTTTTTGTTAAAATATCACACATCGCCTGACAATGGTTTTATAGTTTTTTATATACATATGATCTTCCTTCACCTAAACATTTAAAGTTTTTGGGTTGAACTTTCTAGCTTAATATTACCAAGTTCTACCTCCATTGCATGTGTGTCATGAACCGAATTCTCTCATAACCTTGTGAACTAAAGAGTGGAGCTTTGTGGAAGAGTTACTGTTGCAAAAGAAATTATACAACCGATTTGTAGAAGTAGTGTCAATATGTTTTAAGAGTCATGGAGTGAAATGAATACCATATTGGAGGATCTCAAAAAGTGGGGTGGACTCCATACACAAAGTTAGGACTCGATGCCCGTTCTCCTTATGAGGCTATGATAAGCCGAAACCAATTATTGTACTAAGTATTTTGTAAATCTCGCTTGAAGGATTGGACACCCAAGCTAAGTTGGTTGTAGTACGATCAGGTATAAGGATGTGATTTGTCATACTATTTTCAGAAACAATCTTTGGAAAGAAGGTTGGCCTAGTATTCTCGGCTCATCAAGCTGTCAGGCTATTCTATGGTTAAGAATTTGTCAACTCGTGATAAATGATATTAGAGCAGAAACCCTCCAATAGGTGGGTAAGGAAAGCCTATGGTCTACCTAGCCTTCCACGAGTGGGGAGTGATTACCGGGGCTAAGAGGGCTTGAATAAGGTGTGACTCTGATCAAATTGTTGGATATTCCAATAGTTTTGAAATATTTATTAAAAATGATTACCATTATTAAGGTCATCATTTTTGTAACGACTATATAACGGCTTTCTAATGGCCATATAACAGTTATCTAACAGCTTTATAACTTTTGATTTATTATGTCATAAACTCTTCATTATCTTATAATGGTTATCCTTTTAATTACCAATTGATTTATGGTGGTCTCCTAATGGCTCTCTCTTTCTCTTATTTAATATAAATTTTAAACTTCAAACCACAATTTTTAATGATACAACATGTTCTCATGTCTTTCATTTTCTTTTTGCTAGGTTATTATACACAAGTTGTTTTGTTTCCTTCTAATGTTCAGTGCGGAGTATATAAGAAGGTCTATTGAATAGCTGCTAAAGCCTTACGCATCAAGTTTCATACTCCAAGGGACGGAATTATCTTAAGGACGGTGCTTACATGTCTCAGACATTTGTTTTTATTTTTTAATCTTTTGCAATGTATTTCCAACAGTTATTATTATTTTTATGTAATCTAACATTTTTTCAATAATCTTAAGGATAATGCCTATGGATTTCCAAGTTGAAACTGTTGTTGCCGTTACCACTGCAGTTGGAATTGAAAGAATGATCGGAGAAGGTGTTGGACAAATATCATGTATTCATGGGCGTTTTGTCATGGAATATTATCGAGCATTAACACAAAAGAGCTTTTGGTCGTTTTGGTAAGGTTATCGAGTTTCAGTTAAAATCATTTTTCTGGAAACTCTAAATTAATGCCTAAAGAGTGGAATTGCCATATTAGCGTGCTGTTTCAACATCTTGAGGAATCATCATCACATAGGTCGAGATCCTTTCATTCTAATATTGAAAATTTGATGTCACGAGCTTGTGTTCTATTCGGATTTGATTTGATTGAGTTAGACGTATTCTATGAATTTGTGTTTTCATACTTTTACGGAAGATGCTTTACAGATTTTCAAAATTAACTATTTAGAAAATCTTTAACATGGCATGTTATTTTGCATGGCTACTTAAAAAGAAATAGAAAAGGAAAACTAAAATGGAAAGAAATCAGGCTAATACTTCTTTTATATATTTATTTTTATTTTAGCTTCGATACCTATGCTTATTTTTCAATAGAAAGTTGGATGTGCGTAGATATTTTCTCTCTCAAGTTCGTAATTATTATAGAAGTCATGCATTTAGGATTGGAAATTGGGGCACTCCTTTATTACTTAAAATAGTTTCAATTTGTCCTTAATTCTTCTTATACTTCTGCTAAAATTTGTTTAATGTACATTCATGAAGTTGGTTTATAAACTGCTTTTATCTACTATTTAATTTGTCTTTGGCTCCACCTCCACATAATCTTATCAAGCTTGCCCATGTTGGACAAGGTTATATATAATTATTTTCAGTGAAACAATAGATGTTGTCATGTGAAATTTATGTGTTTTGCTAATAACATCATGTCTGTAAATTCTAAAAATAGGTGTTATTTGACTTTGGAACAAAATTCTACAATATTCCTCACTATATTGTCCTGTCATTCCTGGGAATATACTAGAGTGCATACAATCATTAGTCGGTTGGTGATATCCATGCTGATATGCTCAAGTTAGTGTAGACATGAACTTGTGTTGGGATTCGGGGACATCTTTTTATTCATGCTTGCTTAGGAGTGCTATGTGGGCCTCTGTCTATGTGTATGCGTATACATATGTTGGCGTTGCTTCATGATAATGTATATGTTGATAAGTGCACGACAATGTGATAATTCTCTCTCATCCACGCATATATGGCAGATTCTTGCCTTCTTGATGACATGGAATTATGCTTTATAGAAAGAGAGGGGAATAATTGATTTATGACCTTTGTTAGTCAAAAATGGCAAATATTGAGGTGTATTATTAGCCAATTGAATAACTATCGTCCATTTATCCTCTCAGCTTATGCTTGCTAAATTGGTCCCTGTGAATTGCCATTAATTACTTTTCTAGCTAAATTAGCATAATTGGCAATTTCGTGAGTATGCCTTTTGCATTCTGCCTTTTGTTATAATTTTATATTCCACATTTCAGTCATTTAAATGTTGCTTAAAGAGTTAAAGTTTGCTCTAAGTTTTGCATGAACAATGTTTTTGTAAAACATTGTTGGCATTATATTTATGACTACCAAAGTTTTAGTCCAAACATTTTTCTTGTCAAAACTGTGGTGAGCCTATTCTTGAATTTATTAGATTCACAGTTATGTTAAAAATAGTAAATGAGAAGCCACAAAATTTATGGGTTGAAGATTGTAATGTCTCTTTTGCAATGATTGAATTTTTCACGCATAATTTTTGATAGAATTATTAAGTAGCATTTTCATTGCTTAATTAAAATGATGACATGTTTTGTATTCAGTATACATTGTTGAGACGTTTTAGGTAATTCATATATAACACTCAAAGGAAGTCTTACAGTTATTTTGTGAATTTATTAATTCATTTTGGATTTTTATTAACCTCAAAGTTTTGGTTACATATGATTTTTTTTGGAGCAACATGTACTATTAACAGCTGTATGTTTTTCTAAGAATATTTACTTTATCAATTTACGTTGAATGTCCATTCATGAATGATGATGATTAGGAACTTGATTGGCTATTACATTGGGTAGGAGAATCTCATTTAGTGATTGTTGTGGAGATGGAATTTACATATGATTCTTTACACCCGTACATAAATTTGACTTAAACAAGTTTGATACCTTTCATGAAATACTTTGTTAAATAGTGACTGTTGTCAAGTCTATGGCATTTTATATAATAGACTTCTTGCCATGTTAGAAAGATATTGTGACATTGACTAAATCATAAGACAAAATCCACGATAAGATTTGTAGCCACCTTTGGTGAAGATGTTGTAATGTTGAAAGTCAGCAAAATGAAGAAAAAAAATGTGGGGGAAATGACAATCCTGCAAATCAAAATTTGACTTGGTTGAAGCAGATGATTTGATGATGTAATTACTGTGGTCATTCCCATGCCAATATTTTGGCAAATGCAAAAGAATTGGAGGTAGACTCAAGTGCTACTAGGCATATATTTAAAAACATAATGCTTTATCCTCCTAACATCTTGTAAGGAAGGAGAAGAAAATATTCATCCTGGTGATTGAAGAACTATTCTTGGAAAAAAGAAAAATTTCCCAAACTCATATTAAAATTGAGACTGAGTAGTTGAGAAATTTATTAGCGAATGTTCCTATGAAAATGAAACGACACCTATGTTTGGACATTGTGATTGCCAAAAGGCAATAGCCATTACAAAGAATGGAACTTTCAATGGTAAAAGGAAACGTTCATTGGAGACGTAATGTGGTAAAATAATTCCTTAGAAAACGATTTATATCAATCAATTATGTTAGTCAAAAGTGATTTTGGCCAATCATCTGACTATACATCAAGAGGAATGGGACATGCCAATTGAAGAAAATCAACAATGATGGTAACCCAACCTATGTGATTGACGATCCCGTGAATTAGGTTCATATAAGTAATAACAAGTCACTTGTTGATCTTATGCACTATTAAAAATTTTGTCTCTCCTAAGGTGAAAAAAAGTGCAAAACTACAAGGAAACATTAGTTGAGCTAAGCTCTTAATAAGATTCCATAGTCATTATTGGTGGTGTATTAAAATGCATAACACACTTGCTAAAATCACCAATATAAGTGTAGAGTGAGGCCCCGCTCCTATGAGAATTTTTGGTAAAAACCTACTAAGTATGCACATGGCCTATTAACGCAAAACTGCATTGAACAACAAAGTTTGTGGGAGTGTAATGTGATTAGTGAAAAATTAGAATTCACAAAAAGAAACTATTGGTTCATAGAAGTTTAAAACTTCACAAATGATTTCGTGAATTATATTTCATTTTTTTAAGGCCTGGTTCATAGCCTAACAAGCACCAAATTCAATGCATTACTCTCTAAAAGCCAGCATTATTCTTTTTTTTTCTTTTCAAAACTTTTTGAAATTTGTGGGGGATTGTTCGATGTTTCAACAATTTTGAAATATTTATTAGAAATTATGACCGTTATTAAAGTCATCATTTTTGTAATAACTTTCTAACGGCTATATGACGGCTTTCTAACACCGTTAGAAAGCTGTATAACAGTCATCTTATGGCTTTATAACTTTTGATTTATTACGTCATAAAATCTTCAATATTTTATAATGGTCATCATTTTAATTACCAATTGATTTATGATAGTCTCCTAACGGTTCTCTCTCTCTCTCTCTCTCTCTCTCTCTCTCTCTCTCTCTTTTAAATATAAATTAAACTTCAAACCACGATCTTTGATGATACAATATGTTCTTATATCTTTCCTTTTCTTTTTGTTGGATTATACACATAAGTTGTTTTGTTTCATTCTAATATTCAATGCGGAGTATAGAAGAAGGTTTATTGTATCTTAGGAGGATAGCTGCCGAAATCTTACGCACTAAGTTTTGTACTCCAAGAGGCGGAATTATCCTTAAGGAAAGTGTTTGCACGCCTTAGATATTTATTTTTATTTTTTAATCTTTTGCAATGTATTTCCAACAGTTATTTTTATTTATTTATTTATGTAATCTAACATTTTTCCAATACGAACTTCTAGGATGGCAATGGTAGGGACAAGAACGAACCGAATTGCTCATTGAATAACGAAAATGTTTGGATAATAGGTAAATCTCTAGAGGTTTGTTCCCACTTTTCCAATTAGGAAAGAAACATCCACTGATATGCTGAGATCAAGGGAAGGCTAGTAGGCTAAAGAAAATGCTCCACGGGAGCGCATGACTTGGAATGTCACGCTTGTTAGAGAGAGTACGAGTGAATGGAAATTTGCGAGCAACTTTGATTGAGGCAAGTGTCCCATGAAATGGAGTGGCTTAATTCGTTGCCCAACGTTTTCCATTCATGTAAGTCTTGAGGGATTGGCATTTATGGTTGTGGAATCAAAGGAAGCGACAAGTTGCCCACACTAAGGGCTTTGCATAATGAGGTTGGGGAGATGGTCATGAACCAAATTCTTTCATGCCCTTGTGAGCTAAAAAGTGGAGCTTTATGGCATCGGGTGAAGAATGAGTAATGTAGAAGGGATGATTCAATTAGTTCATAGGAATGGTGTCAAGGTGTTTGTGTTAAGAGCCCTAGAGCAAAATGAATATCATTTTAGAGGATCTATGAAGGCGGTGTTGATCTTTGGTGCGCAAACTGGTTGGGAGTTGATATCACTCTCTTGACAAGGCTATAATAAGCCGAAACCAGTTGTTATACCAAGGTGTTCCGTATGTCTTGTTTGAAGGAGTGGATGACCAAACTAAATTGGACATGATACGTTCTGGTCAGAAGATGTAATTTTTCCATACTATCTATAAAAAAAATCTTTTAGAGGAAAGGTTGGCTTGGTGTTCTCGGCTCACAAGGAGCCGCACAAGCTATTCCACAACCAAAAATCTATCGACGCGTGACATGTGTCTACTCCGTTAGTCAAACTGATCACGTTTTGGGTTAAATCACTTGGCCTCATCCTCGTCTCTCAAATGAAATTTTGTTGTTCTCTTACAACAAATGACTTCTTATAATATACATGTCGCTTGGTGGCAAAAAAGGACCTGATCCCATTACACAAAAATGACTTCTACACGAAGCCCATCAGGTAACCGTAGCTGATTTGTTTTATGCTTGATAAGAAGACATATCTCAAATGAAATTCGGGCTCTAACAGAAAACAAACCAATAATTGCTAGTGTTTAGACATATGCATCAATTCCTATTTTGTAATTTGTAAGCATCGAGTTGATTCTTATAACTGCAGACCCAAAGTGTTTCTATCTTCCAAAAAGGTTAGTAATCGTTTAATTTTGTGTAACGAAATTTTTATCAAAGTATGCATCTTGAGTAATTCATGATGTTACTCCTGCGATGATATGCAGGATTAATGATGAGATCCTTTGGATTGCTCCACTCAATTCGTTTATTCAAAATAATCATGGGTGACGTTGGAAAATAGGTTTTTCCAATTTAGCCAAATACCTTGGGAAAAAAGGTAAGCCGTTCACTTTTCTAGGTGATTTTGCACTATCCCCAACTGATAAAATATTCAATCTAAGGCCATGTTTTGCAACTTACCAAATAATGTTTGATTTTGTTCTTTTGTTCTTGGAAATAAATTCATAACAGAAATCCATTTGATAAATTTTTTTTATTTTCAGGAACATAAATCCATTTGGAACATAATCAAGGTGTTAAAAAAGGTTGATTCTTTATTTTCATGAACAGTATCAAAATCAAGCCAACCAATTTTTTCTTTTTTCTCTTTTCTATTCTTTTCTTCTTGTTCTTCTTCCTCCTCTCTTCTTCTTCCACCGTTGCTGCCATTAGCCATTACTGCCAATGTCCACCGTTGCCAGTTGCCGGCGGCCATTTGGAATGAGGTCCGATGAGCTCGTTGGTGGCTAGGCGGGCCTCACTTGGGCCTCCTCTGGCCACTAATGAGCCTCGCCTAGCCAGGCGAGGCTCACCAATGAAGTGTGGCCTTACCAAGGGTTGATGATGCTTCGACGAGATTGCCGGCCCTCGTCTAGCCAATCACTGGTCATCCTAAGGTCGGCAATCAGCCAAAGCTTGAAAAAGAAGAAGAGAGGGAAAATAAAAAAGTAATAAAATTATTTAAAAATTAAAAGAAAATTATTTGAAAATCAGAAATTTTAAGAACAAGTACCAAATACAATTATATTCCGGAAATAAAAAATTTATACAATTACCAAATGCCTTAAAATACTTAAAAATTATTTCCATAAATAGAATAAAAAAATCATTTCTAATCAGAAATTATTATCGGGAATATAATGATTACTAAATACGCCATAAGTCTCTAAATCGAGCAAATTTTAATGCCTACAGTAAAAACTTATTGCTCACTAGGCTGCGTCCCTAATGACTACTTCTATGATTCCATAGTACCACGGCGGGACAATCATTCATGTTCTCCCTCAGTTCATCTATTCTCATAAACATTTTACGTAGTAGCATAGATGTTGATTGGAATTATCTCGGAAACTAGACGATTTGCTAAGAAATTCAAGTCAAAAAGCATAAAGCAAATCCAAGACTCAGTAACATGGACCCCCAGCATCAACTGTCCAAAAAGTATTTCTGAACAACCTTTATTAGAAGTTTTCGTATGCTGCACGTAGTCCTCGTTCAATGAAAAAGTGTCAAAAACCATAAATCTATTACATTGATGTCAATTACGTTATAAACTTTTTAATGATACAAATTTAATCTTAAATATTTTGACATAAAGACAATTAAGTTTTTCAAGCAAATTTTGGCCAAATATTACTAACACAAACACCGGCCAGCCTATTGGACATGGCTAGCTCTCACGTGAACAACTTGTAAGAATATTCTGATAAATTTTCAAAAATTTTGTTGATTTTTATTTTTCTGTATTTTTTTTTATTTTTCTTTATTTTTCTTTATTTTTTTTCTCTTCCCTTTCCCCAAATACTGCCAGACCTCAGCGATTAGCTAGAGGCAAGGGCCAACTTTCAGGCTTTGCCTAGGGTTGGGCAAGGCATGATCTCAGTGGCCTTGCCTCTAGCCAATCGCTGTGGTCCACCAACCGACTAGAAGAAGGGGAAGGGAAAAAAAGAAAACAAAAAAAAAAAATTATTAAAAACTTTATGACTAAATTGACACCATGTGCGCTCATGGCCGTCTATATCAGCAATATCCATCCAAAATTAATTTAAAGGACTGAATTGGTTTTACATCAAAAACTTTATGACTAAATTGACACCATTAAAGTTTTTGAACTAAATTGACACTAATGCAATATATTTATAATTTTTCTAATAGCTTTTCTCCTCGTCCAATTTTGTGTGTTTAATATTGGCATGATATGCTAATCTTTATAATGGCATTCTTTAGTGGACAAGTGATCTTCACTGTGGAAGTACCGCAATCAGTGGGTATGGGGCATTGAATCTCAGAGAAATGTAGCCCCACCTACCTGGCTTGCAATCCAACCGCAGCTCCTAACTGTTTGATTCTCTCACATCATTCGGTCAGCTCTCCAACCATATGCTTTGCGGATGGGCCGCAGCCAACACATATTCCCTTAGTCTCAAGTCCGAGATTATACCCCCTTTCTGCGGACATAGTAATGTAATCGTGATGAAATTTGTTGCGACCGGACTGTCCTCCGCAGGACAAACTCTTCCTTCGCAATTAGCAGTGGCACAATTGCTGAGTGCCCACTCCGTCAGAAGTGCGTCCAGCAGCACCGAAAAGGCCAAAGCCTGCCCACCCATCTGGCTAAGTATGTGACCGTATTTTATTTGGACCAATTGCCCCGAGACTGGTGCTATTGTTAATTTTCGGAGAACCACCAGTGGGAACCAGCGATGGAAATATCGGTATCAGGCAAGTATTTTCATTAGACTAGTGTAGAAGTCGCTGAAGCAACGGCAGGCATTATATTTACTTGACAGTTAACACTTCTTAGCTGTTCTCTAGAAGAGTTGCCCTAACAAAATCACCATAAATGCAGAGGCAATCATCTTCTACTCAAATGCAAATGGAGGACTAGCAACAAAAAGGGAAGGTAATATAGCAAGCTGTATGATTGATTCTAGTCCTTTGCATGCTAAAGTCAAGACCCTTTCTCATCAGTTGCTTGATTGCACTTCAAACCTACAATCGCACTTCAACCAAAGTTGAAAGGTATGTTGAAACAAAGCCATCATCAATGCTTTATATTGAAATGAGAACTGATTAGGCATACAAAACTCCTGCTTTGCACCATCTCCTTTGTTATGTGGTTTATATGCATCAAGTTGCTTCTTGTGATGGTAAACTTGGTATCTATCTTCTTACAAGTTCAGTAATCGGTTGATTCTGCGTCACGAAATCTTTGTCGAAGTATGCATCTTGAGTAGTTAATGATGTTACTCTCCTAAAAAAATGCAGGAAAAAAGATGCCACTCAATCCCCCTTAATTAAGGAGACTTTTGGCCTAGTAGCTAGAAAAATAGGTAAGTAGTTGGCTTTTGTGAGTGATTTTTTGCACTATCTCCAACTGATAAAAGTAGTTAATCTAAATCTCTAAATCTAGTGGATCTTAATTCTGAGAGTAAAAGCTATTGCTCACCTACTGACTGCTTCCATCGGTGCATTGTACAGTGATGGGACAATCCATGATGTTCTCGCACCTTATTCATCTGTCCTGGTATAGCCATTTCTCACAGAAGCACAAACATAGTGGAGGTATCCACTGGGTTAAGAAAAGACTACTAACAAAAGGTTCGCCTTTGAGAGCATAGACAATTCAAGGACTAACAAGGAGCCTGGTTTTAACTGTTGGCGTGCTTAAAATACATCAGCATGATATTTTAATCATTATAACAAGATTCTTCTCTCGACAAGGGATCCTCAGCCTGGAAGTAGTGTAATCACCTGGGAAAATGCATTCATCCTGAGAGAAATGCAGCTCCCTACCAGGTGATGGCATGCATGCAGCCACAGCTCCTGAACTGTTGAACACCCTCAGATTATTTGGGCAGCTGCCCAACTGGGCTTTGCAGGTTGCGGAGGGGCAGCCGCTGCAGCCATTACACATGAACTCCATAGCAAGTCCAACATTGTACCCCCTTTCTACGGATATGATGTAACCGTCACTGGAAATGCTGAAAATCGTGGCGACCACAAGGTCCTGTGCGGTACAATCTCTTCCTTCACAATTAGCAGTGGTGCAATTGTGAAAGCCCATTCCAGTCGAGATGCACCCAGTCCTGATAAAGCCAAAGCCGAACCAATCATCCGGCAAAGGAACTCGCAGTTGTCTATATGGAGCAACTGCACCGAGACTGGTGCTTTTGTTAATTTCAACACAATCACCAGTCGGAATCAGAGATGGAAATACTTGTACTGGGCAAGCATTTCTATAGACCAGCGTTGAGCTCCCTGAAGCAACGACAGTAAGTCCTCCTATAGATTAAAAGATCAGATGCATGAGTATGATAAGTAAATGCGATTCTTGAGAAGAATAGACGAACGCACAGAAGAGCTCAAAATTAAGGTGCTGTCAGATGGGGCAAACTCATAATAACTTGACATGTCGACGAATTCGCTAGATGCACAGGTATGACCGAAATCTAAAACGGGATTTATATGAAGCTATTGCGAACTGTGAGAAGGCTCTCCGGAGGATATGGTGACATCCCATCTGACTGAAACAGCAATTCGGTGTCAAATCCGCTCACCAAGCTCCTCAGAAAGAAGATACAAAGCTGGGATCCAGGAACTACTCGTAGAAGCTAAGAGGGTCGGTGCTCATGCTGCTCTTTCTTATCCGAAAATTGGTCCCGATAAAACGACTCTCAATGTCACCACTCAATCGGGATCTATTAATGGGATCAGCTCCCGACAAAGCGATTCAAGAACAAAGAAGAAGAGAAAAAGACGCAGTTTCCCAAACGCTATCGGGACCGATTCAGAGAGAACATCGAAAACTAGAAACCGCAGATCGCAACCTCACCGAGGAAGAAGAGCAACAGCACCCCGGATTTCCATCCTTCTCCAGTTTCCATCTGCAAGACTGCAACAAAGAGAGAAGTTACAGGCAAATAACGGTGAGACGAAGCCCCACCCAGCAGATGATTAGACTGCTATAAAGAGTCCCTCAGCTACGGCACGAGAATGATCCTCTAGTGGGGACGAGACGTCGCTATGGCTCTGATAAAGAAAAATCCAGAACAAGGGATTTTTTGACGTTGATTATTATTTCTTCGTTGGTAAAAACTGTCATGTCACTATAGAGCTGGATGTTTTCCATATTACCCAATGAGACAAAATGGTGAAATATCTTTCGCTCCCAATTATCGTTCCATTTTATAAAATCGCCGAGTGTCAAGTTTGACTCGAAAGTGATGGCCGCCGTCGGAGAGTCCCGACATACATGCACGTCACGTCGAAGAGATGAGACGGCATGCGCCATTTTGTCATGCACAATAATAAATCGACACGTGCCAGATGATGTGGAATAAAAATAAAATAAAAAGCTGAATTTTCTCTCCTTCCACCTACCTCCGCTGATCTGCCTGTCCTCCATGGCCGCCGGCGCTTCCTCTGCCATCACAGAGCATCACCCCGTTCGGCCAGCATATCCACCACTCCCGGCATCACTTGCAGTCGGCCCAAGCTACCCCATCGTCATGCTCGCGGTCGGCTCAGTCCTTGCCCATTCAGATCTGGACTGGAGTCGTGCCTCCAGATCCGCAAGCTTAGCTCGTCCATGGCTCCCGAGGCTTGTCCATGGCCGGGAGCCTTGATGGCGAGCTCGAGGTCCAGACGGCCATGAACTGCGCCTGGGTCGTCAGCAGGGCTTCAGATCTGGACTGGTTACGTCATGCTCGGGAAGAAAGGATGGCTTCCGCTCCCTTGGCTTCAGATTTGAACTGAAGTGGTGTTTTCTTCGACAGCCAATGTGGCACTGAAGGCATGGCTTTCGGATCTGAAGCCGCCTTCAGATTTGGCCATGGACGGGCAAAAATCGAGATCCCTGCGGCCATGGACGCCTGAACGCCTTCGACCATGGATGGACCAGCGCCGAAGGCATGGCTTTCGGATCTGAAGCCGCCTTCAGATTTGGCCATGGACGGGCAAAAATCGAGATCCCGACGGCCATGGACACCTGAACGCCTTCGACCATGGATGGACCAGCGCCGACGATTTCGGCCATGGACAGGCCAGATTCGAGATCTGGAGAACGACAACAGGGAGAAAAACAGGCTCGGCTTGAACGCTGCGGTGGTCGGCTGGTCACTTGCCGGCGACACCGCTGGTGACACGTAAGATGTTGATGTGATGGCTTCTCGAAGCGAAGGAACTATCATCTCAACATCCTTCTGGAATTCGACCAAAAAAGAAAAAGCCTTCTGGAACATAACGCGCCCATTTTCTCCAGAAAAAGTGTAAATAATCATTTGATGTTGAAAAGTTTTCAAATAAAAATTTAAAGTACTCTCTTTTTTCTTTTTCTTTTTCAAATGAGGATAAGAAATAGTCATTATTTAAAATAAAAATCCAAAATGTCCATATTTTCTTAAATTAAATTTAAAGTGAACTTTATTTAAAATAAAAACTTGAACTTACTAACCAATGATGGGTAATTTCATTCTTTAATTTCTTTTAAAACTTTCCTTTTTTTTTCTTTTCATGAAAAACTAAAACTTAAAAAAAAGAGAGGAAAAATCCAAGTCATCACCCCATCATCATTGGGGTAGTGGCGATGAGAATGGTCGGTGGGGTCATCATCGCCTAACCAAGGGTCAGCAACTCTCACTAACTAGAGATGAGGGTCAAAGACTAGAAAAGGTAGCAACCCTCCCTTAAACCTCGCATTGGTCCTCACTTAGTGCCTTTGGACCTTGTTGCCTAGGTTTAGGGGCACTAGGCGAGCGCAACCAAGCCTGCGCAAGGGTTGGCAAGTTGTCACCCTCTCCTATCTTTGGTGAGGGCATGGCCCTTGCCTTTGGTCAACGAAGGTCACCAACCCTTGCTTAGGCACCAACGGTACCATTAGCCATTGTCGCCATCTACTGATGATTGAGCAACAACCATGTTTTTTCAATCTAATTTAATTTTAATTTTAATTGTATTTAGACGAAAATATTCTTAATCCATTGTAATTTTTTGTCGATTAGCAAGGTTAGTCTCTTATTTGAAACAATCATAACCACTTCAAGCCTTTTACTTTAAACATTTATTTGAAATAAGTTATATTTCGGCCTCTATTTGAGAAAAAGATAATATCTAAGGCTCTTATTTAGAATTTTCCCTCTAATCTTCTCCTCTCTCTTTTTTTTTTTTTTTTTGGACAGATAAGAGGCTTGGCGCCCATCCCCATAGCCAGCCTCTATGTCAAGTTTTTTTGACGAGGTTGCCGGGGAATGGGATAGCCCACCTCGCCGCTGACCCATCCGTTCAAATTGAAAATGAAATTTGGGGTGCTAGGGTCTTTTGGGGAGAAATTTATGACTAATCTGTCAGTTCTAGTGCAGATTTTGTTTAGGGTTTAGTTTACTGAGCAAATCGAGCCTGATTTCTCGATTTCGGGCAAATTTGTGTTGCCAAGGCGACATCCTTCAATTTATGTGGCGAGTGTTTGACATCTCCGGTTACATTCATCATATTACTTATTCACAAATCGTTTTGCCCAGGCACATAGACACGTTCCATTTCGTGGATGGCGCACGTGAACTGAATTGCGACTTAAAAAAAAAAAATAAATAAACAGAAAAATATCTTGATTAGGAATGCCGCTTTATGAGAATTCCAAGCAAGGACACACCTCTGTGGTGCTGGTGAGTGGTGAGCACATGGAGAAGCCCCCGCTCGTTGAATTAATCACCGTCTCTCTCTCTCTCTCCGTAGATTTTTCTTCATCCTTCCCCGATAAGTCCGGCCTTCTCTCCTTTCTTAGAATGCTCCAGTCGCTCTCTTTGACTAGAGCCACATGCGAGTTGGCAGGTTTGCTGCCCTCCGCTTCTTTGAGCAAGTTGCTATATAAAATAATAAAAGAAATGTGCAGAAAGATGGCTAGATCAGTTAATGCTAGACCGTGCAGCCTATAGGTAGGAGCTAGTGCTCCGTGTGATGTGTTGGGGGAAATATTGGGATCGATCTCGATCGATGGGCCAGCCATCCCCAGTCACCGTTGGCCGCCGACCTAATCAGGAAGTGACATGTGGCTTGACGCTTCGCCGGGTCTCACCTTTCTTTTGAGTCAAATTTTTCCCTCCCCTTCTCTCCCTCTCCCTTCGTTAATTGCTTCATCCTTCTCTGCGTCTCTGCGTCTCTGCGTCCTTCTCCCGCTCGCACGAAGAAGCGACCCCTCCCCACCTTCTCGCCGGAATATATTTTCTATGCTGTTACTTCAAGTCCCGCATTTTTCTACTTCGAGCCTCCGGAGTGGCCAGGTTCAAATGAAACAAGCTCAGTTTACTTGTCTATCCGAGGTCATGTATGATTTTTTTCACTTCCAAAGCACCAGATTTCTTCTCTTTTCTTTTCTGTTGTCTGGTTTCCAGATTTTTGAGTTGTCTATGGTTTCTAATGTTGTTGCGTTTGCAATGCAGATCAAGATGGACTCAGTAATTGACCGCTGGAATATTGTGGAGGTCAAGCAATTCCATTCCATACTCATTGCTTGTTGCAACTGACATTCTGGTTCGGTGCTTACGTTTCCCATGTTTTCTTGTGCCATGATGATTCCTGAATTAATTTGCTTCATTTGGTGTTCTTTTTTCTCTTATGATATTGTTGGTGGTTCCGTATTGTATCATTTGGTGCATTTGTGGATGGTTGATTATCCAGGAAGTTGAAATTGGGTTTGTTGCGTGCCTTTCTGGCGCTTACTGATTACTTAGAATACTTCGTGAAGCTTTTGTTTAATCTTATGGTATCAAAAATGCCAATTGCAGGGTAAAGAGAATTATTGTCTGTGATTACGTTTAAGGTAGAGAATCAGTTTCTTCCAGATTAAACGTGTGGCCTGCAAGAACATTATCTTTGGATAGAAATTTCGGTTGATAGGTATGGAGTCACCCATTTCGCTGTGGTTCCACCCGCATTGACTGCTCTGACCAGGACTGTGAAGTGTGCCAGTGAAAGGGGCTTGAGGAGCTTGAAGCAGGTCCCTTGTGGGTGCTTCTCTGAGCAGGAAGAGCATTGAGGACTTTGTTCAAGCTTTTCCTCATGTTGACTTCATTGAGGTAGGGATTATGAAACTTGCAGTACTCTAATTGTTTTCTTGATTCTACATCTCTGCCATGCCCACTCAAACACTGACATATGTTGGAAGTCTTGATTTCTTTTACCCTTTTTCCAATCACTTCTAAAATGGACAAATTTAATTTTGAGTTGATTGAATTTGAACTTGTTATGGCATTAGTTGATGAGCCATGTTCGTGTGTCGGGTGATCACAAGGATTTCTGCTATTTAGTCGTGTCCTGCAATTGATTATGCTGGTCGGCAGGGTTATTGCATGACCAAGTTAGCTGCAGTTGGGACCGAGGCTTCAATACTGAGAAGTGTCAAAGATATTCTTCCAGTAGAATTTTGGCTCCAAATATGCAAGCCAAGGGGTTGGACTGCAAGACTGGGCCCTTCCTGCCTCCAGTTGTTATGAGGACCTGCAATCATGAAAGGTAAAATTATCTCCCTTTTTTCTTTTTTGAATTTCTCATTGGACTTTCAAGCAGGTAGTAAGAAATTTGTTTTGCTAGATTTGTTTTAACTTCTGGATAAGAGCCATGTGTATACCTGTTAGAAATTTTTTGGATGTGTGGGTTGCGGAAGCGTGGTTTTGGAAGTAGTTATAGTTTTTTATTAGTGATGTGTGCAAGTGTATGTTATATTTTGTAGAGGATGGACAATGGATAAACTAGGATAATTGAAAGGATAAAGAACATGGGATATGGGAAATAGTTTCATTAGTTGGATAAAATAATTTTACAATAGTTGAAGGAGGTGTTGGTGAGGGAGCTACATGATGTGGTTTTTATGGTTAGCTCCCACACCAAAACATGAAGCACTTGCTCCTTTATATAGTTGCCAAAGTTGGTGGAGGAAGTCTCTAGAGTTCTCTACAAATAGCTACTATTATTTTATAGTAACGACTTTGGCAGCTTGTAGACTCTTCTAGAATTTTTCTTGAATTTTCTAGCTTAAATCTATCTTGAAGTTTCTAGAATTGGATCACAAATTCCAACAATACCGATGTCCTTGAATTACTTTCCATCTGTAGTACCGTGTCTGTTTATTAACTGCATAAGTCTGTTTTATAGGTTGCATATGACCTCTGCGTTGAGAGTATTCTTCTAGTGTTTCTTTACTTCTTTCTGGCTTCTGGGGATTCCATAATTGTGCTAGATTTGTTGGCTTTTCAGTTATAAAACTATTTTCTCCTGATTTTCCTGCTACATATCGGAGAGATTGTTTATTTTGATCAAGATTGATTTTTACATATACTTGATCGAGTGAAAGAAATTATAAGTACAAGGGCTTTAAGTAAGAGTTTTACGGTTAATGTTAATGATTGTCGCAGATTGGCAAAAATATTGCTTTTCCCAGTGGCTTCTAGAGATAGGTCACTTCTCTGCATTATGCTGTAAGTGAAAATGGTGCTGCAGTTTATATCTTCACTTCTTCTCATATATCAAAAAAAGATTGTTATAGAACATGAGTTTCTAAGAGATTATCAATTACATGCTCTTTAACAAACTTATTTTTTCTTATAATACTAGCTATCTTCATGTAACATCTTATGCTGCCAACCGATGCCTCCTGCTAATCTGGAGGCTGCATTAACCCATACTGACATCGTTGATGTTGCAGTAACATGGTAAGAGCCCTTCCAAAAAATTAAAGCCTTGCTAGTTTGGACGAGAATCGAGGGTAGAATAAGTTCCTTTCCAGCAATATAGATTTTAAGACTGGGAAAATGCATACTCAAAAGCATCTCAGTTATCTCACGGCTGATTTGTCTTAATTTTTTGTAGGAATTAATGTAGTAAAAAAAATCAAAGAACCAATCCATTTTTAATACGAAGTATGTTCATGACTGGAACAAAGTTTAAATACATGCTCTTTAAATGCCTTGTTTTTCTTAGTGATGTACTGTTACTTATGTTCTTTGTAACATATAGTTCTTTTGATGAAAAATCGTGTGAGATACCAATGGCATTCGTGGTTAGGAGAATTGGCAGCGATATCTCTTAGGAAGCTGTCATGGACTACTTAGCTGTACAAGTTTTTCACCAACTTAATTAGATATCACCTTGCATGCACAAATCCACAAACTAAACATTTCCATTTCCCAATTTATGTTGCTTAGAAAAAATAATAGCAGTATGGAATGTTTTTATTGTATTAAACACGCTTGGCCAGGCTTTTTTCGTCGTTCTTGATGATCAAATGATCTAAGCTTTTCAACATACACATCTTTGTGCTTATAAGTTGCTCTCTACAAGAAAGTGAGGAAGGTAGTTTTGACCAGTTCAATTCTGAAATCAGCTGCTGGAAAGATTCTTCGGAGGGAACTCAAGAAGTAGTTGGCTTCTAGATAGTGAGGGCTGTATTTTTCTGGGAATTCTTTTGTCTTTTGTGTTGTTTAGGAAGCTTGATTGTGGAATGGTAATGAAAAAGATGCATATATCTCTGTTGAGCAGTTCGTTGAGAATAAAGGATGGTTTGTTAAGAAGTCCTAGTTTGACGAAAATAGGTGTTTTTGGTGTGTAATTGCATGTGCTTCTTGCCGACTGTTTCGGAGGGGGTTCCTCCGTCAGATTTAAGACCGTGAAAATAAAATGTTTGCTTCTCATGATCGATCTCGCTTATTGTATTCGTTTGCCTAATCAACTGTCGTAATCTTGTATCATTTGGATCTTGACAAGGTGGCTTTGCATTTCTAGGATATCTTGAAAGCGCCTGCCACAATAGGAAATGTAGTTGAAACTGCACTAAAGCATTCCTCCATCACTGAGTCAGAAAAGGTGACGGCCCTCATCACGATAAGTCATAAATTGATCAATTATGATAATAATTAAATAGTTGTTCGAAGTATTCAAATGATATGACTAGAGATCAAGGCAAGCCATCAAACGTATCTGAGTACACTGGTAGACGAGTAGTTGTGTCTGTAGACAACTTAAGGTTGCTAATTACTCATGTCAACCAAAAGGTGATAACATCCTGGTTTTAGTTCACATTAGGTTGAATTGAAAAACGTGTATTATGTGTCAGGAACGAAGAAAAATCTATTGTTTGTGTAACAACTTACAGACTTGGGCAATTACGTGGTGTTCAATCCAAGAGAAGTCCAGGTGTACTATAGTTTGAAACCTACTAGTATGCCAATCATGGAGGAGCATCGACTAGAGTTTGTCTACGTGATGTTAGCATAGACGGCATATGTTAAAATATGTCTCGATTTTGAGCCTGCAAACAAAATAAATCCAAGATAAATTAAAGGAAAGTGGATATTTGGACTTCAAGTTGCTGATTTGTTGAGACCGAGCCGTGAATTTGTAGATTATAGAAACAAAGCTACGTTGGAGTCCAAGTTCAAGAAGTCTGACTTGGTGTCAGAAAAGGAAATAAATTCAAGGCTATCCTAGTAGGCGTGCGCTTCTTGGACTCGATCAAACAACAATGGATAAGGGAAAGAGTAAAAGGAAATAAAATATCCGATAATATTTCATGCAGAAGTCGGCTTGGATTCTAAGTGCAAAGTGCATATATAATGTATATGAACATTCTCGTGGGATGCGGAGTGGATCACGAAGAGCGGGCTCACTTTTCAAGTTAGTTCTAGACAAAGACTTCAAAGGAACGGAGATTTGTTGAAGCTATTGTTGACGTGAAGGTTTCTTAAAGCGCTATTTTCACACGGGTGGTTGGCATTGAAGTTTCTTTGTGCAATTACACCAAGAAAGATTAGTGTTTGTAGTCGTGAAACATTGTGGTAAGATTTGTGAATTTCTTTGCAATATTGAAAGATTATTTCACGAGGAATTTTTGGGCTAAACATTATGTGCGTTATTGAGTGTAATTGGGGTTTGAAAAACAGTAAGAGTATTTAAGTGATTCGAGTGTGTAATCTCTTTATATTGTTCTAAATTTGTCACTACCCCTCCCCGTGGACATAAGTCTCTATGACCAAACCACGTAAATCTCATGTCCAATATATTTTCTTCTTATGTTTATATTATTGTTCGATCACTCACTTTCGCAACAATTGGTATCAGAGGCAGGTTTAGCTGAGTTGAAGTGAATTGATGGCGATAGAAGAAGGAAAAATGAACATCGATAGATTTGATGGGAATGATTTTGATTTTTGGAAGATACATATTGGAGATTATCTCTATCAAATAAAACTACACTTGCCCTTGTTTGAAAAGAAGCTAGAGACAATGAAGCAAACTGAGTAGGATTTGCTAGATAGATGAGTTACGAGTGTTATACGGTTGACGTTGGCTCGTAACGTCGCATTTAACATCGTGAAAGAGAAGACCATTGTTGATTTAATGAAAGCCCTGTTTAATATGTACAAGAAGACATGTGCGATCAACAAGGTCTATTTTATGTGACGTCTATTTAATTTGAAGATGAGCGAAGGTGCATCAGTTGTAGATGATTTAATGTGGTTGTTAGTCAATTAAGTTTAGTTAAGATTGACTTTGAAGATGAGGTACGTACTTTGATTTTATTATCCTCATTGCCTGATAATTGAAATACTACTATTACTGTTGTTAGTAGTTCCTTTGGGTCAACAAGTTTGATGTTTGATCTAAGGACATCCGAGAATCTAGCGAACCTGTATTTGCTACTTTAGTAGGTGAAAATAGAGGAAAATCTAGAATACATGTTAGCAAGAGTAGTACTAATATGAACAGACGTAGTCAATTTAGGCCCGGTGATGTTGTTTGTTGGAACTATGACAATAGAGGACATCTTAAAAGGAATTACCTTAAGCTAACGAATGAGAAATGTAAGGGAATTATAGTTGATTTTGTAGATGATATTGCGGCTGTAGCTGATAGTATTGATTATGTATTGTCTATCACTAATTATTCATTGCTTGATGGATATATTATGGATTTTGATTGTTCTTTTCACGCTACATCAAATAAAAACTAGTTTACTACTTATCAGTGCATGCATTATAGTAAGGTGCATTTGAGAACAACATTGAATGCAATGTCATTGGTGTTGGTAATGTTAGAATCAGAATGCATGATGATATTGTGAGAACATTGACTAGAGTGAGGCGTGTTCAGAGTTGAAGAAAAACTTAATTTCCTTGCGTGCCTTGGATCCAACTTAGTATCGATATATTTCAGAATGTGGAATTCTAAAATTGTTAAAAGTGCTTCAGTAATAATGAAAGGAATCAAGCACAATGGCCTGTATAAGCTTCAAGGTGATATAGTGATAAATTTTGCTATGGAGACATCAGATGCATCTATTTAAGAGTCTGAATTATGACATATGCGTTTGGAGTACATTGGCAAGAGAAGCCTAAAAGTTTTAAGTAAAAAAAAAAAAATCTATTATGGGGTTATAATGCTAACGAATTGAATGTATGCAAGTATGTGATTTAGATCAACGGTGAAAAGTGCAGTTCAGTACAACTGTTAAAGAAAACATAGAAATTGCAAAGTCAATTTACTTTAATGTTTATAAATTGTCGCGATTTCCTTTGAGAAAGAGTGTTAGATATATACTAATAGTTGTTTATCACTACTAACTGTTTGTGCTTAGGCACAACTTTGATGCTGTTGCTAGGATCAAGCAATTGATAAGTCGGTGACTAGTCAGACACGAGTTGGGGAGGCTTGACCTTGCCCAAATTTTGCGAGGTTGGCCTCGCCTGGCCAAACGAGGCCAACCTTGCGGTGGCTAGATAAGACTTGGCCTCGCCGGATTTGGGCGAGGTTGCCTCATCAGTGGTTAGGTGACCTCAGTCTCGCCTAGCCACCGGGAGGCTCGAGGTGACCTCATATGGCCAGTTGCTAGCCTTTGTCGAGGACGGCAACCGCTTATGGGAAGAAGAAGAGGAAGAAAAAAAAAAATTCTAAGAATAAAGAAGTAACTTTTTTTTTTGTTTATTAATTCCGTTTGAAATCTATTATGAGGAATGAATATGTTCTTGAGAACAAAAACCTATATAAATGGATTTTTATTCTATTTTTTATTTCAAAAATAATAAAAATAAAAATAGAGAATTTTGAGCATTATTGAATGTGCCCTTCATTAGCCAAAGCTCGTAGGAGCACTTCAAAGCACAAAAACTGGCCTCTCTCTCCCTCTCCAAGTTCTTTTGGAACTTCTTTGTACCGAAGCCCTCTTGTTGGGTTGGTCTCGGCGTCTAGCTAGGGATGAGTATCGCTTAAGGTCAAACCCGGATCGACCCCTAGATCGCCCAACCATATCGCCTCCCGGTCCGATTATCGTGAAACTAGGTCGGGTCATGGATCTTGGGATTCCAAGACTAGTACTATGCAGGTTGGTCCTCGGTTCTAGGAGTTTAGAGTCGATCTAACCCGGATCAACCCCGACTCTATATATATTATATATCTAATATATTATTTATAATTTTTTTATATAGAGAAAATCCTAAAATAAACAAATAACAACATTAAATAGCTCTTAAGTGAGAAGTTCAAGTAATTTTACACTCGTTCTTTAATACCTTAGATTTTTAATATCTTTTATGACGTTAACAATCATAATTTACAAAAGAGGAAAATATTTTTTTGAGGAGTTCTCGTGGTGTCCAAAAGGATATAAACAACTCTCACGACATCATCTTCTAGTACTTGTTCTCTTCTGTGTTATTTGTCCTTTCAGTCTTCAATTTGCCAAAATCGAAAAAAAAAACAATTTCTCTCATCGCCACTCGACACTCGCCTCGCTCGCTTTGAGTCACTCATGCCGCTCGCTGCTCGATGCTTGCCTGGCTTGTTGCTCCTCGCTCGACACTCGACGCTTGCTACTCACCTCTCTTAACTGATCTCGCTTGTCACCAAACCCATTGAGTTAGTCTGACAGACACATTTTCGAGAGTACAAAAATGAAATAAAAAATTATCGATTGGTCTCAAGTTGACCCTGGAACCGAACCGAATCAATTAAGTTGGTGCGATCTTTGGTCGCCTTTTCAGGGAATATAAAAAATGAAATAAAAAAATTATCGGTTAGTTCCAGGTTGACCCTAGGTCAGTTTGGTCCTCGGTCCCAAGTTCAATAGGGTCGGTCATCGGTTTCAAAATTTGAGGATTAGCATTGTACGGGCTGTTTCTAGGGTTATGGAGTAGACCGGCTCAATCCAAACCATGCTTACCCCTACGTTTAGCATAGTTTTAAATTAGTTTTCAGACAAAAAACAAACAAACAAACAAACAAAAGAATAGGGGACAGTTATATTAATGGAACTAGACTGAAATGGCAGGCAAGTTTTGTTTAACGATTGGACAAGCATCACTAAGACAATCAAAGGAGCTATATCTCTAGATCGCGATAGTCGCCAACAATTGGATAAATGACCTAAACTTCAATGCCATAAATCAAAATTTCAGCCATGAAGAGTTGCAGCCAGGATCGATGAGGATTCAGGTGACATATAGTTGATGCCTAGTTGACGCCTTTGTGCTGCTTCACTGCTCGAATCGTCATCTTCTGCGAATGGTCTTAAAAAGTACTAGTGTCCTGATAAAAAAAGAATAGAAACAGTATGAGTTGACGTCAATCTACTGATAGATAATAAGTCGAAGCCAAACGATGGAACACTGAGAACCTTTTGAAGCTGGAGGGTTGATGTCAAATAAACGGATCCAATATGTGCAGCAGCAGCATCATTACTGCTAGGCAACTTAACAAATGAAATGGCAGAAATAGAAGATGAAGAATAAAACGAGGATGAATTCAATATGATATGATTTGATGCAAATAGATCCAATATGTTTAGCAAGGGCATCTTTACCGTTAGGTAGGTCCATCAAATAGGTGGGTCTAATTGGATCGAAAAGTCCGATTCAAATTCACTCATTTTTGTGCATTACAATTTTAGTGATGAATACTTGATTGAACTCGGACCAAATTCAAACCTAACCAATTCGAACTCCAATCTTAACTATTTTTTCTCTTTAAATGTTGCCTCTAAAGAATGGACGACTTCATGGATCAGCTCGCCGAACTGGGCAGGCAACTCGGGTGCTGGTGCTGGCTCGTGATGCAGAAACCCCCCTGCGACCCTGTTTGTTTCACCGCCATTTACTTCCATCTCGGCTAGATTCATTGGCTTTGGAGGGAGTACGAGAGGGCACGTTGTAATCCCGATGGTCGAGGGAGGCATTGTCGTGAAGAGTCATTAGTCATTTTGCTTGTCTTGCAATTAGTTTGGATATGCTTTTGTGAAGATGAAAAGCGAAGATTATCCTGTTTTTCAGTTTTTCAGTTTTTCGGATGCTTGAAAACATATTTTATTTGGGAAAATTTAAAAAAAAATTATAAGTACGATTTTGGTTGTAATGTTTCTTTGAAATTGAGAGGTTTCTTATCACCGTCTTTGTTTTGTTCACATAGTTACAATTTCGAAAACTACTTTTCTTCAATTGTGAGTTATAAGATTTAAAAAGAATCATTTTTCTTAATTTTGTTTGAATACATCTTCAATTTGAAACCAAACGTAGTTGGACGCCACAACTGGACTAGTAGTTTTTTTGTTTTTTTTTTTTTTTGGGAAAGAAAGAGAAAAGAGAGAGGGGGGTGGTTGTCAATTGTGTAGAGGAAATTGCACGGTTAGATCATGGTTGAATGGGAAAAGACACTGCTATTTTGTGAAATGCCATTTTGTCTTTGGACGTGTGGGTCTTAATCGGTCTGAAGTGGGTTTGTTCCTAATCCATCGAGAATCACATATCTCTATATGGATGTTATTAGATCATTTACTCTCTTTGATGGATCGATCTCCGTACTTCACCTGCCCATTTGGGATAATGACATCAACAACAACTCCTAAAGATGGTATGGACAAGTTTTCTAACCGCCCTCTTTCTATCACTTCACAGATATGGACAGTGGTCACATAAAGAGGCTTCGCTTTTCTAATCTAATTTTCTGTACAGATACATTGATAAGCTCCCCTATCTTTTATTTAGTACACAGTTTCAAAGCCCAATTGAAGAAACGTTATTCTATCTACCTGAAAGATGTAAGGTTTTTCAAATTACTCATGGTTAGTCCTAGCACGATGCTGCATCCTAATCCTATTTCCACAGCCCTTGGCTTGAGAATATCCACGAGTACTGTGAGGGCCTTGCCTTCAGGAAGCACGGAGAGTTCCCGTGGTGCCTTGGAATTAGTACAAATTTTGGATAGCGGAAATATGCACAATCTCGGGTTTCCATGCTAGGATTTTGCTTGAAATGTGTTGAATTGGTTCCCCGAGGAATAGATCTTGTTTATTGATTGGAAGAGACATATAGGACCTCTAGAGACGTGACATTTGTCAACTCAGTTGGGATCATCCCACTTAGTTCCTTTGAAGAGAAATCCAACCATCCAAGCTTTGGAAAGATTCCTGAAAAGCAACGTATGTGGCATTCCAGATTGATATGAGAGGTTAAGCCCCTCGAGTGATCATAACTCTCCCATCGAATTGGCAATTTTTCCACAGAACTTATTTTTTGACAAATCAATGGTCGTTAGGATCGCTAGAATTCTAACAATTGGCACACCCTGTCCTTTCATTGTTGCAGGCATGTAATCCTGGTAGTAACCTTGGTCCATGTACCGCAACTCCTGTCGATCCTGGTCAGCCGACATCATCACTTTCAGGTTTGCATAGTAGACGCTGGGCAGAGGACTGATGAGCTCATTGGAGGAACAGTCGAAAATGCGCGACTGCAAAAAGGGAAATGCAGTTCCGGGGTTGGCTATGGAGCCATGAAGTCTGTTCGATGGCAGGACCAAAACCCGCGGACTAGGAAGTATTTCCCACCATTTTGGGAAAGTATCGTTCGACTGGGTACCGCCAAGATCCAGCGCTTCAAGTTGCTTGCAATTGAATAGAGTGCGGTAATGGGCCTTCAAATTGATTTCCATTGAGGTGAAGACTCGTCAGGGCTGCATTTTCAGTGAACGTCAATGAAATCGTGCCAGAGAATCCATTCTCTTGCAAATCCAACACCCAGAGGCGGTCGCTGACGTTCAAGAGCAACTCAGGGAGTCCAAACATTACCTCGTAAATGAACGATCTCGGAGCTATAATCAGAGACCAAATCAACAGCAAGAGCTCCGACTAGTGCCGGCATTTGAAATCACGGTCGGCAAACGAGTTTTAAGTGCGACTTCCTCTCTACGAGGTCTCCGACCGCGGAACAGAGTTGGACGGTGCCGGCCCTGCAATCCTTCGGAACTTATGCTAGCGGTGACAGCGAACAGATGGCCACCTCCTAGACGACCCGCAATCCTCGAGGACAAACTTCCTATGAATATTTTCTTCCGGAATCTTGGATCTCACTCTGTGATGTTTAGAAAATGATGCTTCTCTCAAAGCGTGGATAATTCTGGAGCGGATGAGAATGGTGGATGAATCACCGCTACGCTGGTGAGCAATCGTGGAATCATTGCGTCCCTGCTCTCCCCAAATAAAAAAGGGAGCTGGAAAATAAAAATGAAGTCTTGTAATTGTAATTGTAATTGCTCCCGTTTATATATATGGGCCGCCAGCCCATTTCACTCCAAGGAAATCTCCTACGATTTTTTGCCATCCACCCTTTGTCCCAGTCTTTAAGAGATAGGGAGTTAAATGATTAAACCGTTGGGCGCCATGTAAGCCGGGTCATGTAGCATGGGAATCTTGGGAAAGGGAGGGAGTGGCACAGTTCAAGGTCGGATTAGGCCGAGTTCTATTGGGTTGGGCCCAACAGGCCGTGTCAATCTCGGTTAAACTGAGTTGATCCGGGTCTTTGCAATCTTTCATTATTAACAAAATTTCCTCAAAACACCAATACGGAAAATTCAGGCATCAATAATGATCCAATTTTTTTTTTGTCCAGGAAAAAATCAAATTTTTGTAATGAAATATTAACATCGCACCTTTTTCACAACAAATCCCTTGAGGTCAAGCCTAAGACCTTGGCGCTTGTTCTTGGTTCTTAGCGATAGTGCCCAAGCCCCGGAACCAAGACAACCAAGCTTAGGTCCCTTGTGGCTAGGTTCATGACTCGAAAGCTCAGGCTCAAGTATTCCAAAGCTAGGCACGAGACCTAAACGGTGAGCCTAGTTTCCATAAAAGAAAGAAAATAGATTGTTCACAATTCATGAAATTTTTAGGTTATGCAAATTTAATTGGGAAAGACCACCAAAACCCCAAACTTTGCTTTAAGTGACAGATTTACCTCAAACTTTTTTTTTTTTTTTTTGTGACACGAAAAACCCCAAACTTTGCAACCGTGATACATTTACCCCATTAAGAGCATTTTCGTCTTATTCTTTCTGTTTTTCTTTTATTTATTTTTCTTCTTCTCTCCGCGCCCGGCGGAGGGAAGCCGCGCGGCGAGGCCGCCCTCGTTCGACGCAAGCCCTCATCGGCGTCCGGCGAGGGCCTCCTCGCCGAGATCCGGGCGAGGGCCCTCGCCCAAAGCCGGGCAAGGGCACCCCCGGCGTCCCCGCGAGGGCCACCCCTCGCCCCGTCGGCGTCGGCGAGGGCCTCCTCGCCGCACCCTCGCTAGATCCGCGAGGGAGGCCCTCGCGGCGTCGGCAAGGGTACCCTTGCCGGATCTTGCGAGGGTCCGGCGAGGGAGGCCCTCGCCCGACACCGGCGAGGGCCTCCCTCACCGAACGCCGGCCTCCTATGGAGGGAAGAAAGAAGAAAAAGAAAAAAAGAAAGAAAAAAAATTTTAAAAAGTAAAAAGATAAAAATATCCCTATGATTTAGGGTAAATATGTCACAAAATGAAAGTTCAAGGTTTTTTGTGTTACAAATGAAAGTTTGAGGTAAATGTGTCACAATTAGCAAACTTCAGGGTTTTTCATGTCATAGAAAAAAAGTTTGGGGTAAATTTGTCATTTTTGGTAAAGTTTAGGGTTTTTGGTGGTTTTTTCCCAATTTAATTTGATACAACTTATTTGAAATTTGATTTTATAACATGTGCAGTCCTCATCTTACGGGAATAGGGCATGCCCCTTTAGAAATAATGAGAAATAATCATTTACGACAACTAACATATCTCTACATATCTCTATATAAATGCTATTACATCATTTACTCTCTCTAATGGATCAATCTTGTTACTTAACCTTTTGCATTTGGGATGATGATAGGCAAAATCAATTTTTAAAAAATTAGATTTAAAACTAAAAAGAAAAGCTAATATATATATATATATATATATATATATATATATATATATATAAAAACAGAAGAAAAAAATGGTAGGTCGTCGGTGGCGCTTCTTCCGCAGCCATCACCCTTAGCTAAAGGAGCTGGTGTGCCCTATTCTAAGTGCCCTCGCCCAAGCCTAGCGGGGGTCGCCGGCCCTTGTCTAGGGCTAGCAAGGCCTCGCCTAGGGTCGACAACAGCTTGTTGGCTCCTCCAACGATGGGTGGTGGCAACGGAAGCATCCATCGGCAACCCTACCATTTTCTTCTCTCTCTCTCTCTCTGTCTTTACAGTTTTGTTTTTTTTTTTTAAATAAAATTTAGCTTTTCCTTTTTTATTTTTAAAATATAATTTTAAAATTTTGAATAAAAATAATAAAACAATGTCACATGGAAAATAAAAATTAATTTGAAAATGCAACTAAGCATTTTCCCTTTGTCATATTGATAGTATTAATTTTAGGACTTGATTGTGCTAATTGAATAAGTTTTAGGACTTAATTGCATTTTTTATAAGTTTAAGGACTTGTTTATAAATTTTATAATTTTTAGTGAACATACCTCGATTATTATTAATGAATGAATAGTTGCTATGGTAATGGGTTCTAATTGCATAGACTTACCGGAAGAAATTAGTATGAAGTACCCATTACGTTAAATTATGAAAAACTATCTACTCCTTTTCTTTTCCATTTACTAATACTGGATATATTAAATTTGATTTACAAATTAAAATGGAATACTGAAAATGTGCACTAAAAAAGTGGACTCTCAGTCGATGTGAATATGTCGTGTCAAATTTGGATGACAATTTTGTAACAGAATTTAATATATTTACCATTATCCTTTTTAACTAGTCTGGAAATGTCAGTTTTTTTTTTCTTTTTTTTGGTCAAATGAAAATTTCAGTTTGACATGTTGAGTTTTCCCAGCAGAACCTCCTTGTCACCGAAACATTTACACGTGGTATCTGGTTTGACATAATGTACTTCATATTTTGACAAAAAATATACCACTTAATGTTCGATTATTTCATGTCAATACCATTTTCAAATAGTTCCAAAAACATTTTCTAAGGGCCTGCATGTTGTCTTTTTCACTAGTAAAAAGAAAAGGAATAAAAATCTGGCGTTCCAATCCAACTTGGATGCCCATTTGCTTGGGCGGTCCCCTTGATCAAATAAGTTCGGATTCATGTAATCGGCCTGGGTGGGTCGCGACATTTTGGCCAACCTGCATGCTTGTATTGGCTTTTTGTTATTCTACGCGTGTTGAGTGTGATCCAAAAATGCATAATTTATGCCATGAAATGGCAACATGCGTACCATATTTATGTTATCATATGCATAGTAACAAGTTCATTGATTTATCTCGATTTGGTTTCACTTTAAATTCATTAGACTAAAGTTAATTAGACTTGCTTGAAGTTACACGCGTTAATATATCCGCTTTTGGGAAATGGTAATGTAACTCTAAGACTGAGGTACAAGTCAAATTGTCTGGACATATAACCATTCCTCTTTGACCTTGTTCAATCTGTTAATCTTTTTTTCCCTTCGGTTGTCCATTTAATTGGGTTATATACTCGTATGTCTAATCTTTTAATACCTTTATCTTAGAAAAATCATCAAAAGGAGAGACCAAGTCAGAACATATAACCTATTATCATATAAATGCATTAGAAGCACATTCAAGAGAAAAGAAAAATTAAAAATCAACGAGCTATTAACCAATTGAATACGCCACCTAAATTCTCTTGCGATGCGTGAGTCTCTTATCTCGCATCCTTATGCGCACCGACCTCAAAATTAGTAAAACTTGATTATGAGGAGAAAGGGATGAGATTGGTGCATCTCCTGTCCACACGGTAACTTTTGAGTTTCTTTAAATTGTGATTTGTGGAGCAGCCCCCACGAATTACGTGTACAGCAACACCTGTTTACATCTTTGAGTTGCTCTTTGGCTTGCGACTGAGTCACCGTTATTGATTTTTCTGGTGAACAACGCCGAAGGAGACTCATAGTCACGGCCTGGATGGGGTTTAAGATAATTATATTTATATATATATATATATATATATATATATATATATATATATATTTTTTATGTGTTTTTGCAGCACATAACTATTTTTTTTCTCACATTCTCAGGGGGAATATGGGTGGAACGCGTAAGTTTCAGGAGTGGGTTTCGACTCCCACGTCCTACAAGAGGTAGGGCAAAAGTCTGAGAGTGAGTGTAGAGTAGAGAACCGATAAAAAAAAAAACTACTTTTTTTTAACTCATCCATGGGTAACACAGTTGGTTAAAAGTCCATATTTCATCGCGAGGTTGAGAGTTCAAACCCTGCGTTGCTAGCGATTTAAGTGGAGGGTCATGGTGGTGAGTTGTTGTGCTAGTCTTTTCGAGATATAGGGGCCCGGTCCTCAGGAACCATTCAGGCATGGGGGATATGTGGCGGAGTCTCGGTTACCAAAAAAAAAAAAAAAAAAACTTTTCTTTGTATTTTAGTTATTCCACAACTATTTACAAAGTCTTACGATTCCCGATTTAACACCACTACCTTTCACTTTTAACCTTCTTTATACAGCAACACTAATCAGCCACCGCAACTTCTATTTCATGTCCTCCTGACTTTCCTCTTTGCTCACAGAAAGGATCTCAAATATCGCAAATTACTCATGATCAGCCCGAGAACTATGCCACATGCTAATCCTATTTCCACAGCACCTGATTCGAGAATTTCTGCAAAGAACGAGTGTGCCCCGCCTTCAGGCAGGACAGGAGGCTCCCCTGGCACCCTCGAATTAGTACAAGTTTTGGACAACGGATACCCGCACAGTCCTGGGTTGCCACGATATGATTCTGCTTGAAATGTGTTGAATTGGTTCCCCTGAGGAATCGATCCTGTTAGTAGATTGGAAGAGACATTTAGGACTGCTAGAAATGTGAGATTTGTCAATTTGCTTGGTATCGTCCCACTAAGCTTATTTGAAGAAAGATCCAACCATTCAAGCTCGGAAAGTTTCCCCAAAGATGATGGCATATGGCCTTCGAGATTATTATGAGAAAGGTTGAGCCCCACGAGTGATCCTAGCTCTCCTATCACATCAGGAATCATTCCTTGGAACTTGTTGCATGACAGATCAATAGTCGTCAGGATCACAAGGATTTTGGGGAGAGGCGTTTCATGTCCTTTTTATTGTCGCATTTATGGATTCCTGGTAGTAACCTTGATCCATGTATCGCGTCTCCGATCCATCCTGATGAGTCGACATCATTGCTTTCAGGTTCACAAAATAGGCACTGGGCAAAGGACCCGTGAGCTCATTGGAGGAAAGGTCGAGAATGCGCAACTGCGAAAAGGGAAATTCAGTTCCGGGGTTGCCTATGGAGCTGTGAAATCTGTTTGATCGCAAGACCAAGACCTGCAGGCTAGGAAGTGTTTCCAACCATCTTGGAAAAGTGTCGTTCAACTTGTTACCACCGAGATCCAGCACTTCAAGCTGCTTGCAATTGATTAGAGAGCGCGGCAACAGGCCTTCAAATTTGTTTCCATTGAGGTGAAGACTGCTCAGGACAGCATTTTTGCTGAATGTGAGTGAGATTGTGCCAGAAAGTCCATTTTCTTGCAGATCCAACACTAAAAGGCTGTCGCTGACGTTCCCTAGACATTGAGGGATTGTTCCAGTGAAATTGTTACGAGAGAGGTCAAGAAATTGCAGGTCCTTCATTTCACAAATAGAACTAGGGATATAGCCAGTCAATTGATTGTTGGCTAGCGAGAAGAAGAGAACCGAATTTGGGAGTGGTGGAGGTAGAACCGGCCCTTGGATCAAGTTCGAATGCAGGTCAAGAAATAAAAGATTTTTCCATGGAACTTGTTTGAAGCTAGTGAGGGAGTTGTGAGAGATATTGAGATAAGACAGTGACTCAGTCCCGACATCCCACATCCATGACGGGATATTGCCATGGATTTTATTGCTCGACAGGTCCATCCAATCTACGCTGGTAGAATTTCTCAAGAATGCAGGGATTTCAGTAATATTGCAGCCAGAAAGACGGACTTTAGAGAGGTTCGGCAAGACATGCTCGGCATTTTCACTATTGCTGAGTGACAAAATGTTGTCTGAAAGATCAAGATCTGTCAGATTTTTAAGTCTCGAGAGCAATCGTAGGTCTAAAACACCGGTCAAGTTATTTGCTGAGATACTCAAGTGAGTAAGGTTCCCAAGCTGAAAAATTGAGCTCGGGATTGAGCCACCCAACTGATTACCACTCAGGTCAACATGGTCTAATGAGGGTGCAGCAAGGAACTCACCGATGTGACCACTGAGCCTATTGTTACTGAGGTCTAGGCTCGTCAAGGATGGAAGAGAGAACAGTGATGACGGTATAGACCCATGAATGAGGTTATTGGAAATGTCAAGTTGGGCTAGATTGGAAAGATTCTTTATGCTCGGAGGAATGGGGTCCGCGAAGTGGTTATGTGAGAAAAGCAGTCGTTGAAGTTGTGTCTTGTTGTCGAAGACATTGGGTATTGGACCTATGAAATTGTTGGAGGAAAGATCGAGCAGAGTGAGCCAATTGAGGTTGGACAGAGTCGGAGGAACCTGACCACTAAGCTCATTGAATGAGAAATCCAATCCAGTGAGTCGCGTTAGGTTACCAACTGACGATGGAATTGAGCCATTGAAATTACAATGGCATAGCCAGAGTATCTCCAAAGAGTGCAGGTCGCCGATGGACTCTGGTAATACTCCAGAGAAGCCTGTAAAGGACAAGTCCAAAACCTTCAAAGAGCTGTTCGAAGATGATTCAGGTAAGTAACCCGAAAGCTCCTTGTTGCCTGATAAATTGAGACATGTCAGCTTTGGCAAAAGGAAAAAGTTTGCTGCTAACTGGCCACGCAATTTACAATATCTGAGGCTGAGGAGTTCCAGAGATGGAGAGAGATTCATCAAGCGATTCAGGTCAATGCCAGACATGTTTAACCCATCGAGAATGAGCACTCTTAACATGGTCAGGTTTTGAAGCAGCATATTGGAATTTGACCCTGATGGCCTTTCTGATTTGTGAAGAGAAGAAAGATTGAGGGAATCCAATGTAGATAGTTCAGTGCTGTTTGAAGACCCTGCAGAAGAGTAGCAGGTCGGGTTTATGGGGGAGCAGCCAAGTTCAAGGCGAATCACATGACCTGTCATCTGATCGCACACGACTCCCTTCCATGAGCAACAATCCATGTCAGCATTCCAGGAAAGCATCTTTGGTACAGTGGGAATGCCGTCCGTTTGACAGAAGAAGGACGTCGAATTATTAGGCATCATTGTGTTCATGAAATGAAGCAAGTCAGACTTTTGATCAGGGCGACAGGGTACTGCTGCCCCTAGAGAGGAAGGAGAGAAAAATGAAGAGTTAAGGGCTTGAATTCCAATGAGGGATAAGAACAGAAGCAGGATGATCTGACAAGATCCTATCAAGCGTTCCATTTTTTATGTAGGGAGTAAGTGTAATAGCTGGCCGTGATGCCAACATTTTGCAGAGTTGGCTTATATAGATGTGTTGGTTACCCTCGTGGAAACCGCATAAACTAGGACTGCCAGGTCTTTGTTTAAAATTTTCCGTTATTCCTCAAAGGCATTGGACCACTTAAACTAGGAAATTCCTCCGTAATTTTCCTACAACCACCAAGAATCCTGGAGAGACTGATAGCTGCCCTCTATCAACCGTTTATTTTTGTACATGAGAAATGTGCTCGTTCCGAGCATGCGATTCTTTGTCTGCAAGTCAAAATTAAATCACCATTGGGATCTTCCTGGCATCTGTCCACAATATTGGAAAATCACAAGAGGAGATGATCCAATGTTCCACGGGATGCCGAAGATAATCCTACAAACGGGACAAGAAATGAAATGTTTGTAGAGGTCACTGTAAGTAACAGGACACCTTTGCTCAGCCCGAAGTGAACATTAGACAGCACTTTGCTTTTCCCCCCGTTTGGGTGTCAACCTCCAGAATAGATATCGATTGCTCTGTCTATTACCAAACAGGAAGAGATCGCTTCTTCTTGCTGATGGAGATCTCGTTCCAAAAGATTTAAGCTCCGTTCGTTTCATGAAAAATAATTTCCGGAAAACGTCTTAAGTTCTGTTCATTTCACGGAAAATAATTTTCGGAAAAACATTTTCTGGATTTTCCGGTGTTCGTTTGACAGAGCATAACTTTCTTTGGGGAAAATGTTTTCCATGAAAAGAAAAAAATCTTCCAAAATTAGGGGAAAATGTTTTCCTCTTTTGAATAATGAAAACATTTTCATCACTTGATCTTTCTTTTCTCACACCTCTACAAATCCTCACTTTTTCCTCACATTTCTTCTTCTTCTTTTCTTTTTTTATTCAAATTGTTTTTTAATTTTTTTTCTTTTTTTAATTCGAATTATTTTTAATTTCCTTTTTCTTTTATTTTCTTTTTCTTTTCTTTGTTTCCCATCTTCTTCTTTCTTGGCTAGTTGTCGCCCGTCGCCAGTGAACCTCGAGCTCGACGCTCCCACTCGCCAATCTAGGGAGTGGCATGCCTCGTGATCGTCGGCAAGCTCGAGGCTCGCCGGTGGTCGATCGCGGGCCATTGCCGTGACTAGCGATCGGCCAAGAAAGAAGAAGATGGAAAACAAAGAAAAATAAAAATGAAAAAATTAGTAATAGATTTTAAAAATAAAAATAATTAAAAATCAAGTTTTAAAAATATGAAAAATCCATTTTAAAAATAAAATAAATAAAAAGAGTATATGAAGAAAATATTTTCCTTACCGAATAGCAAAATATATTTTCCACTTCATTTTTAGGTTTCATCCGAACACCGGAAATTAATTACATTTTCTAGAAAAATGACTTGGAAAATATTTTCTAGAACGCCACATTTTTCGCGAAACAAATGGAGCCTAAGTCTTTGATGATTTGAGGGTGCATTTATCCTTTTTATGAGGTAGATTTGCTTCCTGTTGTGTACGGGGTCGAAGAGAGAGGTGCATTTTCATTTAAGTTCTTGCGAGTTGGTAGCAACGAGGGCTTTACTTTTTCATTTTATTCTTTTGGTCAGAACGGGGCTTTATTTAGCGACTTAGGACTAGGGGTTCCACAGATGCTTACGTTGTTGTTCAGACATCATCAGTCACTAGAACATTGCATGCGAAATGACGCCTGACCAGACCCCAGACTCGACTCATGCACATAAATCCAACGTTTGGGTCGTTAAAGTATGCGTAAACAAAATGATGTCGACGATGAGGAGGATTCTAAATGGGCCTCCACCCGAAGGACGTCTTGTGGTTCTCCGCTGCTTCCGTGCATTTGAGCTAGAAAAACGTTTGTAGTAACATAACGGGTCTGTTCAAGCGTAGACCTCAGCAATTGCGGGTCAGAAGGAGCTAGACTAACTATATTGGCAAATCGTCAAAAGTTTTAGGATTCAATCGGTCAAATTAGAAGTTTCTAACTAAATTGACATCCGTACGATAAATTTGAGACTTTTTGTGATAGTTACCCTGTCAAAAGCGAATCCTCAAATCTTCATGGCCAGCAGCAGCGCATTAAAGCAAGGGAGTCAAATCAAACGGACGACACTTAAAAAGAAGACATTGGATAACTTTAGTTACAAGTATTTTACGAAAAATAAGTAATTTAAATTTTATTTTTTTAGAATGAATACTTATATTGTTTAAAATAATTAGTCAATAAAAATTGTATTGATCGTTGATGCAATTTATATCTAAACATCTCCGTGGACAATAAATATATATTTAGTTCATCCATTTTTGCAAATGATAAAACTGATGATTTTTAGGAAAATATTGTTTAAATCATTTATTTTTGGGAAACAAATTGACCCTTAATTTTCAATATTTTTACCTAGACTAGACTAACTCATTTGGAGCAAAAATTTATCATTCTCAAAGAGGAAAGACATCGGTAAAAACCAAGAAAATCACAAGATATTTCGTGCAACTTTAATTTAAGATTGAAGGTGATAGATTCACACTCAAAGGACCCGCTCTCTGCTCTTGAAAATTAACCTGACCCCACTCAAGTTGACTAGAATGATTCACACTCAAAGGACCCATTTTGTTCGTAAAAATCAACCTGACCATTCACACTCAAAGGACTCGGTCTATTCCTCAACCCGACCCCACTCAAGTTGACTAAGGGTATGCATGACAAATTTCTATTTCTCTATTTTTTTTCTATTATTTGAAACAGGTTTGAAACAGAAATTTGTTGTTAACGCAATTTCATTTTCTGTTTCTGAACAGATTTCTATTCTAAAAAGTGATTTGAAATAGAAAGCTTAAGCTAAAATTTTTAGCTTTTCTATTTCTAGAACAAAAGTGAGAAATAAAAACTCTTCTCATCATTCACTCTTGTCGCTAGACAGCACCCACCCACCACCAGCCACTAGTCATTGGACGCCAACCACTCACCGTTGATTGCCAAATGCCGACCACTGCCACCTAGAAATAGAAATTTTATTCTATTATTAAACAAATTTCTATTTTTGAAATATAAATTTTAAGTTATTGTCAAACGTATTTCTTTATTCGAAAACTCATTCGAGGAATAGAAATAAGAAAATCAATTTTCAGTCAAAAATTGATTTCTAAAATAGAAATTTTGTCATGCACACCCTAAATAGATTCACACTCAAAGGTCTTGCTCTACTCCTGGAAATCTACCTGCCCCACTCGAGTTGACTACACTTAGATGGCAAGCCATTTTAATTCGTTGCTAGCAGGTTTTTAAATAAATTCAACACCGTCCTTAGCATGACATTATAAGGCTACATCCGAGGCCTCATCTGGACCTCCGAATCCTTCATATGTAAAGCAACTAAAAGGTAGAGCTTGGCATGGGGCTTGAAAAAGATATTATGCCAATGAGGGGAGGACAAGGCATGCAAAAGGGGAACGTTAAAATAAAGAATGCAATTAGGTAGCCCACCACATTAGCGGAAAGGCACAAACAGACCAACTAGATGCAACTCAACATGTCGTGAACCTAAAAGTTGAAATATGTATGTCATTTGTTGATATAAGCATTATCAAGATGATTTTGAAAATTTAGAAGAGCATTAGAATCGTTGGTTTCACTATAGCATGATAGAGACAGAGAGCTTGTTCTATTATGTACGATACTTCTTGAAATTTCGCAGACGGTTCCAATGTCTTCTTTCAATTTTCGCTTGACAAAAAATTAATAAAATGCTAATGTAGGATGTTTATGTATGGTCCTCTCATAAAATCCGAATCGCGTTTTTACAAAGACAAACCCAATGGAGTAATATCTACTATGATTTTCATTCATAGGAGTGTCAAGAGCTCAATCACTGATTTCCCGGATGCGTGTGTATTGACATACATACATACATACATACCTAGATATATATAATTGCGACAAAATTCCCAATAAAATTAGAATATAATTGTGCTAGCCGCCCTTTTTATTCTAATATATATTTTTCTAACTTTAGGTGGACCTAATTATACTAGTAACCAGCATATTGATATCGAATTTTCTTCAATGCAAGGATCTGGAATCTTGAAAGTGAATCTCTTGAGCATCTCACTCGTTCCAAACGTTGAAATGTTGAACTAGCAAAATTTATCAAACAATATGCACACCCATGTTATGTATTTTGAAAGTGTACTTAAAATAATTGAGATTTTTTTTCCCTTTTCTTTTCTTTCTTTTTTATTTTTTCCTTTTTCCTTATTTCCTTTTGCCAATCTGCGCCTCGGCAATAGTTAGCAGAGGTCACTATTCACAAGCAAGGGATACGGCGCCCTCACCTGACCCAAATTTAGCTAGGGTGTCACAGCCCTCATCTGCCACAATGAAAGCCCATGGGGGTCGTCGGTCCACAATAAAAAGAAAGGTAAGAAAACAAAAAATCAAAAAATTATCAAAGAATTATAAAAAATTTCCATGTGTGCTTAGGCAACAACTGTGCCACCTAAGAACGATGTGCATCCACATCAACTATTTCTAACGACGATTGGGCGGAAGAATTATATTGACAAATCGAAGATTTAAGACTAAATTAACCGAATTAAAATGTTTAGAACTAAATTAATATCCATACAATATATTTATGACTTCTTTTAATAATGATCCCTATATATGACATGTTGGCATGGCATGTTAAATTAAATATTCATTGTCTTCTTTTTCTTTTTCTGTTTTGGATAGAGAAATGAAATAATAATAAATTTGATTGGGTAAGACTTTCAAGGCAAATGACTTCCAGAACACCGTTCAACTACTTCACCAGCACGCTGCTTGGACTTCGGGTTCAGAATATTAGACCGGTTATATATGACTCACGCTTTTTCCATTTCTTTTGTGACTTTTGACACCCTCTATCACCTTAAATTGACCATAATTTACCTTGCACGTTCCAGATTTGTGATTATTTCTTACCTTTTCTTTTCTCTTTCTTTGGAAATTTTGATGCATTTAGGATTGCCAAAAACTATGTATCTGCAAATGGTTTGAATGGAACGTCTTATAATGCAATTACAATTGTCATAATTAGAAGCATTTTCTTTTGAATTTGCATGATAATAAGGGATGTTTAGAATTTTGAATGCATTGAATTTTGTCATTTTCTTAAATTTGTCTAAAAATCTTTACAAAAAATAGTGCATTGATGGCATGAAAAATAAATAAAAGTTAGAATATTAGATTCACCAAATAAAACGAAATTTAAATAGTTACAATACATGGATTACAATGTAATTATACACGTTAAAGTTAAAAATTAAACCGAATGCATTCATTAAAAGTAGTCGACGATTCTTTTATTTTTACTTGTACTTTGATTTTTTTTAAACTAATAGTTTGGAAAAGAGGGAAACCAATTTTGTCATAGAAGGGAGCAAAAGAAAAAAAGAGAAAACTGAAAAAGAAGAAAAAAAAAGTTAAGAAATAATCTTAAATCAAGAGTAAATCCCCATATTCAACCTTAAAATTTATTGTTTAAGTTTTTTTTTTCTTTTTGTCAGTCCTACTTTATTCCTACTCTACACTCACTCTCAGATTTTTGCCCTGCCTCTTGCAAGCGTGGGAGTCGAAACCCACTCTTGAAATTCACGCGTCCTCATCCCATCCCCTCTTGAGAAGGGACCTCCCCCTTCCATGTTGGAAGAGTGGCCACTGGAGCGAATCTCAATTGTTTAAGTTGAACATAGTAGATTTGTCTCTTGGTAAATTTGAAAGAAAAAAATGAAGGAAAAAAAAGAGTAAATAATCTTGAATGAAGTGGGACCCACAATAGATAATTGAGTTAATTCAAGGTCGTATGGGTGTCCAAAAGCCAAAAAATGGATGAAAAAGCACAAACCTATATGAATTGTTAATGGTGTTTTGACGGAACCCTCATGTAAGGTTCTTTAATGGTATGTCATCCATTATTAGATCCCGTATATTTTTCTTTTCTGGTAATATACCCAATAACATTTGAAAGGAAATTAGAGCATACATAGTTAGTAAAAAAAAAAAAAAAAAACAATGCACTAGTAATCTTATCTATCATGGATTCAAACGGTTGAACTTCTTAATCTCTTACCAACTATTCAATAGTGAGTAAGAAAAGTTGTTTCAGAAGATTTCTTACTAAATTGAAAATTTAATACCCCATAAAATCTTCAACTTTAGGTCCAATCCTAATTCTACTCTAATTTGTTTATCTCATAAAAAAACTCCAACATCAGGGGTAGTCCCAATTCTAACTTAAACTCTTTTTGTCAAAAAAAAAAATCATCAACTTTTTGTTTGGTCTTAATTCTACCACAATTTTTTTTTTTTTGTTTCATAAAAAAAATCATGAACTTCTACTTGAGTCCTAAAGCTGCCCCCATTGACTCTTCATTCAAAATTTCTCTTAACAATTGAGAGATTGAAAACTCCCAAGCGAGCTGCTCAAGTGTCCCGAGTTGAGTGTCTCAAGCGTGAGCTCTTTGACCATGAATGATTGAAAACTAAATGCAAAATCGAAAATCCCTAAGCAAGATAGAAGGAAGACTCTCTCATAAGTAAGAATGGTTGAAAAAACTAATCCTAATTGCTCAAATTTTAACCCAAATTTCAGATCCAATGAGATGTCATTTGGGCTTAAATAGAAATTCATCCTCAAAAGACATTTTCTTGGATATGAAATTTGGGGAAAAACTAGAATAATGATGTGAAAATGCCACATAATTGAAAGTGATTTTGAATGCAGGGTTAACTAGGTTAATATGGGACTCAAGTAAAAGTTGATGGTTTTTTATGAGAAAAAAAGTTGAAAGTAAAAATGAGACTTGATCTAAAACTTTTTTTTTTTTTTTTTGGTAAAAATGATCTAAAACTTTTGGTTTTTTATAAGACAAAAAATAAAATTAGATTAGAATTGGGACAGAACCAAAAGTCCAATGCTTTTTATTAAATGAAAAAAAGTTTATGGTAAGATTAGAACTAAGTTAAAATTATGGGTTTTTTAGGGTATTAGGCCTGCTATAAATACTCAATTTTAATTGTAAAATTCAGTTTTTTTCATTGCACGACATGCTATCATCCAAACCGCCTAATTATACCTAAATCACTGGGGGTGGCAGGCATTTGAGGCTGATAAAAGGGGCTGAAATGGTGGTGGAGCAGTTTTTTGGTAGAGTTTAGGAGTGAAGCAATTCGATTAGTATGTAGTTTTACTTGCACCCATATACACGGGTCAATTCATATGCCAAAATTACTGTCCAATATTTAAATCACGAAATGTTTGATCTACATCCTTAAGTAGTCACACTAGTTTTTTCCGCTATGACGTGCTTTGTTTAGAAAAATCATAGACTAAGAAAAGAAGAAACACATACAATATAATAATGGGTTAATACCCTAAAAAAACCCTCAAACTAGTACACCTGTGACAAATTTACCTCAAATCATTTTTTTTACCATGGAAAACCCCAAACTGGTACATTTGTGACAAATTTACCCCGACTGACTATAAAAAAACCCTAAACTGGTACATTTACGACAATTTTACCTTAAACTAATTTATTCGACCACAAAAAACTCTAAATTGATAAATTTGTGACAAATATATCATCCGCTAAATTAGATTAATACCACAAAAAAATCACAAAAATTGTAAACTGTGACAAATGATGCATAAAATCCTAAATCGATATACTAGTTAATTGTCACGTGTAATTTAACTTAATAATTTGACAATAAAATTTAATGAAAAATATCATAAGGTAAATTTGTCACAAGTATACTGGTTTGAGGTAAATTTGTCAAAGGTATACTAGTTTGGGATTTTTGGTGGTCAAAAAAATAGTTTGGGGTAAATTTGTTATAAGTGTAACAGTTTGAGGTTTTTCAGAATATTAACTCTATAATAATCTACAATTCTACATCATATATAACAAGTCATTGGGAATTCTACTTTGTAATAAGTAAATAAATTTTAATATAGTCGGACAAGGAGGAAATGAATCTTTGGAGTTGGTCTAGACAAGGAGAAAAATAGGTGGGTTTGACGCAGTTCATTCTGTATGAACACAACTAGAAATTTATAACATGGTTCTTATCATCTTAGCATCGCAATGCTGAAGATTTGACCGGCTCCCACGACTTGACCAATTTTGAGCATGGTTCTCATCTTCCTATCATCGGAAAGAAAGAAAAGCATATTGCAGAATAGGTACTAAAGTTGGGAATGACCGGCTCCAACGACTTGACCAATTGAAGTCTTTGGTTTAATGATTTTTTTTTTTTAATCTTACTTCCAAGATGTATTGGACCAAAAAAGGTCTTTGCTTAATGTTTTCTTTTAGCTAACTTCCGTGCGGTAAATCAGGGTCCATTAATAATTTCAACCGAGAAAAATAGTCTTGGTAATTCGGTGGTCATTAAACAAATTTTGAGTGTTTTCTTAATTCGGTGATCATAGTCATTACATGAATTTGACTATAACGTTTTTAATTCCATAGTGCTTTTGAATTCGGTGGTCATTGCCATTAAATAAATTTGACTATAATATTTTTAAGAAAAGATTATCTAAAAAGTCCTAAATATATTATACATATCATTATTTAGTTTTAACTTTTTGATTTGATTAATATAACCTTAAAATTTTTGATGATTTTCAAATTTAGTTTATCTAGCTAAAATTGTTTACATGGAGGACTGGTCAACTTTGCTCATCTTACATGACATGATCAATGATATGTGTTGGGAAAATATGGCTTCGAAATAGATTGAACAATAAATTCGGATCTTTAGAATAATCAAGTCAGACTTTGATACGTGATATTACTTTCTTTAAGGATTTATTTGCCCTACAAAGTTGCTAATGGTCACCGGCAAATATCCTCCACGATACAACAAAGTTTCAGCAATTTTAATATTTCTTTAGGATCTCTCTAGGAAAAAAAATTAAAAAGATGGCTGTAGTTTTTCAAAAAGAATGCTTGAAAAAATAAAATTGGTCACACACTCTCTTCTAGAAAATTGACATATATATATAAATCAGTCTTAAAAAAGTAGGCACCTCTTCGTGAAAAATTGCAGAGTGAACAAATGTATCCTTTCGAAAAAATTGCCTAGATGAACAAAGGCATCTATACCACCGCCTTAATGCCCACGATGGTTTGGGCTCTCTCCCCCTCACGAATGGGAGAAGTTCAAATCCCCTCACGGTCGCTTGGGGTCTTAAGTGTGACGTCGGAGTGGTGGGTCATCCACTAGCGTTACTCCAGGGTTTACCCACCGCCGCCGGTTGGCTGGGTTCCCAGGTATAAAAAATGAACAAAAAAAAAACAAAGGTGTCCGTCCATTCAGAAGAAGTTGAAAAAATGAATAAAATTGAACAAGTATTTTTTTCAAAGGTTGTCTTGAAGAGACACAAACAAAAATTTGGAATAATTAAAAATATATATTATTCTTATTATTTTTTAATAAATAAAATGTCGATTTTTTTAATAATTTCTGAAAAATCTCAATAAACAAAGAACAGTCTTTGAATTGTTTAAAATTAATAAGATAATGTAAGGAAAAAAATAACGAATGGATTAGTGCTAATTAAACCGCAGTGCATCAAGTGCTAAGTACGCCTAATAATCGTGTAATTGCGCACGCTGGTATGGTGGAATCTAGCCCACACTCGATCATTTCTTTAGGTACGCTAAAGAAACCCCACACTTATTAATTAGCCAACTTCCTTCCATTTTTGTTATGTGGGATAAGGAAACTTACACTTAGTTTGTTTTACAAACAAACTTCCAACAATATGATGTAGTCAAAAAAATTTTATTTCTTTCTTCTTTTGACTTTTCGTAGTTTCCTAGTGATGAACTGAAGTACTCCATCGTTTTTACCAAAAAAAAAAAACTGAAGTACTCCATCGACAGCTCTTCTTCTTCGCAGTCCCACGTTCCCTCCGCCCTCCTCTATTTGCGGTCGAGCCCGGCGACAATGAGATCTAGGCCACGCTGTACGACCTTGAGCTCTGCCGCAGAGTCGTGCCCAAGCTCAAGATCTAGCTTTTGGTTCAGTGGGCGTTGAAATTTCTTTTTCATTTTACAATAAATTCAGGGGTCGAAACTTCTTTTCGTGGAGTTTGAACTTTTTCATTACCAACTTTTTCCTTAGAAATTAATAAGATAACTTTACCAAAAGTTGATCTTTAGTTTTTTAAGAATTGGGTTCAGCGGTGATTCAGACACGAATTGAATTAAGTAACAAGGATCAAGAATAATAAAGGAAAATAAATGCAAATACTAAAAACTAACATAAATTGATAAATTAGAAACACATAATTTTTTGTTGATGATCGTGAATGCTCTACAATGCGCACGCACTAACTTTTATTGTTTACACAAAGTAACTTCTAATAGGCAGATAATATTTTTCATGCTGTTACAAACAGTTACAATTACAATCAATGAACTTTATGCTCTATGATCACATCTCACCATATTCACAAGCGATTGCAACTCTTTAAATATCGGTGGAATTAACTACCAATCATATATTCATATTCAATTGGCCTCCTCACTTGTCTCCTCTCATTTCGTGTCCAACACTTAGTAATAATGGTCAACAATTGCCATCCTACGTCAACAGCTCTATATCATGGTCAGCATTAATCATCATAATCACCAACAAGCGATTTCCGTCAAATAGTCTCTCGCGCTGTTGGAGCATCATCAGGCATTTATAATGAAAACAGAAAAGGTGTGCTGACATTGAGTGAATAATGTGAGAACAAAAGAAAGTAATAAACAAATTCATGCGGCTGCATATATCAGGAGTTGTCCCAGATCAGTCAAATGTCACCTTTTTCAGCATAACCAACTAATCCTTAATTAATCTAATTATAGAGCAGTGCCCAAGCCCTTCAAAGTTAAAACACCACCCTGTGCGTATCTTGTCCTTTCCTTTTACAGCCTTTACAATTCTGTGGTTCGGCTGCATTATTATATTCAAATGAGATCGAGAGAGAAACTATTGCATCAAAAAAGACCGCGCCATTTAATATGTTGCCCACGTGTTCTTTATTTTTTTTTATTCGGAATGTTGCCGAAGTTCACAAGCACCCATTTGAAAACTTAGACCACCCAGAACTACTAATCGAAACCAAACTGCAAACCTTACCAATGAGAAGATACCATTCATTAGTATGCCGTGGCAATGACAAGCCTTCTGAGACATTTTCCATAAATTAACAAGGACTTGATATACAATAAACCCATCTTCTCAGTATTCTCCAAGATAAAAGAATTCCACAATTGTGGGAAAGCTTCACATATCTTAATTGGCCAAAGTTTAGGTTGAGTTATCTCATAGCAGAATATCGGCCTTTCAATTTTCTCTCTCTATATCTCGTTCTCGATTTCTCTCGTTTGCATGATTCTTCCGTGAAGGCTGATGCTGTTTTCAAGTCTTCTTGTTTATTTGCCCTTGTTATTTTTTCACGTATGTGTCGTCTGCACCAAAATAACACGTTTGCATGAGAAAAAGTAATTTTCCTCATACAATCTGATGAAACAAGGAATTTACGAGTGATAATTGAAAGAATTTTAATTGGTTTTTCCCTCAAACAATTGTTGATATGTTTTCTTTTCCTTATACAATCCGAGAAAGATAGGAACTAAAATGGGTGCCAAGATAAGGTGGAGGTCAGGGCAGCCGTCGAGAACGCTGTGGCTGAGGATCAAATGATATAATTCAGGAAGCAAAAATTGCGCGATCAAAAGAAGTGGCATTAGGAGGGATGTGAGCATCATCAAGAAATAGGAGAGGGGTCCGGAACGGCATTCTTAGAAATAGGCGAGGAATTGGGAACGTGTTCATTGATCGGTAAAGGTAGAACAGAAGATGCATATGCAGACGCAATTACTCGATTAGGAAAGTGAACGCTTGGTGAATATGAAGATCCAAACACGATAAGCCCTACGCCCTGAAGGATGACAAGTGAAAATACATTGACGAGTAATAGACGAAAAACTAATGTTTAGACGGTGAGGTGTTACTGGCATGACAAAGACATCCAAAGACCCTCCGTTGCATGTAAAGTAGGTGTTTCACGAAGAAGCAACTCCTACGGTGACGATTAACTAGACATGACGGGGTCAAGAATACAAATAATCCGATGGTGATCCTCCGCGAGAGATAATTACCAACCAATCCTCATTTATTATTTTTATTTTTATTTTTTATTGCGTACTATTATCTTGATAATCTTTATTAATTGAAAGGTTGTATTTGTTTATTCGGTATATTAGAAATGATAAAATTCGGAATTATTAAAAAATTAATTATTATTTTTTATTTCAAATTTTTATATGTATTTTCAAGATAACCTTTAAAAATATACCTATTCACTTGCAACATTTTCTAAAGGGTTGCCTCTACTCATCAAGACTAAGATAAGTATGTCAGTTGTAGAATAAATGAAAATGAAGTCTTTTTGAGTTTTTCTTTCCAAAAATACATCAATCATTTTAATTATTTCTCTTGAGAAACCCTAGACAAATACTAGAATTACTATTTAGTATTCTCAATCGAGATTGTGTTGTATCTTAGAGGAAATTTTCTGGTGACCATTAACAACGTTGTGGGGATAAATAATCCCTTAAAAAAAGTAATATCACACATTAAAGTTTGATTTCATTGGTCTTCCCAATCATTCATCATATTTGCCCCATGGTAACTTTCGAGTCCCTTAACTTGTGATTTGTGAAACAGCCCCATGAATTATGTTTACGATGACACCTATTAACGTCTCCCACGTTGCTCTTTGGCTTGCAACTGAGTTGCCGGTGTCGATTTTTCTAATGAACACTGACGACGAATGCTCCTCGTCACAGCTTAGATGGGGTTTACGATTATCATCTTTTTTGTGTTTTTGCAACATTCAATGAACTTTTTTTGTATGGAATATTATTTTTTGAAGTTATTCCGCAACTTTTTACATAGTCCTAAGATTCACCATTCGCGTGAACGAGTCACACCATTGGGCAACACTGTTTTACACTTCCAATCTTTTTTTCTTTTTTTCTTTTTATGGCAACACTAATCCGCTACCATGGCTAATATGTCGTGCCGTTTGAAGGCCCCATTGGAGAAATATGTTTCCTAGCTATCTTTCTGACTTCCCTCTTTGCTCGCCAAAAGGATCTAAGATATCGCGAGTTGCTCATGACTAGTCCAACCACTATGCCACATAATAATCCTATTTCCACGGCCTCTGGTCTGACAAAATCTGCAAAGAACGAGTGGATCCCGCCTTCAGGCAGGACGGGAAGCTTCCCCGGCGCCCTGGAATCTGTGCAAGATTTGGACAATGGAAACCCGCACAATCCTGGGTTCCCAAGATAGGATTCGGCTTGAAATGTGTTGAATTGTTTCCCTCGAGGAATCGATCCTATTAATTGATTGGAAGAGACATTTAGGACCTCCAGAAATGTGAGTTTTGTCAATTCGATTGGTATCGCCCCACTAAGATCATTTGAAGAAAGATCCAGCCATTCAAGCTCAGAAAGGTTGCCCAAAGATGATGGTATATGGCTTTCAAGATTATTATGAGAAAGGTTGAGCCCCTTCAGTAATCCTAGCTCACCTATTACATCTGGAATCCTTCCCTGGAACTTGTTGCTTGATAAATCAACGGTCGTTCGGGTCAGTAGGATTTTTGGGAGATGCACTTCAAGTCCTTTCATCGTCACATTTATGGAATCCTGGTAGTAACCTTGGTCCATGTATCGCAACTTGGATCCATCCTGATCAGTCGATATCATTGCTTTCAGATTTACAAAGTAGGTGCTGGGCAAAGGACCGGTGAGCTCATTGGAGGAAAGGTCAAGAATGCGCAACTGCGGAAAGGGAAGTTCAGTTCCGGGGTTGCCTATGGAGCCGTGAAGTCTGTTTGATCGCAAGACCAAGACCCGCAGGCTAGGAAGTGTTTCCAACCATCTTGGGAAAGTGTCATTCAACTTGTTACCACTGAGAACTAGTGCTTCAAGTTGCGTGCAATTGATTACAGAGCGCGGCAACAGGCCTTCAAATTTGTTTCCATTGAGGTGAAGACTTCTCAGGACAGCATTTTTGCCGAATGTGAGTGAGATAGTGCCGGAAAGTCCATTTTCTTGCAGATCCAACACTAAAAGTTTGTCGCTGATGTTCCCTAGGCATTGAGGGATTGTTCCAGTGAAATTATTGCCAGAGAGGTCAAGAATTTGTAGGCCCTTCATTTCACAAATAGAGCCAGGGATATAGCCAGTCACTCGATTGCTAGCCAGCGAGAAGATGAGAACCAAATTCGGGAGTGATGGCGGCAGAAATGGCCCTTGGATCAAGTTCGAATTCAGGTCGAGGATTATAAGATTTTCCCATGGAACTTGTTCGAAGCTAGTGAGGAGGTTGTGAGACACATTGAGATAAGACAATGACCTGGTCCCAACATCCCACATCCATGGAGGGATATCACCGTGGATTATGTTGCGCGACAGGTCTAAACACTCCACGCTGGTTGAATTTCTCAAAAATGCAGGGATTGCAGTAATATTGCACCCCGAAAGACTGACTTTTGAAAGTTGCGGCAAGACAAAATCAACATTTTTGCTATTGCTCAGTGACAAAATGCTGTCCGAAAGATCAAGATCTGTTAGACTTCTGAGTCCCGACAGCAATCGTAGGTCTAAAACACTGGTCAGTTTATTTCCTGAGATACTCAAATATGTAAGGTTCCCCAGCTGAAAAATTGAGCTTGGTATTGAGCCACGCAACTGATTACCACTCAGATCAACATGGACTAATGAGGGTGCGGCAAGGAACTTGCCTATGTGACCACTAAGCCCATTTTTACTGAGGTCTAGGCTCGTCAAGGACGGAAGAGAGAACAGTGATGATGGTATAGACCCGCCAATGGGGTTATTGGAAATGTCGAGTTGGGCTAGATTGGAAAGATTTTTAAAGCTCGGAGGAATGGGGCCCACGAAGTGGTTATGTGAGAAAAGCAGTCGTTGAAGTTGTGTCTTGTTGTCGAAGACATCGGGTATTGGACCTCCGAAATTGTTGGAGGCAAGATCGAGCAGAGTGAGCCGATCAAGGTTGGACAGAGTCGGAGGAACCTGACCACTAAGCTCATTGAATGAGAGTTCCAATCCGGTGAGTCGTGTAAGGTTACCGATTGATGATGGAATGGAGCCATTGAAATTACAATGGTATAGCCAGAGTATCTCCAGAGAATGAAGGTCGCCAATGGACTCTGGTAATACCCCAGAGAAGCCCGTGGAGGACAAGTCCAAAACCTTCAGAGAGCTATTCCAAGTTGATTCGGGTAAGTAACTCGCAAGCTCCTCGTTGCCTGATAAATTGAGACATGTCAGCTTAGGCAAAAGGAAAATCTTGGCTGCTAACGTGCCGCGCAATTTGCAGGAACTGAGGCTGAGGACTTGCAGAGATGGAGACAGATTCCTCAAGCTACTCACGTCAATGCCAGACATGTTTAACCCATCGAGAATGAGGACTCTTAACTTGGTCAAATTTTGAAGCAGCATGTTTGAATTCGACTCTGATGGACTTTCTGCTTTGTGAGGAGAAGAATGATTGAGGGAACCCAACGTGGATACTTCAGTGCTGTTTGATGACCCTGCAGAAGAAGAGCAGGTCGGGTTTGGGGGCAAGCAGCCAAGTTCAAGGCGAATCACATGACCTGTCATATGATCGCACGTGACTCCGTCCCACAAGCAACAATCTGTGTCAGCGTTCCAGGAAACCATATTTTTTTCACTGAGCCAAATGTCGTCCATTTGACAGATGAAGGATGTCGAATTATTCGGCACCATCGCCTTCATGAACTGAACTAGGTCAGACTTCTGATCAGGACGACAGGGCGCAGCTGCCCCTAGAGAGGAAGGAGAGAAAAAGGATGAGTTAAGCGCTTGTATTCCAATGAGGAATGAGAATGGAAACAGCATAATCAGACAAGATCCTGCCAAGCGTTCCATTTTTTATTTAGAGTGTGAAGTGCAATAGCTGGCTGTGATATCAACGTTTGGCAGGTTGGCTTATATAGATGCTTTGGTTACTGCTGTTGAAAGCGCCCCCTTAAAATTTTAGACATCTTTCATGGACTATTAGGTCTTTGTTTAAGATTTTACATTACTCCACAAAACATTATATCACATCAGGTAGAAAATTCCTCTGTAGTTTTCCACAACCACGTACGATCATGGAGAGACTCATAGTTGCCCGCCGTCAGCTGTTTATTCTTTTAAATGTGAATCGCACTCATTCCGTGCATGTGATTCTTCATTGATGGGTCAAAAATTAAATCACCATTAGGATCGTTGAGCATGAAACGCAACCTGGCATTTGTAATATTGAAAATCCCAGGGGGAGATGATCCAACATTCCCCCAAATACCGAAGGCAATCCTACAAAAGGGATGAGGAATGAAGTGTTGTAGAGGCCCCTGTAAGTGACAGAACACCTTTGTTCCAACCCGAAGTGAACATCGGACAGTATCTTTGCTTTTGGACTTAATGTATCCAGCATCGGTTGCTCTTTGTCTATTACCAAACAGAAAGATATTGCTTCTTCTCGTTGATTGATCCATCGTACATTTATCCTTTCCTTAAGGTAGATTTGCGTCTTGTTGCGTACGACAGTCGAGAGAGACGTACGTTTTGCTAGCAACGAGGCTCCATTAAATGACGGGGGACTAGAGGTTCAGCAAATCCTTACGTCATTGTTCTGACATCAGGATCCCTCCAGTATCGCATGCGAAATGACGGCTACCCAAACCAGACTTTGTGCACATGAATCTAACTTTTGGGTTGTTAAAGTTTCAATAAATAAAATGATGTTGACGATTAGCATAATTCTAATTGGGCCTCGCTGGAGCCGTTGGGAAATCCGAATGATGTCTCTGTTTCGGACATTGATCTTATGTTACATAAGGCAGAAGTCAAATTTCTCATAATTCAATATTGCAATAGGGAAGAAAATCGTTAATAGTACATAACTGGATTGGATGGAATCAGACTAGATTTGACTAAACTCAATGTTGGGAACAATTGGGAACAATTTGTCAATATATGGTCGACGCCAATGTTGACGAATTCTTTTTATTTTTCTGAATTTATAATATTTATTGATTTTTTCTTTTCTTCATCAGTTATACCCTTTTCTTTTTTATTTCACTTCTTCTTCCATTGGAGACCAAGGAAAAAAGAAAAAGAAAAATTGGTTGATTAGCATTGATTAGGACCTATTTGTTTTAGCTTAATTAAAGGTAAAAAATTCTTTTATTTTCCATTTAACATTTACAATAATATTTAAATTCAAAAAAAGTTATAGAAAATTATATGTGAATTTAAGCATCTATATTTTTAATTTGTGAAAGTTTCTAGTGTTCGGGATTCATTAAAAATAATTAAAGTGTGTAAATTGCTAAGTATTTCTTAAAAGAAAGGAAAGGTAATACTCTATCAATATTGACTCTTGAGTCCTAAAGTGATGTTAAAAGGCTTCATCTCAGTTTTCATTCGGATCTTGGGATCCTCGAGATGTAAAACGATTAGAGGATATTCCTGAGAATAGGGTAGGAAAAATAAGCTATACTAATTAAGTTATAAGGCGTGTGAGTATCGGCACGTTAAAATAAAAAATTCATTCTAACAGCCTGCTCCACAAATTGAGAACAGGTGCAAGAGGCCCGTGTAGGGAAGAAATTCCTTTTTCTTAATCAAGTAACTCTTTAACCACTTCGAGGATCCAAGAAAGTTCCTTTTTTTTTTTTAAGTTCCTGGTTTGAATTGCTAAGTATTTATTAAGAGAGAGGAAAAAGTAATACTCTCCATATTGACCTATAGAAAATTTAGAGACATGATAATAATTCTATCCAAAAACATACCTTAATGCTTCCCCGTTCAAAAACCACTGATTGCGGATTTGACAAGTTGCAAACGAATCTACGTTCTTTCCCTCCGAAGGAGAAGATTCTTTTACTTGATTAGCGTTGATTTAGGATCAATTTGTTTTAGCTCAATTAAAGGTAATAAAAAAACTATTTCCCATTTAATATTACAATAGTATTCAAATCTTAAAAAAAAAAAAATATGTAGGAAATTGTATGTGGACTTAGGAATCGATATTTTTATTTTGTGGAAATTTCAAGTGTCTCGGACTCATAAAAAATAATTAAAGAGTGCAAACTGCTAAGTAGTTTTTGAAAAAAAAAACGTCAAAAGTAATACTCTATTTATATTGGCCCTCAAAAAATTTGGAGACATGATAAATAGTAAGCAAAATGTGTGAGTCATTTATAATACTTCGCTAAGTATCTTCACATTGTAAATCTCAATCATAATAGATATGGAATTATTACAATTTTGGTTATATTAATGAGTGTCCAAATACTAGTTAAGGACGTATTGTATGAGATAGCTCAATTTCAGAAGTTTGAGTAGCACATAAAACGATCTAAGTAGTTACATCAGTAATTTTAAAGTGTATCCTGAGACTTTTTCTTTTTCATATTTTCTTAATTCATATCTTTTGATAGACACATTTTGAATTTTTTTGAACCCGAAGCAATTGAAACTTTCATAACATATAATTATTGACAAGCATATTTGCATATACTCGCTTCATTATTTTTTTAAAACTGTAATTTTAAATTTGATGAGAAAAGCAAAAAAAAAAATTACTTTTTATTTTTACTTAATCCCAAACATACAGATCCTAAAATTTTCAAGTTAGTTATTTAACATATATACTAAAGGCTGGTCAACAAAATTCTCATATACGCGGTGTTGCCACCTGCCATTTTTCCTTTGAGACTAGACAGGTTTTAGAACGGGAAAGGGGAGAATTAAGCAAGAAGATGAAACTGGAACGGGTTCAAATCAGAAGAAAGATCCAAAAAGAAATTTCAACGAAAATATTCAATAATATATACTCCATTTATTTTGTAAAAAAAATGAATAATTTAAAATTATTTTTCTAGAAACGATCGATTGTATTACTAAAAATAATTAGTCAATGAAAAATTGTACTTATTGTCAATGTAATTATGCTTAATCATTTTTGCAAACAATAAAAGTGATAATTTAAAAAAATGTTTTGTAAATTATTTATTTTTCGTGAAATAAATGAACCCTTAATTTTCAATATTTTCTTTTTGACTGGACTAACTCATTCAAAGCAAAAAACTTCTCATTCTAAATAACTTATAATTGGAAATCCTATCAAAGGACAAAAGAGATTGACAAAACCAAGCAAATCACATGATATTTTGCGAAATTCTCTTATTTCAAGATTGACGGGGATAGATTTCAGACTTCAAAGAACCGCTTTGTTCCTAAAATTCAACCTGACCCCACTCGAGTTGACTAAATGTCGATGACATTTAACCAATTTAGTTCGTTGTAGTTAAAGTAAATCGAACTTGATGTAACTCAACGTGTTGTTAACGGAAAAGTTGAAATGTGTGTCATTTGTTGATGCAAGCATTACCAAGAGGATTTTGAAATATCTAGAAGAGCATGAGAATCGTTAGTTTCACTCTAGCATGACAAAGAGAGAGAGTGCTTATTTTCTCCCGTGTAGATTTTAGATTCCAGAGAACCACTTTGTTCCTGAAAATCAACCTAACCCTGGACCTGAGCAGGTCTTTAAAAAGCTCTGACCATCAGGAAAGTCTAGGTAGAGGCCCGAGTCCGAAGTCTCGATAAAAATATACCGGCTCCATTGGTTCTCCCGTCCACACCCCCCCTTACAGGGTAGGGGAACCAGCTTGGATCCCCGTGAAGCCTTCCCGGCTGAAACACGCCGGCGTGGTTCAGGGAAATGAAAGGTCCGGGGAGAACTCTCCCGGGTGGACGGACGGACTAAATTTTGATGACATTTAGCCAGTTTAATTCGTTGTAGTTAAAGATAGAGAGTGCTTATTTTCTCCCGTGTAGATTTTAGATTTCAGAGAACCACTTTGTTCCTGAAAATCAACCTGACCCCACTCTGACTAAATTTTGATGACATTTAGCCAGTTTAGTTCGTTGTAGTTAAAGTAAACTGAACTTGATGTAACTCACCATGTTGTGAACAGAAAAGTTGAAATATGTGTCATTTGTTGATGCAAGCATTACCAAGATGATTTGAAATATCTAGAAGAGCATGAGAATCGTCAGTTTCACTCTGGCATGACAAAGACAGAGAGCTTGTTTTATCCCGTACGATACTTCTCGAAATTTCGTAGACTGTGACAAATGTCTTCTTTTAATATTCATACTCGACAAAAAATGAATCGAATGTTAATGTAGGATGTTTATGCATGGTTCTCACATAAAATCCGGATTGTAATTTGACAATCACATAAAATCCGGATAGTAACTCCACAAAGACAATGGAGTAATATCTAATATGACATTCCTTAAAATGGGAAAATTACAAAAAAAAAAAAAAAAAAAAAAAGTCCTAAATTTATTATAAATTTTCCAATTTAATACCATAATTTTTTTTTTTTGGCATTTTAGTCTTAAATATTTTGCAGTTATACCAATTTAGTTCATTCAGCCAAATTTGGTCAATCAATGTCAGTAGACAACTTTTTAATAATATTTTTTTTATTTCTTATTTTTCCCCTCCCTCCTTCTTGCTTCAATGACTGGCCCTCCCTTTGGGGCCAATCACCAAACTAAGGCGACTAGCCAATGGCGAGGTCACCTTGCTGTTGCTAGTGGCTAAGCGAGGTCAACCTCGTCGAATCTGAGCAAGGGCTTACCTTGCCAATCCCCTGGCAAGAGCTTGTCTCACCAAATCGGGTGAGGTCGACCGAGCCGACTAACTTAAATTGGCCCTCCCCTTTGCTTGGTTGCCGACTAAGAGGAAGAAGAGGGAGGAGCAAAAAAATTAAATAAAATAAGGAAAAATAAAATAAAATAAGGAAAAATTCACAAAAGTATTATTAAAAAATTGTTTGTCGGTGCCAACCGACGTCCATGTCAATATTGGCCAGCCAAATTTGGTCAAATGGATTAAATTGATATAATTATAAAAAGTTTGGAACTAAATTGGCCAAAAAAAGTTTATGACTAAATTGAAAAAATTGCAATAGGTTTATAACTTTTTTGGTATTTTTTCCATCATTAGAGTACGAAGACCTCAACCACTATGTCTATCATGCCATTTGTCATGAAATTCCCCAAGAAAATCAGAATCCGATTGCCCTAGCCTTTTTTTTTTTTTTTAATTAATCTAATATATTTTACTAACTTTTGGCAGACCTAATTATACACGTAACCTAACCATCATGTCGACATCGAATTTTCTTCAACATAAGGATAAGGATCTGGAATCTTTAGAGTGAATCTCTTGAGCATGCCGACTTATTCCAAATGTTGAAAGGACAAACTAGCATAATTTATTAACTACGGGCGCAACCCTCTTATGTATTTTGATAGTGTACTTACAATAATTGAGTTATTTGACATCAATTTGTGTTAACTTATCCGGATTGTTATTATAATTCAGTTCAAATTATGCTAGCGTAAAAATCATAATTTTTATTTTACTAGCTAATTAATTGCCTCTTTCTGTAACAACAAAACAATTGTTTTCTCTTTATTAAAATATGTTAATTCGTGTTATTGATGTCATTCATGCCATATTTTCACTTTTTTCTCTGTAATTCGCGTTTTGCCTCAAGTTTTATAAAGGGTCATGTCTAGTATTACCATTTTTTTCTATTTTAGAGGATGAATTATGTTATTACAAGGAAATAGATTAATTTGAATCTAGAAATGTAATAGATTGATAGGATGAGGTCGAGGTTACATTGACCTTTTGTATCTATTATTTTCTTCTGTAAGATTACATAAGATTATGATTTTTTTCTACATTAGCACTTCGCTCCTAGTGAACTTAAATTAGAGAAGATTGACATTGACAAATATCATTGAGGGTTTTTTTTTTTTTTTTGGCATATTACGGTAGAAAAAAACACTCAAAATGACTCTTGTATTATACTAAGTTTACTTAAATCCATTCGAGCACGAAATTTCTAATATTATCAATGGCAGTTGATAAAAGTAATATTTATAATGTAAATGGGGAGAAATTACCAAAAATGACTTAAACTTATTATATAAATGTTAATTCAGTTCTAAATTTTTTAATGATTTGCTAATATAATCCTTCTAGTCATTTGATGACGTGGACACCAATTGCCCTAGGTGGCATAGCTAACATTAATGTAAAAAAATTCTGTAATTTTTTTCTTCTCTTTGTTTTTTTTTTTTCCCTTTTTCTTATTTCTCTATACAAATCCACGGCCTAGACAATGAAAGGGCAAAGGTCACTAGCGACGGTTAAGGAATAAAATTCAAAAATTTTGTTTATGCGAACACCGATCATGTCACGTAAGATGACTAACATCCATGTTGCAACAAAGCATCACATCTTTGTTTGTTTATTTTGTTTTGGCTAAGAAAGTAAGTAAATAGAAAAGGGGGATTAATCCTATTACACACTCAAGAGACAAAATTAGTTATAATATCCAATAACTATATATATATAATTGGTCAAAAAACTAAAAAATAATTAAGTAATAAAAATTGAATTTAAAAAAAATGTATATTGGTCAAGTAAAAATGTTTAGATTTTAATTGGCATTCGTATGATAATAAGTTTAGGATTTCTTCTAATAGTTATCACATGTGTGATGTAAGACATGATGGCATGGCATATCAAACCAAGTCTTTGTCTTTTCTTCTTTTTCTTTTTTCTGTTATTTTATAGAGAAATGAACTAATAATAAATCTGATTAGGGCAGATTTTTAAAATAAATATGACTCAGAAAACACTGCTCAACTACTTCACCCGCACGCTACTTAAAATTTCGGGTTCAGAATATGAGACGAGTTATATTAATCCCCAATATAAGGTACTTTGATGGCCCGCCATCCATTATTGATCTCATATATTTTTCTTTCCCAGTACCATCGACTGACCCAATAACATTTGAAAGAAAATGAGAGCATTGGATGGTTAGTTTAAAAAAAATTACACAAATTTTTTTTATCTATCATTGGTTTGAAGGGTTTAACTTCTTACCCTCTCACCAACCGTCAAACCAAGGATAAGAAAAGTCGTCCTGGAATATTCTTACTACATTGACAATTGTATCCTATAAATACTCTATTTAAATTGTTAAGTTCAGTTTTTCTAAAGCAATCAGACTACTCTGTAATTTCGCTTGCACCAACATACACAGGTCATATGATATAATAATCTACAATTCTACATCCCGCATAATTAGTCGTTGGGAGTTCCACTTTCTAAGAAGTAAATATTTTTAAACATTGACTGAAAAGAAGGAAATTAATTTTCTGGAAGGTTTGGACAAGGAGAAATCAAAATGAAAAGGACTAGCAATTTTGAACATGGTTCTTATCATCCTATCATCGAAATGCTGAAGACTTTAAAATTGTTACCTATCAAAAAGAAAGAAGAAAAACATAATGCAGAGTTGGTACTAAAGTTACGAATGACCGGCTACAACGACTAGACCAACTGGAGTCTTAGTTTAATGTTTTTATTAGATTATTTCCAAGATAAATTCAACCAAATAAAAAGGTCTATGTTCAATGCTTTTTTTCAACTAACTTCCAAGCAGTACATCAGGGTCCACTAATAAATTTGACCGGTTTTTGTAGGAAATTGGTAATATGGACACTAAGTGTCTTACTTGACACGGTGACATTAACGTGACAATTTTTAATAATATTTTCATAACTTTTCAACTTCTTATTTTATTTTTTCCTCTTTTCTTTTTTATTTTTCTTTTCTTTCTCTTTTTGCTTGGCAACCAGCTAGAAGAAGAAGGGAAGGAAAAGAATAAAAAGAGTAAAGGAAAATATAACAATTTGTCAAAATTTCAAAAATATATATTAAATTATATTTTAAAAATTAACGTTAACGTCGATCGTATCGCGTAAGACGGTCAACATCTACGTTTGTGATTTCTAGCTAAAGTCGGCCAAATGGATTTAATTAGCAAAGCGTAAAAAGCTTTAGGAATTAATTGGTACGATTAAAAGATTTAAGAATGAATTGACAAAAATACAATAAGTTAAAAAAAATTTGGTCAATTTTCTCGAAATTAACCAACAATCAGTGTCTTTGTATTCAATCAGCCTCCTCACTTTGTCTCCTTTAATTTCATGTCCAACACTTTGTGATAATCGTCAACAAATCGTCATCGTACGTCGACAGCTATATATCATGGTCATTCATAATCATCATGGTCACCACGCGGTGTTTTTGTATCAGTAGTTTACGATAACACAACCAACACTTGGCTAAATTTGTCAAGCGATTATCGTTAACTTGCCACTGTCATATATCGACAGTTGTATACTACGGTCATAGATATATATCCTAGTCATCAACAAGTATTTCCATGTTGGTAACTTAACGAAAGCCAAATCATACTTGATAGAGCTTTATACTCATCTAGATCGAGGCTATGTCGACTACAAAGACATGGTATTTTGTGTATGTAAATTACGCCCATTTTTAATTCCCTTAACTATTTGAAGAGGTATGAATGATTACCTCTCAAAAGTATGATAGGGTACCTCTCAAAAGTATGATAGGGTACGAATTAGACCTCTCACACTCTGAACTCCATAATTTGACGGTTACTTTATTATTACCTTGTAAAATTGGGACACTTACAATGATCAACACGCTTCACGAACTGTCAATAGGTGAATCGACGCTTCTAAACCATTGCTTCTTTTGACACTATATAAATACGGATTAATATTGCGAAGAACTTCAAATTGACATGTTTATAATAAATTTATTTTTAAACTAATTTTTTGATAACAAAAAATCATAAATTAGTACATTTGTAACAAATTTACCTCAAGTTAATTTGTTTATCACCAAAAATCTCAAATTTATACATTTATGACAAGTAGACCCTTAGTTAATTTCTGTTAAATTAAGAGTAAAACCTCAAATTAGTATACCTATCAACTATCACGTGTCATCCAACCTAGCAATTTGAGAGTAAAATTTAACAGAACAAGGAGTGAATTTATCATAAATGTACCGATTTGGAGTTAGTTTGAGGTAAATTTGTCATAAATGTATCAATTTGAGATTTTTAATGGTATTAACCTTATAAATCCTTGGCAAGATCTCCTTGTTATTTTTACTTTTACCCTCATTGCGTCTTCTTTTGGCGCTAAACCGACACATTTGACTTTCTAACTTCGCTTTGATTCTATGTCCCATTCCATTCCATTTCATTGCTTCAATGGCTCCTAAAAATCAAGCTGCTGCATTTTCACCTTCGACTTATCTACTTCGTTTTGACGCACTCAGGGAAAAAAAAAACAACCATCACGACTGTCTTCTCCAACTCCTCAATGAGCCCCAAGAGGATCCTGAGCAGGTGATCTTGGATCCTTGTCTCATGCATCTTCGTATTCCTCTATCCCTTAGGGGCTGTTTTCCTTGTTTCACCGAAGAAAAGGTTCCTCTTCATAAGGCTTCCATCATGGAATATGTGCGGACCATCAAGTTTGGTCGATTTAGGGTTTTTCCTTCTTTCGATTTGAAGTTCTATCCACGACATCCGAGGATCGTGTGCATTCTACTAAGGAAAAGGCCAAAATCAATGTGGCTCTTCAATTTTGCTGCTTTGATTTGAATATTGACCTAGGTTTTGTAGGTGCCATTATAGGTTTTTCCTAGCATGCAGTGTTGAGAGATATTTTCTGAGTAAAGCCGGTCAAAAAGGCCTATAGGCTCCATTTGGGAACCACTTTCTCAATAGACTTTGGGCCTCTAACCTTTAGGGAAAATATGAGTTGTTTTGCAAAAAAATTTCCAACCCTTTTGGCCAAATGTTGGCCTTGCCAAAGCTTAAAACCCAAGGTAGATTTGGGTGCAAGGGGCGGCAGGACCAAATCTGGTTGCAAGGGGCTTATAGAGGTCACGTGACTCAAGCAACATTTGCTCGAGGTCGCATGACCTCCATGAGGGATTGCTGGGGTTCACGCAACCTGTCGTAAAGGTCGCACAATCGTTGCAAGTGTCAAATTTGGGTTGCCGACAACCTAAGCTTTTTGCCAAAGCCAGCAAAGGGTTTGAATTTTTTTTTCTTTTTTTCAATAAAAATAAGAAAAGCCCTTTGCAAGAATATTTTTTCCAACTATTTTATCTAAAGTTGTTTTACATAGGACTTTTAAATTATAATTTAACAAACACAATTTGCATTTCGAAAATTCTCTTTAACTTAAAGTCATTTATATTTTCTCAAAAACTTTACCCAAAAGTTTAATCAAATGCAGCGTAAATAGTCTTGGACAATTATCGCTCATGTACATAGAAGAAACCAACAGAAAACAAACTATAGCCGTCCCATATTTCTTGTACCCCTGTCAAATCCAGGTAACTATAATTAAAACTTTGTTTCTCTTCATCCCAGCCGGTATCCTACTCAAACCTTCACATTCTTTCACTTGCATCTCGTTTCATATCTAAAAACTACCGGTGCTATAAGAACCTCATTAAATTGGTATCGGAAGTTTGTCCTATCCACCCGCCTAAAATTATCCACCTAAATATCCAACACTAAAATTATCACCAACTCCACCTCACATTCATTGACAATTGCTACTGTCGATGGAAATAACTATAACATTAGAAGGACTACTTTCTTGATGGCTCAAGATTTGTGGACATTGTGGAAAAAGGACATGCAGCTAGGAAAGAAGGTTCACGCATTTCGAAAGAGATGCTACAAAAGGATGCAAGGATTCTATGTGTTGTCTGGCAAGCTACGAAAGGATGCAAGGATTTTATGGCCTTGTTTGATTCAACTTGGGAAATGAGTTTTGGGAAAATCCAAATATCTTTTATCTAAAAGGTTTTGGGGAAATGCGAATTGTGTTTGGAAGAAAATTCTTTGCAAAGTTATTTTGACGTAAATAGTGTTTGGTAAATCTTTTTATAAAGGGCTTTTGGATTTCATTTTTCTTTTTTTTTATTTAAAAATATTAAAATATTTACTAACTCTAGTAAAGGTAAGGGTGGTTTTGGAACAATGAAAAGAAATCGAAAAACTAAAAAAATTATGATAATAGTTTTGAAAGAAAAAAATAGCTTCATCATTTCGTCAAATGTTGAAAGCCCAAAACCGATGCTTATTAGTATTGGGCTTTCAATTTTCCCAAGATCGCATTTGATTGAAAGCCCCTTGAACATACTTGCTAAACACCCCAATATTTTCCCAAGGGGCTTTGGAATTTGAAAGCCATTTAAAAAGCTGAACCAAACGCACCCTATGCGTTGTCCAGCAAGCACTCTCAAAAACAATATTTCTAAGAATAATCATTGGAAAGAAAACTATAGAAAGGGCATGGGATTACTACAAAAAGAGTCCCAAGACACAACTAAGGTACGCATTATTAGACTTCAAGGGAATTCGGGAACACTAAAATGAAAGATTATCGAGACCATCCAAGTATATTATGGAAGATTAGAACAACTAGTAAATCAAATGAGGGCTTCTGAAGATGATATCACTAACTAGGGGTAGTTTGAAAAAGAATTATTATCATGAAAAGTCCAAATTGGTACATATGTGACAAATTTACTGTAAATTAATATTTTTTATCATTAAAAACTCCAAACTTGTACTCTTATGACAAATTTATCTTTGTTAATTTCCATTAAATTTTACCGTTCAATTATTGAGTTAGATAACACGCGCGTTGAGAGGTGTACCAATTTAGAATTTTATCCTCAGTTTGTCATAAGTATATCAGTTTATGATTTTTCGTAGTATTGATCCACTTTGATAAAAACTAACATAGTAAATTTTTCATAAATATATCAGTTTGTGATATTTGATGGTAAAAAAAATAATAATTAAAGATAAATTTCTCACCGGTGTACTAATTTATGATTATTATTTTTTATAGCTAGGATGTGATGTAAGGGGCTTTGGAATTTTCTTTTTTTTTTGGGGGGGGGGTGCAAAAGGATGTGTATGGAATTGGATAGCAAGACAAAGAAGACTTTTCCCTTATATTAACTCAGAGTATGGAAACTTAATTACGTTCAGAAAATTCCTAATTGTCTTTATTATTTGACATTGAGAAATTTTATGTGTGATCAACAACATTACTAAAGTACCAATAAAATACGAAAAAATATTGTTAATAAACGTTTTAATAAGAAGAGTCGCAAAATATGCCAGAATTTTCAATAATTGATAATTTTCCCCAATGGATCACATTAAAACTTGTGTTTTCTGTTATTTAGCATACGAGACAAAATGAATAGAGAGCGTAAAAAAGGCACTTATTAAAAAGATTTATTAGATTTGAAAGTCTTGTATATATATATATTAGGTGTTATTTTAAGAAATGAATGGAATCTTTCTTTCAACGGAAAAAAAAAGAAGGAGAATGATTTTAGACAAGAATAATAAAGGGAGAATGATTAATGCCTTACAAATAATTGGAGTTTCTAAGCGCCGACTCTTGAAAACAATTGTTGAAGAGGGAATTTGTCATGTATTTAATAATTTATACAGATGGGCCGGGTCGGAACGGGCGATGGATAAGTGGGGGGGCCCATCTATCGTCACAGCGACAGCCACGTCGCCACATTATCCACAGCCTCAGGGAAAAAAACTACGAACCGATTGCTGACCTGTCAAGACGGTTCAACCTTCTCCACCAATCATTTTCCGCTTTCTCTCCAAGGGAGAACAACGGGTGGATCCAGCGACTTGTGGACGATTTTGGACCGTCGTCTCGTGGGGGAGAGGCGATTCACAGTCACAAGAATTTCTTCTGCTCTCCACATACTCTCTCTCTCTCTCTCTCTCTCTCTCTGTCTGAGGGGGAGACAATGGTGGCGGCGCGTGCAACATGAAGAGAAGAAAACCAGTGTTATGCACCCCCCATGGCCTCCCATTTCGCTCCCTCTGCCTTCTCTCCAACCCCAAACGCCGGCGTTTCTCAGCTCCGGTCGCCGAGGAGGCCGCCGCCGCCCCCTGCCGTGCTCTGCGTCCAGTGCTACCGGGGATCTCCGTACAACACGCTCGTCTCTGAGGTATGCCCGCATTGTCGTGTAATGAAGGGCTAGTTCGCTCGTCTCTGCGTTTTTGGAGAATTGAGCTTGTGGATTTCGGCGGAGGAGTTGTTTTCGGATTCTCGCATTGTGGTTTGGTTGAGTAGGTGATTAGCGTAATGGGTTGAGTAATTTTGCACAGTCGAGAGAATGGTTTTGAAGGTGAAATGCCTGCTGCATTTTGGACGCTGTAGTGTAATTATCATCTTGGTCATTGTTTAGTCCTGCAATCAGTGAGTGAGCTACTTGGAATGATTCGTCGCATTGTTCTTCGCTTTTGAACTTGGAGGTACATTGATGTGTGTGTGTGTGTGCGTGTGTGTATCCGCAACACTCGTCACACACTCTTGTGGAAGTATTTCCAACGCTTCAGATCTTAAGTAAATGCCTGTTCTGCGTCTGGGTATCTTTCTCCCCTGAGAGATGCTTTGCTCTGCTCGAGGTATGAGATGCTTGAACCATCCTGGTCGGGAGTGGTCTTGAACTGAACATTTGTTAAGGCATTCACGTCACTTTCATAGCTTTGTCTCGAGGTTTCTAATTGCTTATTTCCGGAAGTGCAGAAGCACATTGCTAACTGTGCTAGAATTTTCTTCTCGTTAGCCTCCAAAGCCAATCTTTGCTTCCGTTCTGATATTCTCTGAGTTCGTAGGCTGTTAGGCTTTTGGTCCCTCCAGCAAGATTCGAAGCTTCAAAGTTAAAAGTCGATTTTACGGGAGGAGAGTCCGACAACTATTCTGGAATCATCCCGAGAACTTACATCTTATCTCACTGTGACTTCACCGCCAATCTGAATTTGACCATCTCCAATGTCATCAGTCTTGATCAGGTATATACTTTCCCTTTGCAAATATTTTCTGACCTCTCCTGTCTCATCAACAGAACAAACATGATCTGGAGGATTATCATCAGAAGTTTAGTTGAATGTGGCACATAGAATAGACATTTTCAACTTCTATTAAAAACTTTAGTTGTTAACTGAATTGCATTTCTATGAGCTCAATTTGGCTTGCCTTGATGCCAGTTAAGAGGATGGTACGAAAAGGATGATGTGGTTGCTGAGTGGAAGTCAGTCAACAAGGAGATGTGTCTGCACATCCATTGCTTTGTTAGTGGTCCAAATCCCTTTTTAGACCTTGCTGCTGAGTTTAGATACCACATTTTTTCCAAGGAGATGCCTCTGGTAATTATCTACTCTGTGTTCTTCTCCAAATGATACGCATATCATGCTTAATCGTTCACAGTCGCAAGAAAATGCATATGAGAACAATTAGAGATTTAGTGGTGACTGCTGTACAACAATATAATGCCTGATGTTAGTTGCAGAGGACAGGGGAGCAAATCAGAAAGCTATTCACTGCAGAATGGTATTATAGCTTTAGGGATATCTTGAAGGCATGAACAGTTCTCGTGGAAGAACTTCCTCCGTAGAGTTTTGAGCAGAAAAAAATCTACTTTCTTGTCCAAGTTCAATCCTCACATATCCTCAGCCATGTGTGCATGAAAATGCTTATATATTTTTTTTATTCATTTTAGGAAGATTCTGTTTTTTTTTTTAAACAGTAGTATACATCGATGACTTTTAATTCCAGGATGACAATGAAAAGGATCTCTCTTCCCTTTGAACTAGGTACTCAAAGCCGTGTTGCATGGGGATGCATTACTTTTTACAGATCATCCAGAGCTAATGGATGCTCCAGTATGGGTTTACTTCCATTCAAGTTCTCAAAAGTACAACCGCATAGAATGCTGGGGGCCTTTCAAGGATGCTGCACAGGTAATATTCTTATACTTTCTTATCCTTGCTTTTATAATTAGTATATTTGCATTCTGATCAGACAGAGACTTCCATCTGTTTGAAGTGATACAGTGGCATCAGTTTTAGGTTTTCACATTTCACATCACACAGAAAAATTGTCCAGTGCAGATTGTAGGGAATAATCAATTCTTGTTTAAAATCTGTTTACCCTGAAATCTAGGCTCATTAGGCACCACTCGATGAGCTTGTGCTTTAGTGTTTTTGTGCAGTGGTGTGATTCAGCCTTTTTGTTGTTAGTTCTTTATAAGCAATTTAACTTTGGAACTGTCCTTATTGCTCTTCTGGAGGGAAATGACACTGCACGTTTTCTATCCTTTTTCCCTCTACATTCACCATTCTCTCCATTTGACAGAGTAGTTTTAAGGTATTTCATTAACAGAACTTTCATAGGATCAAACTGAATGCTGTATACTTTTGGCTATCTATGGTGGAGAACAGAGAGAACAAATTCAAGGATTTTCGACGGGAAGCAATGATGATTCCCCTGTGCCTAGAAAGTGGAGGGGCCCCAAATCAATCTTCCAAGCTCTGTTTGCCTTCCTTCTGTAAATGTGCAGGCAACACAGTGCCACTGGCCCCCTAAGAGCCCGACTCAGTTTTCCCACATAGGGCAGAGGATGACTCAGCTCATTGGTAACATTGCAGAGAAACTTCACTGGAGATGAAAAGGTCAGATGGCATTTAACTATGATTATTTGATCCTGATTCATTTGCAGCTAACTCATTCATCAGCTGGAAATGTTGAAAAACTGGTGCAATTGTCACCCATTCCTTTAATTTCCTTAGGCCAGCAGCTGAATGTATTTCTTGCTGAAAAAAATGTACAAAAAAGATACAACTAGATTCTCAATCTGAAATCATGAATGCAGAGTTTCACATTTTTAGTTTCTCCCCGTGCCTTTTTCCCCCTCGGTGTGCTTATCCCCTTATTAGGGTGTGCCCTTTTTTGGGTGTGGAGCTTGAGCTCAAGCTCGAGCTTTGTGGGATCGTTGCTCGAATTGAGGGTAATGAACTCCTGTAAAGTGGGCCTATTAAGGTCTATTTGGTAACTATCCCCTTTTTTTTTTATGTCTTTTTGTATCTTGGAACAGAAATCAATTTAAGAATGTTAGCTAATTTGTCTATTCTTTGGAACATATTAGTGATAAAGGAATAGATTTAGAATATAAACAAAAAGTAAAAAATGTTCGTTCAGTTCAGCCTTTTACTCAATGGCAATGGGGAGTGATGATGAGATTTATAGCCCAAAATCCAATTGAACCTATGCTCTACGAAAGCCTACTTTGCAAGTCTCCAAAATTGGAGCATAAAGGTCCCGTTTGGTTCAGCATTCCCAAGGGGCTTTCAGCCCCGAAAGCCCATTAGGAAAAAAATTTGGTGTTTGATTCAGCATTTGGAGGTATTCTTGGCCAAATGCTGATATTTGAAATGCTGAAAGCCCAAAGCAAGTGAAGACCTGTTTGGGCATTCAGCATTTGCGGAATGACAATCCTCTTATTAATGAATTTCTTTTTTTCGAACATATATGACAATGATTACTATCATGAAATGACTCTTTCTAGTCAAATTTGTATGAGAGAAACTTAATTTTATATTTCTTAACGAGTACCTCTCTTTTTATATGTGGCACTTACTCAAAAAAATTAGCATTCATAATCGGTCACTTCACCATCCACCGAATAAGTTCACCTTCTTTTTTTTCTTTTTCTTTTTTGTCATTTTTATCTTTTGACAATCAATAGCCTAACTTTTTATCAATACACTAGAATGATCATTAATTAACGAAGATGATTAATACTACAATAATTTTAAAAAAAATTATTCAAAGTTGAAAACAAACCTAAAAGTACCCTAGGCCAAAAGTTGAACTTTGCATCTAATCTATAATCAAATCTTTTAATATAATTTTTAAATAAATTTACTAATATATCTTTTACATTACTCTCAACATGAAAATGTAAAACTAAAAACTTAATTTGATCACACTAAAAGGTTTTTCAAATATATATTTACCAAACAGTCTTGCATTTCCCTAAAACACTTTTCAGTTATAGTTTACCAAACAGTTTAGTATTTTAGAAAATCCCTTTACCTCAAATGTATTTGCATTCTCCTAATGGCATTTCCCCAAAATCGAACCAAACAGTCCAAAGAGGCGTACAATATGTTTTTGGGATAGTTGAACAAGTCGGTCATATATAGGTACTCAAACCGAGACATTATTTTGCAGATTAATTTAGGGATTATTTTTAGTATCTCTACACTTTTTCGCAAATTAATGAGATCAGAGTTAAGAGCCAAAGATTTTACGGCAAAGCAATTTTTTCCTTTTTCAAATCTTTACTGGTTTTCAGAAATATATAGTCTCCACATAGATAATTTTCACGTAAAGACATCTTGTCACCGTACTTAATTTTCTACAGCAGAAGACTTTCGCCCGTAGAAGTAAGTGGAGAAAAAAAACTAATTTCCCTTCATCATTTGATTAATCTCTCTCCCTAGATTTTCGCCCCCACATATTGTACACTGAAAAAAGAAGAAAAAAGCAAGTTATTTTTAATGGACAAATGTATATTGAACATTTATTAATTCCGTTACATCCATTTTCTTCGCTTTTTCTCTCTTTTTCCTAATCTCATTCTCACTCTCAAGCTTTTGCATCTCAACTTCATCATTAATATAAACCACTGGGATTCGCCCCAGTGGCCACCCTTCCAACATGGAAGAGGGAGGTGAGGGGTTCAAATCTCCACCTTCTCATAGGGATGGGGTGGGACGCGTAAGTTTCAAGAGTGGGTTTTCGACTCACACGCCCGCAAAGAGGCAGCGCAAAAGTCCGAGTCCAAAGTAAGTGTAGAGTAGGAATAAAGGTAGACCGACCGAAAAAAAAAAAAACTTCATCATTAATATAAAGAAGAATATTTGCATGTGCACCCGACTCTCGCATGCTCTAGTGCTTCATTAAATATAAATTAGAATATTTAATTATCAAACCACACTTTCATATAACAATCTAATATATTTAAGGGTTAATACCTTAAAAAACCCCAAACTGGTACACTTGTGATAAATTTACCCCAAACTATTTTTTTGACCATGAAAAACCCCAAACTAGTACATCTGTGACAAATTTACCCCGATTAACTATAAAAAAACCCTAAACTGGTACATTTATGACAAATTTACCCCAAATTAATTTATTCGATCACAAAAAACCCCAAATTGGTAAATTTGTGACTAATATACCATCCAAAAAATTAGATTAATACCACAAAAAAATCACAAAAATTATAAACTATGACAAACAGAGTGTAAAATCTCAAATTGATATACCGGTCAATTGTCACATGTTGTTTAACTTTATAATTTAACAAGAAAATTTAACTAAAACTAACAGAGGGTAAATTTGTCACAAGTGTACCAGCTTTAGGGTAAATTTGTCAAAGGTATACCAGTTTGGGGTTTTTGTGATCAAAAAAATAGTTTGGGGTAAATTTGTCACAAAAGTGTACAGCTTTTTGGTTTTTCAATGTATTAACCCTATATTTAAATAGTTGGTAATATTTTCGTAAAAATTTACATGATATCAAATCAAGCGATCTGAGTTCAAAACTCTCCAAGTTTTTTTTTTATTTACTTTTCTTATTGTATATGTAAAAAGAGAATAGTTTAATATTTAAATATTAGACCGTGCCTTTATTAGAGCAAATAGTGGCCTCGCAAAATTTTACGATGTATATTATACAGATAAATACAGAGTTTCTCATACGGGAAAATTTTCTTTTAAGCATCTCATATTTTATTATATAGATTTTATATTTAAAGTACTAAAGAACGTTTTTTGAAGTTGTTTATTACGGTACAGCACCAATACCTAGAAAACAAACTGTTGTCTTCCGCATAGCTTGTTTCTTTTTTGTAATAGTTACACGATTAGAGAGTGCGTTTGATTCATGGAAAATAAATAATTTAAAAGATATTTTCTTTTAAAAAAATAGTTACTTATATTACTAAAAGAAAATAGCAAATAAAAAAAATTTCATCATTCACGAAAATATTTAGATATTAATTATTATCAATAGTGAAACACATCTTACCGATAATCATTTCAAATGATATAAGTAATTATTTTTAAGAAAATATTTTCCGGATCATTTATTTTTCACGAAACAAGCGAAATATGTTCATCAATTAAGAAGAGAGAAATGGGTCATTTCGGCAGATTCGACAGTGGAAAACATGACTCTGACATGTAAGTATACATCATGCGTTGAGACTATCGTGATGCAAGCCGCAATCGCCGTGCATTGCCCGCTAATCCGAGGGTGGTCCGATGACAGCTGACTCGTGTAATTAAAAGAGCAGAGAACATTTTGGTGATGTCCACGGTACACTTCTTGTCATCGTATCAAGAGGAGGTAACGATTCGTGCTCCAAAACATCAACGCAACACGTTTTCGTAGGAATCTTGGCGACTCGGACGACATCAACCGACCGAGTTAGAGACATGAGATGAAACCGTGGGTTAAATTTTAATCCGCGTTGGACTAACGACATTTACATTATTACATCGATCCATTTCTGAGCCCAACTTTTGTCTCTCCCTGAGGCGTAGCTTCTTACTCGAATTCTTCACAGCGTAGGCGTCTTCTGCAAAACATTCATGTGGATCGCGTAAGTAAAAACAGAGAACGATGAGTCCACAAGGATCGCCGGACGCCGTGAAAATCCAGGGAGTGCGTGGCTGCGTTGTCCCCCCGAGGAGAGGATCCGTCAAGCGAATGACCGCTGCGGACGCCGCTAGCTTCGTCCGCGGCATTGAGTTCGTTGCCGATAAGATAAGTCGCCTCCTCTGACGTGACTGCCGAGGACAACCCTACTCGACACTGTCGCACTTATATTACAAGGCACGAATAATGTGCAAGCCCTTAATTTCCATTTTGATGTGTATTTTCCTGTTCTTTGTTGTAAGAATCATTAGATAAATACGTAATTTATTATTTAAATATTTTATCACTCCCCCTTGTTCTTAGTCTAGTCCTTTTAACTAATATTAAGTGTAGACATATTTAAATAGAGGAGCAAATGGAATCTGGAAAGATTTGAATTCAAAATTTCTTGCTTAAAAACGTTGTAAGATTCAATTTTTATATAAGTTTAAACTATTAGAATTGTTCACACTTTGATACCACATGGGACTACTAAAAACTTTAGTTATTAGATAAATTAGTGATTTAATATTTAAATATTCTATTACTCTCTGTTGCCCTTAGCATGGTCTTTTCTTGCCCAATACTAAAAGCAAGCGTATTAATTGGAAAAGCATATGAGGTTTGGAAAAAGTTAAAACCCCCTACTCTAATACCATATAATATTTTATGAACTACTATCAACTGTTATAAAAACTTAAGTAGTTTCACATGCTATCAAAGAAGTTATAAGTTCAAATCTTTTTGAAGTTTCTATTTGCCTCCCTAATCACATATTAAGCCAATGTTTATCTACCAATTTAAGTTTTTAAAACAGTTAACAATAATCTCATAAAATCTCATAATATTCACTTAATCTATAAGTGTTAATAACGCTGACTAGACCACTACTTCAATTGGCATTGACATGACTAGACTGCGATGATTTCTAGCTAATATTAGCCTAAATGACTAATTGGCAAATCGTCAAAAATATTTAGAATTAAACTGGCACAAATGTAATAAATTTAAGATTTTTTTGATAATTTTTCCTAGAAAAATGGGCGTAGCTAAATAAATGGTTCTTAGTAAACAGGTATAAGCTTCACATATGCGAGATTTAGCTTAGTTTGCACTAGAGGTAATTAGTTTCCTCTCTTCCGTAACTACTAACAAAGCAAAATGTAGATTACATGCAGTAATCCAACAATCACTAACCATGCTTTGGACGTGTGCTTTCTAAATCGAAGATGTCAATTGACTTAGGAGACGATCCTTATGATCCCTATCAGTATATACCCCATTTTATATAGAATCGTTTTGTGTTGTCCCTCTCCCGGGAAAGCCATAACCAAAGGGACTGTTTTGGACAATAGTTTTATTTGATCGGGCTACAGAAACATTGCTCCGAAATGTCGCTTCATTGGCACCTGGACGAAGTACGAAGTTGCTCTGCCTACACACTAAAGTGGCCGTAACTTGGCCCCATCTGCTTAAGCCCCCCTCTGCATGAAGGTGACACGAAGGTTCCTCCCCTCCCTCCACATTTCTATATTTCTCCGTGCAGTGACGCTTCATGCAAACACACGCACGCACGCACATACAGACCAGAAGCGATACCCCGGTGGAAGCAGGAGGTGAAGATGGAGCTGGAGAGGCCAAGGCTAGCAGCGGCAACACAGAGAGCAACAGGCGGTGCAAGAATGGCGAGGTTTCCGCCAGTTAGAGGGAGCATTAAGAGGAAGATATTCGCGCTCTCGTTACATGGGGTCGCATTACTTTTCAGAGATCATCCAGTGCTAATAAATGCTCCAGTATGGTTTGCTTCCATTGGAATTTTGAAGAAGTGCAACCGCGTAGAATGCTAGGGGGTCTCTCAAGGATGCTGCACAGGTAATATTACTATATACTTCCTTATTCTTACTTTTATAGTTCTGATCAGTCGGGAATTCGCATATGTTTGGAGTGAATTGTATCAGTTATTCATATTTCATATTGCGCAGAAGCATTGTCCAGTGCAGATTGCAGGAAATAATCAATTCTTACCCTGAAAATTCAGGCTCATTGGCATCCAATGAGCTCGTGCGCTAGTGTGTGGGTGCAGATTGGACTATGGTTTGTAATTCAGCGTTTGAAGTTTGTTGTTAGTTCGTTATAAGCAATTCGAAGTTCAAAACTGTCTTTATTGCTTTCTGGAGGGGAATGACACCGTGCGTTTTCTGTTATTTTCTTCTATATTCTTCATTCTCTCCGCTTGACAGAGTATTTTTATTGCCTTAGTGACAAAAATTGTGTAGTATCAAACTAAATGTTTGTGTACTTTTGACCTTCTTCTAAGTTCTCTTTGCCTTACCTTCTGTAAGTGGGCAGGCAACACAATGCCAATGGCCCCCTCTAAGCGCCCGATTTTCGCACATAGAGCAAAGGATGACTTAGCTGATCGGTAACATCACTGGAGATGAAAAGATCAGGAGCCACGTAACTATGATTATTTGACCCTGATCCCTTCGCAGTTAACTCATTCGATTAGCTCGTAATGGTGAAAAATGGTGCAATTGTCACCCGTTCCTTTAATTTCCTCACGCCAGCATCTGAATGTATTTCTTGCTCAAGAAATGTACAAGAACAACAACTAGATTCCCAATCTGAAATCATGAATGCAGAGTTTCACATTTTTTGTTTCTCCACAAGCCATTTTTTCCCCTCATTTGGAGCGTTTATCCCCAGTACTTTTTGGGTGTGGAGCTCGAGCTCGAGCTAAGTCGGCCTGTTGCGTGAATAAGGTTGTTGTTCAGCTCCTGTAAAATGGGCCTACCGTCCGCCAGTTTTCTCATCTGCTCAGCCTTATTGGTTCAATCCTCGTGTAGTTCAGCCTTTTTCCTCAATAGCAATGGAGGGTTATATTTGATTTATATAGCCTAAAATCAAGTTAAAACCTTTTTTATGCGAAGGGCCACTTCAATTATTGTAGTTGAGGTTCTTGAGGGGCAATGTACAAGTTCAGAAAATCGGTGCATTGAGGTGTGACAATATTTATTTGGGATATTTGATCAAGTTGGTCATACTGAAGTACTCAATCTGAGACATCATTTAATTATCCGTAGTATTTCTACAATTTTTCACAAACTAATAAGATCAAAATCATAGTAAAGAATCAAATTTTTTATAGCGAAGAGTTTTTTTTTTTTTTAAATCTTTACTGGCTTTCAGAATAATATAGTCTTGGTATAGATAACATCATCGAAAGACAACTCTAAGAAATTGATCGAGTGGGGAATGCATTCAACCTCCTCATAGGACTTATATTAAATTACACACTTGCGCATTGTTATAGAGCCATCCTACAAGCACAAATCTGAGTATCTCGAGTTATTTTTAGTTGGGATTTAATCGTGTGTCCAAAAAGTTTCAAACGCCTCATTGATTTTTTTTAAAAGAAAGGGCATGACAGAATGATGATGTAAATTTGAGATTGTCAAAGCAAATCCATAGAAAATGAATAAAAACATTTATGAATGGATTATTCATCTTGAGGTCAACATCTTGTCACCATATAAGACAATACGTCAAAGTCCTATATATGGTAACTCTCAACTGATCAGCTTATAACCGAATTAACATTGCTTCCAGCGTCAATGGAATAATTTATTTTTTTCTTGCGGCCGGCCGGGATAAATTAAACAGTTTCAATATCTTTATAATACATCTTCAAAAAAATATATATCTTTATAATACATTTTGATTTAATGACTTTTGATGTGCTTTTCCAACAGGAGTCTCCACTTAGGAATAGAAACAGTAGTTCACGCATTGAATGATATCACGGGTCATGCTAATTATCATTTAAATTACGTCTCTTTAATCATGCAAAAAATGGTTTCCGCTACGCATTTCCGACCCTCGAAAATAAGTTTAACGAGGAAACACAAAATGCAAAATTTTTCATATGGATTTCAAAGACAGATGCTTTCACCAATCCACCGGAAGTTCATATGATGAAATTGGGAATGTCACTATTTTAATACGACGCTTTGTTTAGCATTATAACTTTTTAAACGATTAATACGACACTTTAATATGACATTTTCATGTGGATTTTAAAGACAGATGCTTTCTTCGTTCCACCAAAATTTATCTGACAAAATTGGGAATGTTATAGTTTCAATATGACACTTGCTTTAGTGTCATAACTTTCATACTACACATAACTAGAGACGTCAAAATGAGTAGAAAACCCCATTTTTGACCCAATTCAATGAGTTTGGTCATATATGGGTTAGTCAAATTTTAATAAAAGGGTTGTTAATGGGTTTGAGTTGTACGCTTAATTATATATGGTTTAATTGGATTTAAAGAAAAAAAAACCCCATTTAACTAAAAAAAGGTTATTAATTAAAGACATTTAAAAAATAAAAAAAAAAAAACAGAGAACTCTGTCGAAGAGAGAAGGGAAAAAGCAAAGAAACAGAACCCAAAACAATCCCCCTGCGTTGTCGGCGATATTTGCATCATTGGCCTTATTATCTCCAATTGTTGCTGCTTTTTAGATGGACATCCAGCCTTGCTGTGCCCTTTCTTGTGGCAGAGTGAACGCTTAATTTTTCCACCAGCTCTACTCATCCTGTTATCTATGTCTAGAATTTCTTACAATTTCATTTTCCTTTATGCCTTGCCAAGTTGTTTCTTCAGTATTAAAGGCTTAACGGCTTCATGGTTTGTTTTCTCTCAAAATCTTTTGCTTTCGATGGGCTGCATCATGAATTAGTACAAAGCATTTTTTGCTTGTCTTGTACTAGACTTCTTGGTATTCCTCAGGATTGTGATGCTTAGGCAGGATGGCAGAAAAGACGTGCACATGATATTCCAATTACTTGTCAAGTTTGATAAGTTAAGACTTTTGCATTTCTATTGAACAATATACTTATCATCATTATTCATAATCTCAAATCCCTTATCGCCGTTACAAACTAGATGACACAACCTATGAACCTACTTGCAATTATATCATCATCCATTTTCTTGGCCATTCTAGAACCACACTATCTAGCCCACTTTGCACTTTCATCTCTTTATCTTTGCACCCTAATCATTATCATGACATTTGAAGTTCTTTATATGATAATCAATTCCCATTGATTAGGATAATATTGACATTTTCATCAATATATTCCCACTCACCAATGACAAACTCCATACTATAGAAAACATAAATCGGTGCAATCGTATTACCCACGGCAACATTAATATTATCTCAGAAATCACAAGACATAAAGAGGTGATAAATTTCGAATTAGTCCACACAACCACATCAAACAGAAGAAACAAAAACTGATTTTTGTCGGTGAGTGGAAAAAAATGACAATCTAATTTATAAATCCCAATAAATCACATCTTCCCTATTGCAACATTCATCATCGTTCTTCAAGTCCTAAATTTTTTTATACGAGCTGCGGCCATTATCCAGTCTTCAATCTTTGTCTGGAGAGAGAGAGAGAGAGAGGAGGGAGGGAGGGAGGGAGGGAGGGAGGGAGGGAGGGAGGGAGAGTAATGCAACTGCTGCACCTCAATTAATTCATCTTCTATTGCGACGTAGTGGATGGTCCTGTTTTGCTTCCCTTTGCCACTATGGATTTAACTCTCTTTGAAAAAAGTGACAAGGAGTATGTTCCTATGAAACTGAGGCCATGTAGGGTTTGTGATTGAACATTTGTTGCCGGAGTTAAAAGTTATGACAGTAAAGTGAACTTCATATGAGTTATAACACCATTAATATCATATTCCCTATCAAAATTTCTTTAAAGTGCTATTAAAATAAATAAATAAATAAATAATTATTTCCTTAGGTAATGTAACATCGTTCATATGTGCCCCTTGTGCCGCAATTTTGGTATTAATTCACATGCATTTTTACATCTTAGATGTAATTGATTGATTGTAGCAACATCGGATTCAAGTCTGATTATCTTTCTGCTTTCTTGCGCGTAATTTTCTGCTACAAGAGACTTTCGCCCTTAGAAGTAAAACGGAGAACCGAGGATTTGTTTGGGGCTGAAGGGGAAGGAGGGAGTAAAATAAGATATGGTATGAAAAGATGGGTTAGAATTTAGAAGTTTTCGTGAGAAGTGGGGGAGAAAAACCTAATTTTGCCTTCATCTTTTGATTAATTTAATGTCTCTGGCCGGCTGAAGCTCCGCCGGCTGA